>NW_008246064.1:4715299-4756469 GCF_000691975.1 Corvus brachyrhynchos
AATTTCAGCTTTAAGCATCTCCTCTTTCTCCTCCCTCAGGTTTTCAGCTCTTCACAGCACTAAAAGGGTTGATCTCACCCAGGCCTTGCAGCTGGAATTTCGCTTATCGCTGTTGGTCACATGATCTTTTCCGGGCAGCGGTGCAGCTTCAGCTGAATCTTTGGCCGCACTGGAGAGGGGGGGCCATGCCGTCTGCACATAGCAGGGCTGGGGGACTGCAGGTGGAATAGGGCTGCACGCCTCCAGGATGGCCATGGCCCGGCCTGGCCCGGCCTGAGCAGGACCTGGCCTGGGCCCGCCGGGCCCCGTACGGGCCCTGCAGCTGCCTGTCCCAGCACCAGAAACGAGACAGAGCTCCCCCGGGCTTTGCCCATTCTTAAATGTGGACCACAGAGGTGGTCAAAATTTTAAGTGGCTTTAAAAATTGTGAATATTCAAACTAGCCAGCTGATAGGTTCTATCAGGTCATAGAGGAGCTGTAAGCACCTCTTTGCAAGACCATCACTTCCGGGACTATGCTTGCTAACCCATGACACCACCTTAGTCCCTCTGGGTGACCAGAGAGTGGACACGCAGATGCTGATACTCACAGAGAAGTCCACAGAGCTGAGGACAGGCAGCATCTCCCTACCCACCTAGAGCCCTGAACATTTGGCACAGACACCAATGTGTGCAGATGAAACTCCTCCAGCAACCACCAAAGCTCCTATAACATGGAAGGAAAAGTTCTAAGTGGCTGTTTGGATCACCCCAGGGACAGTCCCTGGGCTGCAGTCACCCCTCTCAGTGCTCAGCAGCAGAAAGCTGCCTTTGAACAAAATACATCTTGGCAAAAACATTGCTGCTGGTGAGGTTTGAGTTTCCTTAAAATGGGCTGAAGAAATGATGTTCATTCAATAGTCAGTTTTTCCAATGTTTTGTTTTAAAATGCCACTTTCTTCTGTCTTCTCCCCACCCCCTACAAAAATCCCACACAGTCAGTCTACCACCAAAATAGCTTTTTGACTATTCTCCTCTCACTACTTGCACCCTTCAAATTCCCAGACCAGGTGTGTGTCCAATGGGTAGATGCGTCTCCAGCTATAAAGGCAAAATGTCCATGACTGCTGAGAAATCCTCTCTCATGGTCTTCATGCTATTTACCATGCAATATTTATATACTACAATATTACACCTAATCATAATTAACAATGATACTTAGCAGCATCTATATGGCTCTTCACACCTTTAAAGTGCTGTGCAAACACTCATTAATTAATCTTTGCTTCGGGGATCCTGTGCAGCAGTCTCTTCCACAGGGCACCACAAGCCAGTCCGCAGGAATGGAGCCGTAGCTGCCAGAGCATGCCTGGTGCTGGGGGATGGAAATTTCTCCTGCAGGGAAGGTTCAGCTCTCTACTTCTGGGATGCAAGGAGGGCTGCCTTGATGTCCCCAGGGGAGATATGAGTGGCAAAACCCTGAAGGAACGGGCAATATAGACAAGAGGGACAAATGGTGGTGACTAGCTGCTCTTACTCCCCAGTGCTGGTGCTGGTCCAGAGTAGGGACCTGGAGCCATCTAGTAAAGGTCAGTGCCTTTTCTTGGGGCAGCCCCAATCCTATGTGCTGGTGAGCCCAAGGTCCCCACAGTGAGCCCAGAGTGGGGGGTAAGGAGGAGGAGGGAGGTGATGGTGGGACAGGCAGGGCAAGGGGGGTGGCGAAGGCCACTGGCATGGGACCTGCTTCAGGGGCGCACTGCAGCATCTGCCGCTTCCAGGTCTCCTTCACACACCACTCCCCACTGTCCGTCTGCACCCTTGGAGGGGAATTCTCTCCAGTTTGAATGAACAGCAGGTACTATTTTTTGCATCTTGTGCAGTCCATTCAGCACTGGTATCTCTGCCTGGATGGAATACGTCTTTTCTCAGCTTTTCACTGTCTTGCTCTGAAATCTCTGCTCCCATCCCTCCGCAGAGCTCAGTAACAGCTTGCTTCGTCTTCCTACTGTCAGCACTCTGCTTTGACCCTTTAATCAGGGGACTTGGCTTTTATCTGGAAGACATATGCCTTAGGTGTCTTTTATAAGGTGCCACACAAAGCAAATTCAGCCAGGCCTGCCAATAACACATCATCTAACCAGATGGGGATAAACAGACTTGAATTCATTTGCTCCTTTTTCTCTACTCAGTAGCACCAGAGAAAAGGCTGTTACTAGCTTTATGTAATGTCTCTGGGTACAGGGTTTTTGTGCTTTGCCTTTGAGGAGAGCTTAGGTCAGCCTCACAGCTTCTTTCCATTAGAGAGGGTTGGCATTAATAAAATGAAAACCCTTTTGCCACTTGTCCCTATGATATTGGAGGAACCAAATATGAATGATGTCATGCATAGAGGGATTTTTTCTTTTTTAAGCTCAGTGAAATCTCAGTTGTGCTTTTTGTGCAATTTGGATAAAGTAAGGAGAAAGTGTGAGGCGCCCTAGGCAGAGATATATGGTTTGTGTTGAATCGTCAATGGAGAAGTGACCAAGCTCATTTTTTTTTCCTTTGGTGACCTCAGCAAGATTGATATCTAGATCTCATCAGCTGAAGTGAAAGAGTTATTATTACAGAGCCTGGAGCAGAGCTGACATACATGCAATGAATGAAGCTGTTTCTAGCTCAGGGAATTCAAGTAGCCAGGGACGTGATCTATACAGTAACAGCAGAGACACCAGCATTCAGACTGACAAAATGGGCCTCAGCTAGTCAAAAGAACAAAGAAACACTTCTGAAAACAGTTTTCTTCTAAAAGTACTAATTGGAATATTCGATAGCAGTATCATTATCCAGTTTTACCCCCTGCTTCCCCCCAAATACTTTTTAAAGAGATTATCTTTCTTTGGGCTCTCTCCATTAAAATAGTCCGTTTTTCTCCTTGGGAAATTTCAGAAATGGCAGAACATTCTTAAAGCATATTTTCAAAGCAACAATATTTTATCTAGTTAAGAGCAAACAGACATGGAGACAGTTGCCTCTCTGTGAGGGTACATATTCCTCCTGTAACAAGGCCAACCTGTTCCCTGGATTACACTCCTTGCCATTGTCACAGTTGAATTACAGCTGTGAGTCAGAGACAGTGACACACTGTGAAAGTCCTTGGCCATGGGACAGCATCCCTCTGGGAGGGTGGCAAGGCTTGGTATTTATTATTGGATGTAGTTGATCCAGAAGGAGACACCAGCCCCCACATCGCCGTCCTGGAATCTGTACAAACGGTGTTCGTGAGGAGCTCGCATTTTAAATAAAGCAAAGTGCGTGCTCATTTACTGATTGGGATTACAGGCACATGGAGATTAGGGCCTTGATCAGACACCCCCTGAAGTCAACAAGAGAGGAAAAAAATTGCGACCAGCTTAAGTGAGCATATGGCCAGTCACTCTCAGAGTCAAGGTCATCTGGGAAACACGCAGCATCACTGATATTTCACACGCCAGGTGAATGCATTAACCCTGCTTGGAAACAGTCATCTCTGTGCACAAACCTCAGCCTGAATTTAAGCAGAAGCAAGGCTGTGATCACACTGCCTGCCAGCTCCTACAAAAATTAACAGAGTGGAAGAGGTCTCAAAGACCATGAAACTTTCGGAGCTTAATTAAAAGCAGCATCTGGGCAAATTAAGGGAGAGAGACTGAAATCAGTGCCTCTGCAGACAGAGAGGCAGGCAGCACCTTGCTGCTGCACATCTGCCTCTGCCCAGTCGGGGCTCTGCAAGGACCTGGAGACACAACAGGGACAGCTCCCTCCACCTCCTCTGTCACCACTCAGGAAATCTCTTGGTTTTGATTGAGACTGTGCAACAGCACATGTATGTGAAGGTATGGGACCACATTTAATGGATATTTTAATATGTATTTGTTGGGGAAAAACTGTGCATATGTAAAATAATGGAGGATACTATGTATAAGTAGCATTTAAACCTACTTTAAATATCCTGGGCACTCAGAAGCCAAAATAAAAAAAGCCAAGCAGGCCACTCTTCTGCTTTACAGAGGTTTTTGGTTTTGTCCACACAGACCTCAGTTCCATCAGCCTGTCCACAATCGTCTTTTGAGATGTGCCGCAGCACAACTCAACCTTGGGCCTCCTTAATCTGATACAGCAGAGTGGTGAAAATAGGCAAGGCCAGATGTTTAAATACCTCACTTTGGCAGCAAGAGAAGCGAATGGAGTAAGAGGTCAAGGGCCAAGAGAAGAGAAATGGAAGAAAGGCTGCAACTTTCAGTAAAAAAAAGTACCCAAGCTCAGAAACGGCATGGAAGCAAAATAATGAAGTCAAGGACCTCACATACCTCTGCTGCAGCTGGAAAGAGCTTAAGCCCAAAAGTCGGATTTAGATCTGTCACAATAACACTATAGATTTCAGATTGATTGAATTATAACTCACAGGTGCTCCTTGTTCCATGCATTTCTTCCTTCTTGCCCCCACAACAGGCTTTAAACTCCAGCACACAGGACAGATTAAAAAGGTTGTTCCTTGCATTCTCCTGAACACCACCAGGTCTCTGTTGTATTTGCAAGCATATTTTAGCATGAAGGGCCCTATGGAGGAAACTCAACTGCTGTCAGAGAGGGCTGTTTTGATGGACTGAGTAAACACGATATTTTGGTGACAGGTAATCTTCATACTGAACTGATTAATTCCAGAACACAGGAACAATGGCCTTTTTCATCTGCTGAATAATGCATGGATGGCTTTGCCACTGGTAAGCAGCAGGGTTCCTGGTTAGCGATAGAAATTCACACACCCATGCTATTTTAATAAGCTATCACTGTTAAAGAAGTCTATTTACGTTATTCATCTTCAACATTTGCACAAACATGTCAACTGGGGAAGTGTGTGGGGGGAGGTAGGAGGGAAAAATGAGGTCATATTCATATACACTTTCTTAGCTCTTTAATTTATATAAGCCTGAAAATTAAGCAAAAAAACCACCTTAGTTCCAAGGGAGTTGAAAGCACCATGACCACACCTGAAAGCTGGATAATGTGAACACAGAGCAAACAGACCATAGCAGAAGAGAAAAGCCAGGTCAAGGATTATATGGAGAGCTGGGCATGGGTTGCTCCAGAGCTTTGTCAACCAGAACCATCCTGGGTTTTGGCCATCAGGCTGCTCCACTGTGCCACTGGTCCCTTTGGAGCCACCAGGGCCATATCCTTGTCACTGTCTCCCCATGAACCAGCCAAGAGCTCCCAAAGGAGCCAGACCTAACAGGCGTCCCAGCCAGTCTGCTGTAATACACTGGGGCTTGGGACACGGGCCACAGTCCGAAGCTCAGGGCTGTTCCACTTGGGTTATGAATTGCAGGCAGCAAGAGGAAGGAATCAGCTCTTAGGTATGGGATCAAAGGTCAGATTGACTCTTAAATGTAGGTGTTTTGTGAGCTAGATGCTTAATGTCTTTTGTAGCCAATGGAGATCTAGTCAATGCTCATCATCTGTAGAAGTCCATTGCTCCTGATTCTACATAATATTGATCAGGAGATAAAATATTTTGCATAAAAGAGGCATCTGGTACCATTAGAGGTTCTGGGGTGTCCTGGCTCGTTCCCAGCTACTGCTCCATGGGGGTGCAGTTTTCCACAGATTTTGGGTAATGTTTACCAGCCCAGGGAGACATT
Organism: Corvus brachyrhynchos; assembly: GCF_000691975.1. Taxonomy (NCBI): domain Eukaryota; kingdom Metazoa; phylum Chordata; class Aves; order Passeriformes; family Corvidae; genus Corvus; species Corvus brachyrhynchos. The sequence continues at coordinate 4,720,939 of NW_008246064.1, forward strand.
TTGGATAAAAGAGGGCATTTAAAATGACATTAGATGCCTGTATTTAGACAAATGCATGGCATTGACCTTCATTGACTGTAATGGGAATTTGGACAGGTGGACATCTAAATCTGTGGGCTGAATCCCACCCAAAAATGTCAAAGTCTACTTGTTTTCAGCAGAGCAGGCTATTAGAGGCCAGACTTTCAAGAAAGCAGCTCCTCTTTTGGCATCCATTCAGCTGCAAATCTTGCAAGTGTGATCAAAGCAAGACTGAGTCCTTCTGAACGAGACAGGGGCTGAGCAGTGGAAGTTCATCTGCTCCCCCTCTCCTCACGCCCCAACTACTCAGTTCAAAGTAGAGGTTAAATCTAGTCTGAGGACAGGCCTGCAGATCTGGAAGGCCCAGACCCAAGGGTACAACATGTGTGCAGTGGATCTACGTGTGCACAGCATGGGACACACAACCACACGTGGTCCCACATGACACTGAAACCAGCAGATCACCCTCCCGCCAACAGCACCGATGGAAATACGATAATTGTTCCTTTTCCTCATGTCATTGCATCCCTTACCAATTTCCCTCAGAAATAAAGTTCTTTTAAAGCAGGGAGCAAACTGGTCTACCCCAAGTAGTTCATCTCATACTTGGTTTCTATTTTATTTCATAGTTTTGGATCTTGATGCTGGTCCAATTTCATCCCCAGTGACCTCCCATCTAAGGCTTAATTTGCATAGTAAGTACTGCTATCCTAACATTCATTCCTTTAAATCATACTCCCAAATTTTGCTGCTTCTTAGCTGCCTGGAAGGATATTTCTCTCCCCTTTTGGGGCAGGTTTCTCTGGAAAGCTACAGGAAGAGTCTTCTTTCCATTTGGAGAGTGGGGCTGTTCCCAAAAGAACAGAAGAGTGGTATAAATGCGTTTTTCAGTGCATGACTATTTTACTACATAACAGCCCAGTGATTTATATCATTCTATTAGAAACTTTGAGCCTTTATTTATTTTATTTATTTTGGCTTTGCAAATAGAAAAATTTGGGGGGGGGGAAGTTACCCAAATCTTTGCTATGGGACACTCTGGAATGTATTAATGTATGTGGGGGTTGAGGAGTACCCAGCTGTGAGAGGAAGGAGTTGGAGCCCAGGGGCAGCCCCAGCATCACATTGTGAAATGTGTTTTTTCAGTCTCTCTGGGGACCAGTAATTGCACACGTCAGAAAAGCTTTAAGGTAACCAATGTAGAGGGTAATGGCTGCATAAGGAGACCAACTGGCAGAACACATTGAACTAATTTTCTTCCAACCTCCCTCAATTTTTCTTTAAAATCCTTCCCATTCTGTTTGTGGAGAAGTATGAGAAACTTCCCTGAGGTTTTCTGAGAAACCAGGGGAGGAGGAGGAGGAGGAGAAATGGTGGTCAGTTAGGGAACCCTTTCTTCCTTTGTGACTCTCTCATCTCCCTAGCCCAACCATAATTAAACTTTCTCTTGTGCACACCGTGCTGGTCACTAACATGAAAATGCAAATAGACATTCTCCCTCTGCAGGGAAGATATTCCAAAATGATAAGACCGGAGAGAATTGCTGTGCTGTTAGCACAGCTGTGGTAAGCAATGGGGACTTTTTAAAAGTTATTCACCAACACCTCCAGCCAGCTTTTTAGCACCTGCAGACAACAGGGCGTTTGCTCTTCTCAAACAAAATTTTGAAGGAACTGATTTTGTCGGCGCTGATTTCAGTTGTTTGCTGCGAAACACCACAGACGTGTGGCCTGGTTTTCAGCAATTTGTCTTCTAATACTCCAACCTCACTTAACCTGGCTCACTTTTTTTGAATATCTTTTGAGCTCCCACACAGTCTATAATGGGATTTTCCCCATAGCTCCCTGCAGAACGCTACTCTGCAGTGATTTGGAGGAGCGAAGGAAGCGGGAGCTGAAGGAGAGCGGAAAGGGAGGCTATTTTGAGCACAAAGCCTCTAGGCAGATGTAGCTTGTGGAACTATCACACGCAGCCTAAGTTATTGGAGCAAATCAATACTAATTATTTTAAGGCTGAGGCCTTATACTGGGGCTTCTCAGAGTGCTCATGGTGATCTTTTATTGCTTCTTTTGTAAATTTGTGGTGTGAGCTGTTATCGCGGTGTGCAGAGCTAAGGTGCTCTGAGGCAGGGGAAAGTCCCACTCTTTAGTCTCACCATACTCTCCAGCACCCTTGTACAATCTCTGTCTGCAGCAGAGTGTGCAAAGCCCGGTGAGGGATGGATTTCATACTACAAGTCCTTTGCAGAATGGGAGGTTTCCAAAACCTCCCCTCCTCCAAGGATCGGACCATGCTCAGATCTTTGCTTTAGGAGAAAAGATTCCTTCAAGGTCCCTTCAAGCAGCCTCAGCTACAAATGAGGAGAGAAAAGAGTTTGAGATCCACAAACTGAACACTGGTGCCACCTCAAAGCAGGAAGACTGAATGTTCCTGAATCAGTGCAGCTGAGGGAACCTTCTGCACACTCCTCCATCAAGGAAGATGCTTTATCCCCTTCACAAAGGCATCATTCCCTTGCCCATTGCCAAACTCATTTATAGGACTCAGCTCATGCAGTTTTCAACCATAACTCAAGACCAGGATCCTATCCAGAGTACAAACTCTCCCTCCAACCAACACAGCTGTTATTGGGTCTCCACTGATACCGAAGAAGAATTTTCGAGGGAAAGTTGCTCTTATCTGGCAACCAGATACCTAAAACTCTCAACCTAGTGGCTGCTTAGCCCAAACCTGAGAGCTATCCTGTGGTGAGGGCTGAGGTTTCACATCTCACTGCTGTCCAGCACAGGGTCTGTGGGGTTTGGAATTACCCATACCCCAAACGGGACCATACAACAGAAGTGATCTGCAGCAGCTATCCCACAGTATTTTTTACCAGCTCCAGAAGCTCCTGTAATTCCTTCTCCCGTCTGCTGATCTTGACAAAAGAGGAGCTAAGAGGCAGAGGTGCTGTGCAGAGACGTTCCTGCGAGGGTCCTGGTCTGCACAGGATGAAGGAATGCAGCTGCATCTCAGCGCCGTGCTCAAGCAATCATGAGTACAGCAAAGCTGGCTTTGATGCATGACATGGGGCTGGGAAGGGCAAGGGTAGCCAGAAGGTCGACCATAAAAATCAGTGCAGTGGTATCCACCACCATTTAGTTTCTCCATTTTACAGGAAGGGTTATAATGTTTTTCTTTTTTAAAGGCTCTTCCCTGCATTGATTTTATTTTCCGTGATTCAGTGGCTGAACCAGGAAATATAAAATGAATTATCTGTTTCATTCAATGAAGTTTTTTTATATTTACAGTTTTTTGAAGAAAAAAAATTAATTATATTGCCAAGCAAAATACTGATTTGATATATAAAATTTTGGTTTAGCAAACAGCAAGGTGCAAGCCTGCAATATTTCCAAAAATGTTTTCCTTACATATTTGGGGGTGAAAAACCTTAAAAATGTGGTGTCATTTTCCAAGTTTCAGTTTAACCAAAAATGACTTGTTTATAGCAAGTGAACTACTGTCTGAGAACTTGCTTCACGTAGCTCCATTCTCCACTAACACCTTTTTGCCTTTTTAGATTTGAAATTCTTCAGGGAAGAGACTGACTTTCCTTTCGCACAGGGGAGAGCACTTTGAAGATAAAAATTGTTAGAGCAGTGCTAAGTATTGTGTAACCTCGGAAGAATGTGTTATCAGCTTACAAAGCCCCTTTGAAAAGTAGCATACACTCAAAGGCACTGACATCTGTCTGTAAAAAAAAAAAAAAAATTAAAAAAAAAATAAAGAGAAGTGTAGGTGGGGTTTGCTGTCTGCTATATAACTTTCTCCTAGACCTTGACTGCATGAAACATACTGCAAGTGAGGAAGAGTTTTTCGCAGTAACAGCTACTCTTGATGAAACTGTTTTTAAAGATTCAGTGGCAGCACAGGGATGCCAAAGATTTCTGCATTCAGATCCAAAAAACCTCCCTGGGTCACAGCAAACCAGCCCAGACTGCACAAAGATGTGAGTCAGCAGATGAATTTTATTAACCAACAGCTGATTTTCAGGTGAGCCCACCTCTTCTGAGAAACTGCATTCTAGGAAGGTTTTTCTCATTGTCTCAGTGAGTATCACTGCAGCAAACTGAGTCATCAGCACAAACAGCGCTTCAGAGCTGGGTACAAACTACGTGAGACCCATCCATTCTGTATTGTCTTTATAAGGGAAATTAACTTGTGACTTCTCCCTACCGGGCTAGGTTTTCTTTCTGAAAGGCTGCAGGGAACTCCAGGAATAATGCTTGGTATTTCTTCAGTCGTAGGTATCATTCTGCTGTATTCTGGGTAGTGAGAGACAGACACTGACGGAAGATCTGGGACTATTTACCCATTTTTTGAAGGAGTTGCCCTTCCTGCCTCCACTCTACCACTGCTGGCCATGTCTCTGCCACAGCCAGTTTTACAGACCCACATACCCAGGTTGCTCCACTTCTAGTCCAGTCAGTGCTGGTTTCCAAATAAAAATCCTGCCTGTACATTCAAAGCAGGAAAAAAATATCCTCTGAAAAGGGTGAGACAAGCAATCAGTGCTGACAGGCTGTGTCCGTGGGCACACACAAGTGTTGCTGCTCATCCAACAGCCTTCATAGCCCAGCACCAAGGCTCCTCTTCAGAGACACTGAGTCAGCTGGGGCAGAGAGGTTGGGCATCTGGGGACTCCCTGGAGTGCTAGACAACTTTTTAAGGTCCTACAGATGCTTTAGCACCTGTAGGATTGAAGGGTGGATGGAGTTTTAGTTCATGAGACCAGACACCTGCTGTCCATGGATCCAGTTGGTGATTTCAGACCTCCTCATGGTGCCATGTGGTGCAAGAGAGGCTGTTGGGAACACCCAGCTCTGCTCCCAGCTCTAGGAGCAGCCTTTGGAGTTGGTGATGTGCTCCATCATGTAGCAGAATCTCATTTGGCCAAAGCAAGTGGTGAGACTGAAGGACTAAAGCCCCACAGAGCAAACAGACTCCCTCCTTTCCCTTAACATGCAAGACTGATTCTGCAAATTCATCTTCCAGAGCTGCTCGGGAGCATGGGGCAGTCTGACCTTGCAGATCAGCCACAGGACTATGAGCCACGGGAGAGCTCGGAAAGGCACTACAGCCAAATGGAAATTTTCTTCAGAGTGCTCCCAACTTCCCTATGCCTCAAGATCACTGTCCTGCATCTCACATGGGTGCATGAAGTCCAGCTGTTTGTCCTACTCTTGAGACATTTGTGCATCTGCTCAGGGGCTATTCAGCCTAATTAAACTGGAGATCCCTTCTACAGCTCTTGCAGAACTGCATCCACTTCTAATTGTTTCAAGAAAGCTCTGCCATGAAGCAGAGCACAACCTGTGCCTCCTATTGACCCCAGCTGCCTCCCCACCTCTGAAAAGCTCAAACAGAGTGGTATGAACTCATCCACATGCAGGAATGTAGGAAAATTACCTGTGAAATAAGGGCAAACACCTCAAGTCATAAGCTCTTAGCTAGAGCATAAACTGTTTATAACTAGTTATTATTTTTTGTTTGTTTGCTTGTTTAGTTTCAAGACTTCCATTAAAAGCAAACCTACATCCTGGGGCAAGATAAGAGTTGAACTTGATCTGTGAAAAAGTTCATTAAGGCAACTTGTTTTCTGAGAACAACATCATTTATAAATTTTGGTCTCAGAAAAAATGATTGAGCATTACCCCCACCAGGCATGTCCTACCCTCTAGAACCTGTTAGTTCTTTTCTAAACCTGGAGCAGTAAATTTGCCTAATCCCAGCTCAGATTTAACTGGTGATTTGCCACAGACAAGAGAAACATTTGCAGCCTCTCAGAGTCACTCTCATCTTGCCTTTACTCAGCAGGAGCTTTCAGAGCCATCAGGGTGCCCATTTATTGACATTAGGTTTTCAGAGTATCCCAAACTACAGGTGACAGCTCTTTTAGTCACCTTCTGAACTTGGTGTTTTACATTCTTCTTCCCAATAATACATAATTTTCACAGGCTGCTTCCCAACTGAAGACCTCAAAGCACATTCCACAAGGTCAGTAGCCGCACCTCATTTTACCAAAGGAAAATTGCAGCACAGAGAAGGTGGAAACCTCAGACTACATCATCAGAGTCCCAGATAAATGTAGGCAGCTGTGGAACATAATTCTGCCCGTTGGTTTGAGCCACCCATGCTGCTGCCCCACAAGGAGACCATATGTCCAAGGTTACTGGAGGATGTCCCCATGCCTCAGAAGACATTTTCAGGAGATCTTAAATGTTCTTTGGGATATATAGGCACAGATTAGGGTTTTTCCCTCTTTGTTCAGATCCTATTGCTGCACCACACTGACTCCATGTGGTGTTGGCAGAGGGAAAACTATCCAAGAGAAGGAGGGATTGCTGTGATGTGTTCAGAGGGGAAAGACCAGTGAGCAGTGATGTTCACATCACACTAATTATCTTTACCCAGAACACATGTTCATGGCACTTACTGAGCATTTCCAATTACATGTATTCATATAGTCATGCAAATGGGGGGGGGGAAATCACAGTTTTGTAAAATGCACTCTTAGCTCCTGTTGAAAGGCAAGGTGGGAGTTGTAAGACTGTAAATGAAGGGTTATTGCTACTTTATTTCTGAAATCCTAACCTGTGTATCTTCAACCCAAATAGCTTTTGAACCAAATAGACACTTCACACCAATAAGAAAGAGATGAAACATTCCCAAAGTTAAGAGGTTCCTAAAGTTTCATAAAAATAGGCTGCCAGGTAGATGAGAGAGCTCCACGCAGAAGGAAGAGTGGAGACCCCAAGGAGTGTTAGCTGTGAGAGGAGCCAAGTAGAGACATGCACACATATGAACACATACAGCTCTCCATGCCCCAGCTGATGGAAAATCCTCACTTTGTCCCTGTGCCAGAGAATCCGAACATCAGACACGAAACCCTGGAAATGAGGCTGCTTTGATGCTGCCGCAGGCTGAATAATCGCTGATCGCCTGTGGAATTTGCCCTCCTAGGGCTGGAACAAAGAAGTCAGATGAATGTGGGGAGGTAGGACAGCAGCAGCAACCTCCCAAAATTCTGCCCACGTCCTCCCGCACCCCTTGGTGTCTCACCTTGTCATTTGCTTGCCACGTCTTCACTGCAAACACTGCTTCCTTTAAGCTGTGACTGTGGACTAAAACAGAGAGCGTGGTGGGGAGTCCTGAAAGGACGGAGCTTTCCCACACTGACACCTTCAGACAATCTAACAGCATCCCTTGGAGATGCTAATGAAACATATCCTGTTAAAGGGGGTAATCCCAAGGGCTGCGGAGCTCCTAGGGTCCTGAAGTCCATTGCTTTGTCCAAGGGGAAAATCAGCTTTCCTCCCAGAAGCTCACGAGGGAGTGTGTTACACCAACCAGGAGGAGTTCCCCAAGGGTCAAAGCCCCCAGAGTGAACCCCTGTGCTTGCCCCTGATGCATGCTGTGCCTAAAACATTGGGAGGTGGAGATGAACCAACATGGACCCAGCAACAGAAATGCTTCTAAACATGCCACAGATTTGCTTAGATGACAGTGCTAAGGAGCCTTAAACCCTCCTTTTCCCCTTATTTGCACCACTGCATGCTCCCACGGTGTGGCAACAGTCCCATGGACGTGACCTGTCCCCATTTCACCTTGGAGCTGCATCCATCCCCTGACTGATGCAATGCAGGGGAGCCAAAGACCTGAGGTGCTTTTTTGTAGCCCCTTCCAATCTTTATGCTGGGAGCTCAAAATATGTCCATGCTCCCCACACTTCCTGTGTCTGTAAAGCACCAGGGACTTGCAGAGCACTGAGCTTACTCACAAAAAGATAATTTGTGGTAGCCCTTAGAAGCCAACCAGGTACTGGCCCATTGCACTCTGTGCTGTGGAAATTCCCAGTGACAGCTTCTGCTGCAGGGAGCTGTGGCAGTGGTAAACATGATTCCAAACCCACCCCTCTGCAGGCCACCATTTATCCAGCTGGTGGGTGCTGCTGCCCCAGATTACAATTCTCAATTTAGAGAGTCTCTTCTGACATTTTGACTACTACGGCCTGATGGTCACAAGCTGTGCTCAGAGAGGGTGAAATTCAGCTCCTCCAATCACACCCAGTTTCTCTCTCACACTTTCTTTTCTTCCCTTCCTGATTCACTTAAAATAATCTATGAAAAATGTCACTGATTTCCAGGAAAAGCATGGGTCTGACCAAGGCAAAAGTCAACCCCTTAATTTAAAACAGTTGAAGGGGGGCGAAATTGGTTGAAGCTGCTCAGCTAATGCACAAACAGTTTGTAATTACAGGAGCAGGCTGGGAAAACAGGACCTACCTAGGGAATATTCTTATTAAATAAAGCAGAATTCTGTCACCTTCTTAATCATGAAATATTGATGAAACTGTAAGCAGCCCCTCTGAGGTTTTAGCCTTTGCCCTCTCCTTGTGTGTGTATGTGTGTCCGCACAAAGACAAAGGGGAAAAAAACATGCTCAAAGCCTACCCCTGGAGCTGCAGAATTCTAACCAAGCTGCTCTGTGCCAGTGGATTTTGCTGAGCTTGCACGGGCATATGGATTGGAGAAATAAAAATTCTTCACTCGGCACAACCAGAAACTTCTTTTGGACTGAATGAGTAATGAAGGGGTGATTAAACAGAGCTGAGAAAGAAAGGACATATTAAAGGGAGGACTGTCCCATGAATCAGCAGAGGAAGGGCCAGTCTTCCTTACTTTGATGCACTCTACCTGTTTTAGAAGCAGTAAAGAGCTATTGAACTCCACGTATCAAACCTTCCCCTGGCCTTATGAAGATATGCCTGTAGCTCTAGTGCTTGTTCCTGGAAAAACCAGCAATAGGATCTGTCTTCACAAGCCAAAGGCCAACTGGAGCAGCATTTGGGTTGCTACAGCTCTGAGCCCTTGTGTTCTTCCTTAGGAAGTCAGGGAGTCCCAGAAAAAGCAGCACCCAAAACACCACAGCCTGTGAACTCCAGCTGGATGGACTCAATATTCATCAATAACCACACCTGGGGACAGCTGAAGCTGGGAAAAGACCCCCACTGGCCCTTGGTCTTAAAAGGTACCTGAGATGTTACAGCTTGAAGGTTCACACTGTCTTTGAGGCACCAGAAACTCATCAGCCACTCAGCAGAGGAGCGAGTCAGCTCCAGGCACACCACACCTCTGGCACCATTTAGCTCAGCCTTGGCACTGCCAGCTGCAGCCATCAATTTCCTGGGGGGCCTCAGCATCAGGAGCCCAGAAAAGCCCTGAGGGGGAAGAGCCGAGGACTATGAATAATGTGGGTGAAAACAAGAAGTGCAGGGAAGAAAAATCACAGGCAAATTTTCATCCCTTCACACTCCTCTGTGCAGTGGGAAGGGACAGAAACTCTTTTCAAACCAAAATAACTATGCTCCCTTCCACTTCTGTGACTCAACTCCATGGTCCTAACTGAGACAAATAAATAAAGAAAAATGGGAGCGTCCCAGAAGGAGAGAAACAGACATTAGGAACCACAGGCAAGGACTGGGAGGCCTGTGCTTCACCAGTAATGAATCCCAAAATGCAGACACTTGTCTGAGCCTGAGTTTTATTATCACTTCTGCAAGGGTGGATGAACAGGGCTGAGGGAAGAAAAATGGATGGTAAAGAAAGACTGGCCACAAGGTAAGTCAGGAACAGCAGTTGCAACATGAGGGTACTGGGACTTCCCTGACAAGAAAATATTACAATTGGGAGTAACTGGAAAAGGGAACTGGGGCCAGACTGGCTGGAAAGCAGGGACAGGAAGGATCAAAGCACTAGAGGAGAAAGGAGGACAAAGAGGGGGAAGCTGCAATGGCTTAGAGAGGGAGAGATGCATCAAGCAGCAGGGGAGCCTTCTTTCTGCCCACTGCGGTAATGGGGTCTTTGTTCTCCTCCTTTCATGTTCGCGCATATCCCGGCCCATGGACAGCCGACAGGATCTGAATCAATCATCCCTGGTCCCAGCGGAGGGCAGGGCGTGATTGATTTGCTCTCCCTGATGGTTGGCTCTGAAAGGACACGCTCTCATTACAGTTTGTTTCTGGGTACCGTTCTTCGCTCCAGGTCTAAATGCTCTAAAACCTCCCACCTCCACCGCGGGATGATTCGGTACCACAGTTTCCTTTCAACTGCCTGAGAAAGCTGAAAAAAATCTACATTTAAAAAAAAAACAAAACCAAAAAACCAAACCAACAAGACATATCCCCCAACTTTAAAACTTGCTGCTGAAACATAAAGCTGAGGCCGCGGCTCTGGGTGATTTTAGTGTTCATCTGCTCCAAATTCCAGTCATGCTTGTCACACTCCCACAGCCTCTCTCTAATTGTCAGGCACAGCCCTTTGTATTCCTAATCACGCCTGAAAAGGCCTCTCTCTCCCGTGATCTGGTGGGCACCCTGGGGTGGCTGCCTGTGGGGCCAGGGCTAAGGCAGCCCTGCTCCTGCTCTGGCATGCTGCAGGCTGCCAGCTGCTCCGGGAGGATGCTGCAGGGGACAGAGATGGCCCCTAGTGACCAGAGTGAGATGGAGACACCCTGCCCAAGGGCAAAAGCTGGGACACGGAGTCAGGTGGCTCTTGGATGCACATTCAGGAGCAAGAGGGGGTGGTGCCACCCAGCTCAGGTCCATCGGTGTCACCAAGGGCGAAGGCAGTCCTTCTGGCTGAGCTTATATTGTACTTTCTGCAATGGACAGTGCTGCTGATGAGTCAAATATACATCTGTGGGAAAGGACAATCAAGTTGAAGTTTTTTCCCTCTTCAGTGCAGCTTAAACATCTCACCAATTCCAGACATGGGGGGAGGCAGTGCTATTAGCTACCAAGGCCATTGCAATGTTAAGTAGACAGTTTATCTGCAGGCTTTAATTATTCACCATATTAAATTGTCCCCACCTACAGGTTCACGTACCCTTCAGCTACTTTTACTTTTAATCAAATCATCCACAACAATGCTATGTTCTCCTTTAAATGCTGCTCATAGAAACATGGAACGATTTCAGCTGGAAAAGATCCTTAAGATCATGGAGCAATGAATGATGCTGATCTCCAATCCATCATCTTACTTGCTGAAATGCATCTGATGAGGTGCAACTCAGCTACATAAAATGGACTGAGTGCTGTGGAGAATCTGGCAATTCAGAGCCAAACAAATTGCTCCAAAAGAAGTCCTACATGAAACCAAATCTTCTGCATGGATTGCTTGGAGAAGAGAAGGAGTCTCAGAGAGAGGAGGCTTTCAGGACCAGATCATCTGAGAAGGGTCTGAGAAAACCAAAGTGTCTGAGTTATAGGAACAGCAAAATAAGGCAATCACAGTGAGATTGAAGCATGTTAGAACCACCAGACACTAGACACAGACTCTGGTAGTGATGTCCTTCTGAGCAGGTCCTTCCAACTACCCTGCTCTCTTTCTGGACTGAGGAGCGTTTATCATACCACGTCTGTGCTGATGCCATGTAGTTCAAGTATCCAGCACAAAGCATTCCCTGCTTTCAGCGCCTGATGGGTTAAAAAAGTGCTAGCACAGCCCAGGCTTCCACAGGCAGTTTGCAGCTTAGCTGTTAATTTGGGAATGTCTCAACTTCACCTCCAAGTTTTGAAACTTTGCCATGCCTTTTCATTAGCTGTGTTTTCCTTCTGGAAACTACCGCATATCTGTATCGCTAGATCTTTACAACAAAGCCCAAAGGATTTTATACTCTTCAGTGAATGTTCCTAACTATTCCCAGCTCTCTTTACTAGGAAAAGCTGCTTCTGCTGTCTGCATATACTGCTCCTATAGGCAATACATTTTGCAGATTCTTTCCACCTTCCACTCCTTTTTACTAGAGATGTGCTCCAACATGAGAAAAGCCTAAGCTGAAGCAGGGGAAATGTTGCAGCCATGTTGGCCCAATAGTTTTATAGCAGAAATTTCTTTGGAAATCAGCACAGAGCTCTGCACAGACAACAGTAACTGTTTGTGTAACAGTCTGTGTAACTCCAGCCTTGCTTCTAATAGCAGCATCCAGTGGATGCCGTAATTCCCAAGAAGTAAAATTCCTACTTTCACACAAAAGAGAAAAAGAAAAAGAAAAAAAATAAGAAGGTGATATAACAGTATAATACTAATGAAGACATTATTCTGATTTCATCTTGTACTCTATGACAAGGTGCAGCAAGGGCCAGCTGTTCCCTGAAGGATATCCCTAAGATCAAAGGAGACACAGCAAGACACCAGCTACAACATAGCTTTGAAACACCATCTTAAACACAACTCTGAAGTCACTGCTTCCAGACATAGATTTTCAGTCACCTTTAGCAGAGCTTTCTTCCCTCTGTCTCTGCTTCATCCTAGCTCCAGCAGAGCTGCCTAAGTTTGTACCAGTTCAGGTCTAGGCTATCCAGTTCTAGCTGTTCTGGGATTTATGCTCATCTAGAAACCACAAATAACACCAGGGAATAGTTTCTGTTGCACCAAGTTCTGCACAAATATGAAGTAAGAAATAATATCTGAAGAAGTTCACTAAAAGAAAAAGGCCCCTCACTACACATTGAGGAGCTGGAGCATGTCCAGAGGAGGGAATGGAGCTGGGAAGGGTCTGGAGCACAAGTCTGATGAGGAGCATCTGAGGGAGCTGGGGAGGCTCAGCCTGGAAAAAGGAGACTCAGGGGGGACCTTCTCACCCTCTTAAAATTCCATGACAGGAGGGGACAGCCAGGTGGGAGTTGGTCTCTTCTCCCAGGTAAGAAGCAATAGGAGAATAGGAAGTGTCCACGAGTTGCATCAGGTGATAGGACACCTACAGGATAGTGAGGAAAATTTCTTCATTGAAGAAGTTGTCAGGCATTGGAACAGGCTGCCCAATGAAGTGGTAGAATCACCATCCCTGGGGGTATTTAAAAGCCATGTAGATGTGCACTTGGGGACATTGTTTAGTGGTGAATATGGTGGTACTGGGTTAACAATTGGACTTGATGATCTTGGAGTCCTTTTCCAACGTAAAGGATTCTAAGACTCCGTGGTTCTAAATGAAACAGGGAATGACACTGCGGTGACAGGGTGTCACAGATGTCTGATGGAACATGCCAGAGCGTTGCAGGTTGGGTGTCTGAACACCACACACTGATTTTGCTGTTACAGCACTGCTCAGGCTTGTATTTCCACCCTACTGTACTAAACCCTTCTGAGGTTAAGCTCACCCAATTTAAGAACACAAATAACCTCAAAAAGCCCCATTTCAGAAGTCTCTGTTCCTTGGGGAGCCAGTGACAGCACAGTGACCTCGCTCTAAATTCTCCTCTGGGCAAACCAGTCACTGCCATGAAATTGTTACCTTCTTTCCTGTCTTGCCTGCCTGCTCCCCATTTGACACTTTTCACAGTGGTGGTCACCAGCCTGTGTATAATATAATCAAAAGGCTGATTCTGGCTTCAAGACATTCCAGAAAAAAATTTGCACAGCACCCCACATTAAAATGCAGCCCCTGTTCTGCACCTTCGTGCTAGGTAACTTTCTGTTTCTTCCCTCCACTCCATGTTTTTGGGTTTAGGGGGTTTAGGTTTGTTTATGATTTTTTTTTTTTGGTACTATCACATTACCCCATGTTTGCAATTGTAAAACCACATTATAAAAGCAGCCGATATTGAACTAATTTTATCACAGGGCTAGTAATAAAGTTTAACACCAACAATAATATTGTTGTACACCAGAAATATTGCAACAGAACTGTAATATCCTGTTAAATTCATTTTCCATCCAACACCACAAGATCTGTTGAAAGATGTTAGGGGTGAAAGGTTTGTAGATTTTTAATTTTCCTCTTTTTTTTTTTTTTGGCTTTATTTTTGCAAGGCACTATAAACGTTTACATTTCATAAAAATATACATCACAAGTTTGGCAGTAATCATTCTGGTGACACATCTAAAGCCTTCATTGTCTGAAAAGTAATGTATTGCCAGCAGCTACCTTGCAAAGCAAAATTCATCATTAGAACCAGCTCATAGAAAGGAAGAGGTGCTTTTAACATGGCCCCCATTACTGCGGCATCTTGTCCCCTCCTAATGCTTTATATATTTATTCTTAGGCACCCCAGGGAATTAGATGCAATTATCCTTTTGTTCTTGGGCAGAGAAATGGGTAAAATACTAAGCAGCTTGCCCCAGGTGACAGAAAAAGTTTTATGATACTTCATGGGTCTGAATCAGCATCCCTGGTACAGAGGATGGGCTCCCATGGGAAGAGGACATGGGTGACTAAAAATGCTTCTTCCTGCCATCAGCCCTGTCTGAGAATGCTGGCCACTTTCTACTATCTCCAAGGAAGGTCTTAGCCACCTACAGGAACACACAGGATTAATTAAAAGCATTCTTTTAAACCAATTAACTTAAACTGGTGGAAACCCTTGTGTGGATACTCTCAGTGGATTTAAACCTATTTTTTTAAATTCAGTTTAACTTGAGGCTCTGCATTTGCCAGCTGTGTCCCCAGCATCTTTTCACATCTTTTCAACTGCTTCTGTTTTTAAACTAATTTTAATTAAGCACATGCATTCTGTGTGGTCAAATCCCAAAGGAGCTGTAGGAAGGCAGGCAGACACACTAGGAAAAAAGAGTACAGGTTGGTTCAAGGCAATCCCTGACTCTGCAGCCCAGCTCTTAGCAGGTACCAGCCGTTTTAAGCTCAGTATATTTGGACAGTGAGACCCCAGCCCTGTCCTGATGAACTTATGGTCTCCACAGAGATTAATCTACACCTTAAAGTCTGCATTTGCCCAAAGTAAAAGCAAGACAGAAAATACAAATGATGGTGAGCAGTTTGCTACAGAAAATCAGATGTCTCCCCAATGGTCAGTGCTGCTGCTCTCAGCCTTCCCCCAGAGCAGGGCTAGAGGTGACCTGGGGACAACGCTCAGGGCTGGGCTGTTCAAGGTGATACAGCATGGAAACCAAAACATGTAAGTATGTCTGGCATGGAGTCAGCCCCAAAAAGCACAGTATTTATGGGAACTGTCCGTGTCTCTAAACAAGCTAAAAACCACAGAGAGATGGAGAACTGTAGATTTCATTGACCATTCTCTGATCTGAACACATGCGCTACACATTAAGCAAGATACCTCAGCAAATATTTTTAAACACGTTCTGACCTCATTAAGAAAAAATCAGAGGACAAAATACCACTTACCCATAAACCTTTCCTCTTTTTAAAAGATCGCTCAGTGCTGGGTTGTTTTTTTTTTTAAATTTGTTAATGTATGTGCCAAGGAGACAGTGGACTGAAGTGTAGAAGGCTCCAGTCCTTCCTGAATTCTAACACACTCTTTTCCATCTCCCTGTAACTAGCTGAAGAGGGCTAATACTCCCAGGGATCTTCTTTTGTGGATTTTAAGCCTTGCAAATCTGCAACTCAGTGTAGCTTCCTGTATGGCCATTCTGGTCAGCACAAAACAGCAGTGACAACACAACCCCTTTCAGATAGGATCTTCCTACAGTTACCACACATTTTCTTAAGACTTCATCCTCAAAATGTCTTTAAAAACAACTTATCCTGCAGTATTGGGCCATTTGTGCTGTGGTTGTAATTAGCTTGAATAGCCACAAAGAGTAGTCTCCAGGACAGTGTTGTGTGTATGTGTGTGTAAGCATCAAAGCCACAATGTGACCAATATGTCCTGCTGCCTAAAATAACTTTGCATTTCTAGGAGGAATTGTAGCCTTCACAGGAGCTTCTTTTTAGGTCATCGAGGCTGGAAGGGGGAAAAAAACTAAGTCACTTGACATCCACAGTGAAAGGCTTTGCATTGTTAATTTATTGCCCCAGAAACCAGGAAACTTGTCATGGAGTAATAAAAGGGGTAAAGAAAGTATTTAAGGGCCCATGAAAAGCTGGAAGGAAAAAACCAGTCACATACATTACAAGAAAACCAAGAAGATACCAAGAAGGTTTTCAGAGACCAGGTGGCAATATATTAGTGGCAGAATTTCTCATGGCTATTTTCCAACAGCAGCTGGGGAATATGAGAGAGTCTGTTAGATGGGAAAACATCAACCACACACAAGCTTCATTGGAAGTGGAGAGCAGGAAGGCAGCAGGATAGCTGGGCTGGTGAGTTTTTGTAGGAGGCCTCTGGGAAGGAGGTAGAGGACCAGGTGCCTCCAACAAAATGTGACAAGAGTCAGGATGTCAGGGAAAGACTTCCCAGTGAAGGGATTTCCTGCCTTCTTGCATCCTAAAGCACTTTGTAATGCAGTGACAATTAGATGTGAAAGGGACCTTCCTGAGCTGCTACAGGTTATGTGTGTTCTGCAGAGGTGAAAATAACATCATAAAGGGAACTTGGTTAGAAATAAGTCCACTTTAAGCATCATCATACCATTATGTATTGGCAATAAAACTAATTCTTTGCTTTCCTTTTTCTCTGTGTTTATTCTTCTACCAGTATAATTCTTTACTTAACTTGTCTTAAACAACCCTTGATTTGCACATATTTAAATGAGTAAGACCTTTTACATTACTCCCTGCAGAGGAGCAGTAGTGATTTACTCCAGCTAAAAATTTTGATCATATCCATAAAGGTAAAGTCAATCCAGCTTGAGGATAGCTATGTGTTATCCTATAGTGCAGCCCAAGGGAGGTTTTAAAAACAGGAATATGAGCGTGTGAAGCCAAGGCACAGAATTTAAGGCCAGAAGAGACTGATAAAATCAATTTATCTACTAAATAGCTTAGATTTCTAGAAATGCTCCAAAGTAAGTCTCTTAGAACTACAAAAGACATCTGTAATGGAGCTGGAAAGGGAACCCAAATACACAAGTCCTACTACAGCAGGTGACCTGCAAGGCCACAGTTCAATTCTCCTGGGTGGAAGCAAGTCAGGCATTTTCTTTATATCTCATTGAGGGACCATTTGCTTTTCCTGTGTCTCACATGACTGACCTGGGACCATGCCCTCAAGCAGGCAGCAGAACAAATCACAGAGCATAAATTGCTTCAAAAACTTGTGCAGGTGGGTAATGAAAAGCTCAGCTGAGAACTCTTCTCTGTAAGAAGATACTGAAGGCGTCTTCTGCTGAAAGCAGAATCATCACTTCTGATGGCATATCCTGTTTCTTCCCCAATGCCAGAAAACAATGCAGAACCATTTTCTGGGTGGTTAAATCCATGCTGTCCTCTTCTGAATTATTTATTTGTAAGGTTTCACACTGTACTGCCACCAGACAAGTAAATGTTGGGGTTTTTCAAAATAATATTTACCTCTCTATTCTTTAGTTATCAGAAGACAGTTTCTAAGTTGCCTTGAGAGTTCTCTTCTTCCTCCTTCAGCTGCAGAGCCATGTTCTTCCCCTTTGCTTCTTCCAACCCATCTTTTCCATTTGATTTTTTTCCTTTCATCTGACCATAACTTTGTGTGGATGGTGCCTTAACCTGAGAGGCTCATCAGTCCTGCTTTAAATGGCTTTTGAGAGTCAGATCATCTGACCATGCCCATCAGCAGAAGAGCCTTAGCAAAAAGGCAAGAGTAAACTGTGACAAACAAGGAAGAAAACCCCTAACCCAGTGTAAGGTCCTACCATTCCCACTGGCTCCAGAAACAACCATGGAGCAGAGGTACCTGCACTCCACTCAGACTCTGAGCTGAGTTTTCTATGCCGAGATCCCACCAGGAGAATGTAGAACTTAATTTGTCTTCCGTGTTTACCAAGCTGTCTTTTGGGGACATCCGTAATGATTCTGTTTTTATCTGGTACCAGAGGAGGACAAAGGCGCAGTGACGTGAAGGAAGATACATTAGCTGTCAGAGACAGGTAACACATCTTGCTAACATACTCTGTTCCATTTTCCCCCCAATAGCCTGAAGCAGTGTTTTCCTTTTAAAAATATCCTATCAGCTCTGACAGATGGATTAAGGCTTAAAAGCATCAATATTTTGGGAAAGTAGTACCTGCTAGCAGGCTAGATATAGGTTTGTCATTCAAAAGGTTTTATATTTCCTATTAGGTCCATTTCCTGAAAAGCAGCAACCATTTATTTTAAACTTTACCTACTGGTAGGGGTTGGAGAGTTTTTGCTGGGTTTTTTTTCTGAGGGGGAAGGGTGGGACTTGTTCTGATTTCTTCAGTGGACACATCATCTGTCAGCAGTGGGGAAGAGTGGGAGTGCTTTTCCTTGTGCTGGTCCTGAAAGGTGACCCCTAAAAAACTGCCATTGCTCTTGTCCAAAGTGAATTACCAGAAAGTTGTTGCAAGATGGTAGACCTAAAAAAAAAAAAAAAAATCATCCCAGAAACAGATTTAAAGGCTTCTGATAACTTTTCTTCCTCTCACAGTAAAGGCTGAATCAGTCTTGTTGTTCATATTCCCCACCTTACTTCTGACAGGCTGTTTTGCTTATCTGGCATTTCAGCTCAGATGGATCCCACCTGATAGCAGGCAGAGACATTGAAGTTAAGACTGCCGTTATCTGGGCAACAGCTACAGTCACAGAGAAGAGAGAGACACCTCAGGAGAGGGATTCACATCTGAGGAGGGTGAATCATTCTCTCAAGATGCCAGTATTTCTCCATTTCTCAAGATGCTGCTGGCACAAACAGCAGTAAGTCAGTACAATGAGGCTTCTAATTTTGGAGCCTTGGTGAAGCGCCTGAAGTTTGATGAGTGAATCTAGACTGTGGTGAATCTCCCTCTCATCATATCTGCAGCCTGATGGAAAGAAAGATATCAAAGATATTCACTCCTTTGTCACACAGGACTCTTGTGAAGGGAGATGAGAGCAGAGAATTCACAAAGGAGAAGAGGAATAAGAAGAGAAAGGTGGAGGTTTCCAAGGGGAAGTGAGGAAATATATCCCACTTTTGCCTTCTGGCTTTGTGAGCTGAGTTACACGGCTTCTTGTCTATGCCACCTCCACAGCCAGAAGGCTGCTCAAATACAGGATTTGATTCTGGCCCAAAGCTCAGGCAGGAGCATAGCTGAGGATTTGCACATGGTTTCCATCTGCTCCCCAACTACTCCTCTCCAGTAACTCATGCAGCTGAATGGCTGCTGTTCTGGGAAGGACAGGGTTGGGGTGGCCAGTGAACTCAGCCCAAAGACTCAGAGTGACTGAATATAGTCACTAGAAGGATAGAAAAACATCAGCTACCTCAGTGCAGTTCCAGAGGAACATTTAATTTCAGGAGATTCTTTGATGTGCAATATTTTCTAAGCCTAAGTACTACATGCAAGGAGTTAAAAGAAATTGAA
The DNA here is from genome assembly GCF_000691975.1 of Corvus brachyrhynchos. Taxonomy (NCBI): domain Eukaryota; kingdom Metazoa; phylum Chordata; class Aves; order Passeriformes; family Corvidae; genus Corvus; species Corvus brachyrhynchos. The sequence continues at coordinate 4,740,198 of NW_008246064.1, forward strand.
CACTTTTTGGCTCAAAACAGCAGTAGGAGGTGGAAAAGTAGAGTCAAGTTAGGAGCCCCTCATTGAACAGATCAGCAATGTGATCTCATCTGAAGACCCTGACTCCAGGATGTCCTGGCAGCATTCTTTGCATTAGTGTTCTTCCAGTCTTGAGAAACCAACAAGGCAATGTGATCCCCCAGATATTTCCACCCTGACCCCAAATCCAAACCCATCTCTACAGGGCACAGTAGGCCCAGGAAATCCATCCCCGGTGGAAGGACTGATTAAAGGGTCCTCCCCAGGGATCAGCTTTTGAGTTGCTGCTCTCTGCAGCTTTGTCTGGAGCAGTTTCAGCTCTGCCACTTCCTCAGAGGTGCCTCAGCACTGTCTTCAAAGTACTTCCTACTGTGCTGAGCCCCAAAGAATCATCAGGGAGTTGCCATCAATGAGGCACTTGGCAGAAATCCTCTCCTGATAGTGTTCAAGCTTCTCAACTCAGTCACTCCGGGATGTGGCTATGCTGGTGCAGTTCTGCTCTCTGTCCATTGCCTAAGGGGCACAGTGACTTCCCAACATCCTGTTTTCCCACCATTCTGAATGCAGAAGTTCACTTTATCAGCTCTGGAATGCCCAGTTCTTGCACACACTTGAAATGCAGGTGAGAAAAGAACAACTCATGCTTTTCTTTATTCTCACTGATTTTGGCGGAGGAGTCCTTCTGAGCATCAGGTTGACCTGTTCAGGGTCTATGAGAGCCATGAAGCATCTGAGTGTGGCCTGAAGACAGTCACATCAGTTGCTCTGTGTACTCCAGGCAGAGGCAATCCCTGAGAGAATTCAGCCCATTGAAGATCGAAATCACTGAAGATAAAAATCACCTGTCATTCTTCATAAAGAAACCTCAGAGCAACCTCACTGTGATGGGACACAAACAGGATGCAAGGAGCATTCTGGTGCCATGGGGGCATACTCCATGTTTTGGGTCACACAGCAGGGCATGTTACTGAGGGCTAAACCTTCATTTCCCACCTTCCCTTATCAGTCACTTGTAAATCAGACAGTTCCAGAGCCATGGCTTGAAAAAGAAAATCCAGTGTCCACATTGAACGTGGGAGGCAAGAAAGCATCCTGAAGCCCAAATTCAGAATAGGAGGAATTGGAACTCCTGGAGTATAGTTGCTCCAGGGAGGGCTCCCAAGTGTCTCGTTTTGCATGTCTCCAACCTGCGGGTGACTATAATTATCAGTGTTGCTTGGCGGCGAGAAACCCAGGGAAACAAGCATTTACAGCGAGACTTTGCACCACCCACTCCCACTGGAGAGCATTCCCATGAGTAACCAGTGAACAGCGTTGGATGTCTCTGAGAATGAAGTTCACAGCCTGGCCCTGAGAATAATTTTAAGCCTTTAAAAGGTCCTCTGCAAATCATCTTCAGTCATTCCTCTGCTCACAGGCACGCACGCTGCAAGTTCTGCCCTGCACCTAATGGCTTCCTTGTTGATGTTTCTCGAATTAAAAATAATGTTTGTGATGCACTGTCATGTCCATGTCCACGTGTGCAGTAGCAAAGCAATACAGACACCATAATAGACAGTTTGCTCAACACACTGTAATAAGATCAGATGGTTTCAGTACCTTTTTTGGGGCCGTTTTGCACCCAAGTGACATGCTTATCCATTTTGGTATATAAACTTCTACAAGGTCATCTAGGATGTTGTGTTTTACCTTGATTGATAGCACAGTGCAAGGAACTGTGACTGATCCATGCAATTGTGTCTCACCCCATTTTTCTCCAGATCTCCAAGGGCTGAAATCCCTCATTTAAAAAAAACAAACATCAAAACAAACAAAATAAAGAGCCCATCCTGATCCAAAAGTGTAGAGCAGTCAAAGCTGAAGTACCCATCCTGTCTGTTAATAACTTTCCAAAGTTTTTACTGCAAGATTTGGAATGTGACAGTAAAATTCTGCAACACGCACATGGTGTGGGAGGAATAGAAATTACATTCAGAGTTTGAGTCTGGAAATTTGTGCCTGAACAGGGAAAAGCAAGGGATGTGTTTAATCAGCAGGCTCAAGCATCCCCTTCTTGTAAGACAGAAAAAGACAGCACTTAAACTTGATAACTCCTTGGAAATAGCAAGCGAGGAACACGGATCGGACGACAGCAATGCTCACTGGGGAGAGGAAACACAAAATGGAGTTAGAATTAACACGTCCTTTACACACACATGCACACCGTGCATTGCAGAGCAATTTGTTTGGTGGTTTCCCTACCTGCCCTCGTGGCTGGATTTCCAATGCCCCATCCCAGTGCCCCACAGTGCACCCTTTTATATTCCGTGTATCTGATTCACCAAGGAGGCTGGGGCATTCAGCTGACACTGGGGTTCCCCCAGTGCAGTTAGGAGCAGTTAGATGCTCTTCAAACTCTTACTAATACAGCAGCATTGTAATGGGAAAGAGAAAGGAAACTGAAACACTAAAAAGGGGAAATCTTTGTTAAATATCCTTCAACAAAGCCAGGAACTGCAGCCAGGTGTCTGCCCAGTGGCAGAGGTCGTTAATACAAGGTTGGAATTGTGTCCTGCCAGGTTATTGCAACAAGAGCCATGGAGAAATGACATCTGGGTTTTCTTTTAAATCCAAAGAAGAGGGACTAGAATTAGAAAATTCTCTCCCTCCAAGGGGATATTAGGGCAGGGTTGAACTCCTCCTGAAGAGTAAATCCCCCTCACCAGCCACCAGCCCCTCTCCTTCCCTTCAGTTCTGAGACTCTCCCTAGCCTTGGGGACCAGGACCCAGATGTTTTTCCTGATTCCCAGGCATCGCTGTGGTTTTATGTAAAAAGCGTAGACACTCATCCTGCCAGAGCTCCCAGGCAGTGCCAAACACTTTCCCAAGCTGATACCTGCTGATACCTGCTGATACCAGGGCACTCACCAGTGGGTGTGGAGGAGTGAAGCCATCTCAGGGACCAGGGATTCTGGGCAGTGGTGTCAGCCCACCTTCATAACAGAGTTTTGCCAGGTGGACATCAGCTCTGGTTCAATCAGAGAACTGAGACTGACACTTCTGTAAGCATTAATCTTCATCTGCAGACCTCTTCAGTGAGATCCTGAAAATACTCATGCTTCATCCACATCAGGCAAAGTTCTATGTCTCCTCCCCTGCTAGCTCCAGTTCCCTGCGTGGGGCTAGCAAAGGTTGGAGGATTCGTGCAGCCTGAGCTCCAAGCAGCTGTTACAGGCACAGCAACAAAAACAGTGACCTGTAGATAGCAGGCCTTTTCTTTTGCCACTAGAAATACTGTCATTCCAAAGATGTTATCCATAGCACAGATGTTCTGGAGAGTGTTTCCGGCACAGGCAGAGCTGGTAGATTTGGAGTTTAAAGGCCACAGGAATCAGTCTGAACATCTCACACAACCCTACTGTGACAGACCCAGAAACGTGCCCCAGGCTTCTTGCATCAAACACTCACACCTTGTGGTTGAGCTAGAGCTCTCCTTCTCAAAAGGCACCCAAGCCTTCATTAATGTCGTTAATTAACTTCATTGCAAAAGGGACTGCTACCCTCTTTGACTGATCTTACATTAACTGTTAATTTTAGTCTACGAATGGTTACTGAGCTTCCTCCTCATACAGACAGGATCTCCCCAGGAAGGATGCCTTTCAGCTGGGATACAGCACGTTTTCAAAGAAAAGGAGACTTTCCTCTCTCCCTCTCTCACAACAGGGAGAAACGAGGTTTGACTAAAGCAGTGTCACTCACTGAGATGACATGTTAACTCTGTGTGACTGCAGACTGCAAGATGGTAAAGTATATGCAAACCACCTTCCAAATCCCAGGATGTATATTACTGTTTTCACCTGAGGAAAAAAAATCTTTTTTTTTCCCATGTAAAACCCAGAAATACTCATTTTGAGTACTGTGTTCTGATGTCACTGCTTTGAAATCTCTTCAGTGTGGCTTTTACAGCTTTGGGCCAGCACCGGCAGAGCCCCAAACCCAGCCCTTAGTTTTTTAAACTGTGATTTATTTTACTGGTTTGAATCTTTTGTGAGGGAGTCACATGAGCACCTTGCAACTTCAAATCAGTGTGACTGTGCCCGCCCTCACAATCCTGTGCAAAGACAGAAAGTTAATTAAGGATGTGTTTAATTTACAAATGTTATCCCTTCTGGGGAGCAGAGTACAACTCCAGCTAAAAGGCAGTGCTGTGTTTATTTTACTTCTTCACTGGCTGTTCCCAACCTGCAGTGGTTTATGGATATAAATAATGTTTTAGAGTAGGGAACTGTTGTGGTGGAAACTAAGCCCAACTTTTGAATAAGTCATGAAGAAAGAGTAACTTGAATCATGCAATGATTTCTAGGAAGCTGAAATAATTAATTCTTTCATGGGTAAAATATAAGCCAAAAAATAAAGCTTCAGTGTCCCATGGTGACAGCAAAATTTAAAATTATGGTATTAAAGAAGGCAGAATTCCCCACTAGTATATGAAAACAATGTTCTCATTTAGGCCAGCAGAAATCTGGACAAGTTCCACTTGGATCATTGAGTTTGCTCTGGATTTATCCCAGGGTAAACAAGAACAGAAGACAATCCTCCCAGGTTTTCTATCAGGGACAGACTCCATAAAGCTAATATCCATACAGCTCCAAGGTAGGACCTCTTCATCACCACTGGTATCTGTGTGGATCAAAATATTTGTGCTCCCTACAGTCTTACACTTTTGAGAGGGCTCCTTTCTAAAAGCAACCCCACTCCAGCTCAGCTCCTGTAATGCTCCCAGCTGCTTGGGAAAGCTCAGATCTAGTTCTGAGTAATTGCATGTATTTGTCATAGGGAATAAAGTAATATCTGAAGACGTGTACACCTAGGCTGTTGTGAGAGCCTACAATCCAGATGGCAAACCATCCTTGGTGAAACATACACCATTTCTGAGTGAGGATGGTTATCATTTAACAGACAACTATTTAAAAAAAAAGACATTAAAACAGATAGAGTTTCACAATGCTGTACAAGAAATGTAACCACCGTTATTTCAGCTCCTCTTAGTAACTCTACTACCTTCAGCTACTCATGAATTTATGAGTGCAAAAAATGCTTGTGTGTCTCATGCCTGATACAGGGAATGGAACCAGCCTGGAAGGTTTCTGAGACACGGACCATCCTTCCATACTGCACCAGAGGAGGATCAGTCTTTAATCCAGGTGCTAAAGGTTGGACTAATAGAGAGTTGTAGCACAATCACACAGCAATCTCTGCGTTTTGCCGTGGTGCTAGGGATATCCCTTGAGAGTTCCAGGAAATAATGGCAAGATCCCAGAGACCGGGGCAAAAGAATGTGTCCTAAAGATGACTACAATTTGTTACTTGGATTGATAATAGGCACGTCATGAAGTTGCTTTCTGTTATTTTGGGTAGAGCTTTATTTTCTTTCTAAACTGTCCTCATTCCATTTACGCCCCTTTTCAGCAGAACACTTGCAAGCTTAAATTAAAATATGAGTATGAACCCAATCAACATATCTCCTCTGGCTGCTAAGAGAAGCCCCCAGGCTGTTTAAAAAATCAGACTGTACTCACAGAGAATTTGTGGTGTTGACTCAGACACTGCCACAGCACAGTTTCTAAAGGGTGCAGTGTAGGCATCACATTTGGCTTCAGCTGGACTCGAGGAAGAGTTTTGTGCTGGTACTATGGGGATCTGGAGCAGAGCTGAGGAAGGAAGCCAGGTAAGTAAACTCAGACCTGGCTGACACACTTTGCACCCACAAAAGGAACCTTGGTTAGATTCATGCTACAAAGCCAACCCAGCTGCTGCTCAAAATTCAGCCTAATGTTTGTTCTACATTCCCGCAGGTAAAATACTCATAGCAGTGGTTTATATTACTGTAAGAAAAGTATTTTAAACACTTTAATGGCCTGCTTTATACCCATCCTTGCCTTCAGTGGGTGCAAATAATTGCTGGTGCAATTTTGTACCCCCAGTTATTTGCAGTTTTGGTGCGTGTCACTGACGTGTCTAACTAGCTGATAAGATACGTGGGTGCAATCAGATGCTGTAATTAGAAGTTTAAATGACACGAACTGCACCCACACATAACTGCAAGTGCAAAATTGTATCCATAACATCTTGGAAGTAACAAAGAGAGGAAGGACTTAGAAATTCGTCCCTGCAAATGTTAATTTGCATGGCAATGAGCTCAAACCTATTTGGTAAATACACTTTTATTACACAAGATTTAAGCCAATTGATTCTAAACAACCCGAGAGTGTTCAGACACTCAGCATTAGACACAGCATCTTAAAAATTATACTAGTCTGCTGAAGTAGGGCAAGGAACTTTTCTCTTGAGTTAGGTAACATGTAATTCGTGTCTTCGTTACTGCCTTAGCTGTGGTTGGAGTAAGCAAGAGCCTTTGCTTGCAGTAACAAATTTTTATAGTGATTTCTCAAGGCTGCAGCACAGAGTAAGTGTGTTTCGTATTTCACGATAAACAAATGGTGTGCAACAAATAAGAAGGTTCTTGCTTTGGAGTTTTTCTTGACACCATAATCATTTAATATATAATTATATTTTCCAGCTTATTGCAAGGCAGAAATTTGAAACTGACCCCTCTTTGTAGGCATGATGCAAAGTTTTGGGAACCTCAGAGGAGTTTTCTATGGTTTTACTGGGAAGACACAGATGCATTTTGATGCTAAATCAGAATCATTGGTGTTTCTCTTATTTTTCCCCTGTTTTAGCTCCAAGGCCCTGTTTAACTATCCCTGTGCACTACAGTGTGTGCTACACAACTGGAAATATTTCTTCAGGCTGTTTATTATTTCTCCTTCTCTTCTGGCCGAGGGAGACTGCGAGAAAAACTGAACCAAGTATGACTGAACAAGTCAAAAGAAAAGCACAACAGATGGGAGTATAGAGGGATAAAACAAAAATGATGAGAGATCACATCCTTTCATCTCTGCTCCAGTATTTTAGCTCACCAGGGCAGCCTTTCCCCTTGCTGGGAGAGGGAAGCAGGAGCAGACCATGGCAGAAAAACGCAGCATGGGCTGGTTGCTGTGCCTTGGGGTGATTCACCACCCCAGGCTTGGAAATTGTGTTTGGCCTGCTGAGGACAGGAAAGCAGTTTTCAGACAAGGAACATCATTTTAGCTCTTGAGGAGAGCTAAAATGCAGAGGTGTCTCCTCTGAACCATACCCGGTCTCCCCAGAGTCACACTGCCCTTTAGCCAACCTGTGTCTACTTCTTCAGCTGGGATATTCCCACTCCCAAGCATCACAAGAGTTTCAAATCTTCAGGAGGTGCCCATCCTGAGTTCTGGGAGTTTTCTTTTCATCAGACCCTATCAAGCATCACCCGCCTCAAACTGGGAGCCAGCCCCTCCTGTGCAGTCCAAAACAGCACAGACCACAGCAGCTTCTTGCTGTGTCCAGCTTGGTTCCCCACCTCCTGTCTTGCTTCAAATGCTTTGCAGCTGACCCTAAAAGAAACAGGCCAAAATCCCAGCTACCCCAGAAGCAATCCCTGGAGAGCAGGGCTGGCTAATGGCAAACAGCTGCAGCTGTTAATGTTATCTCGGGGGGGTCTGAGCTTTAACAGTGAAGATGCCAGGTTCAGGTCCTGCTGACAGACTGTAAGATTAATACTGATAATCTCTCCTAGGAAAATACAGTGGGGAGCACCTTCTTGAGGCCCCAGGCGCTTGGGAGAAGAGGCAGCAGGTGATGTTTGAGGCACCATGTTGTCCTCTTGGCTGGATAAACAGAAGGATGCTCTGGTGGCTTTAAATTTTTTTCTCCTACTTTTCTTTTTTTCTCTGATAGACTTTTCCCCAATTATCACATACTGTGGCTGTCTGTAGACTGACTATTTCACACATCTGAATCAAATGTCTGCTCTCCATTAGGTGTACAGCATTTCCATATGCCCTGGTTGCTTCTACTGCCATTTCTTCTCTTGAACCTGCAGAGTTGTTGGCTGTGTTATCCAAACCATGCCTCTCAGCCCGTCAAACCTCCCAGCTAATAGAGCAGAGGGATCCAAGTAGAGATTACAAAATGGCAGGTTCCTGGATCAGCCTTGGTGGTGAGCAGCAGTCAGCCATAGCCTTGGATTTCCAGGATGCAGAGTAAGGCAGAGTCCACATCACTAATGGATACCTCAAAAATGGGGTGAAATGATCTCACCAAAGCAAAACTCTTCAGATGACAACTATTAGGTAACATCAGCTGAGTTCATCAAATGAGCTGGAGAGCTCTTGGCCCAGCTTGCCATGGACATCTGGCTCCACAGTGCTGCCTTGATAACACCAATCTTCACCTCCATCCTCTGGGACCTGGGAGAGGGCAGAAGAGCCATCATCCATGTATGAGGTTTGGCTGTGGTAATAAGGAGGCCACTGCAGCCATGAATAATCTGTTTTCCACAGTTTCCACAACCCATACAGTGTGAAAAGCTGGACAAGGATTTGTAAATGAATTGAGCCCAAGAGTAATTACATGTTCCTGCAGATTACTTGGTGCAGTAATTGCACTTAGTATTTACCATGTGACCTAAGCCAGAAATAATCATGTATTTACTTTATATTTATATTGTAACGTGCCATGTACTGTAATTATACTGCCACTCCATGGTACTTAACACATCATTGAATGTTCCACAATTATCATGTTAGTAAATAGCACTTACTGAGATTTGTGGCCTGTAATTTCAAGCATTACCTGCTAAAGATTTATTGTAGCAATGTTGAAAAAGCACTTCTTGATAATGTCATTTCATGTAAAAAATGTCAAGTCCTAGAACCAATAGGAGTTGGTTTTAAAAATTTAAAAATTTGAAAATACAAAAGGAAATCTAGATTTGAAATTGAGGGCTTTTCCAGTAAAGTGATGATCCACTTCCATGAAGAATTCTCCAAATTCTTCTGTTTGAGGTTCCGGAATATTATAAGATCGAACTGTCAAACTTGTGTGATTAAATGAAAGAATTAAATCCACCTTGAGACTCTTAAAGAAAAATGTTTTGGAAGAAGTTAATATCCACTCGACCTCTCATTTAATTCTGATTAAATCTCTGAGTGACTAAAACTAAACCTCAGATTTTCTGAATGGATTTATGCTTTTATATACATTTGGTCATAGAAGTATTCTCTGCTATTTCAGCAGAGTTACTCGTGAATAAAGTCAAGCATGTGCTTTGCTGTTGTTTTTGTGGTCTAAAATCTACGTATCAAAGTCTTAAGATGTTTATGAAAGTAGGATCATTTAAACAGGAATGATTTAGAAGAGAATCAAATTTTTATGATTCCTCCTTCAGCGGAATTTTTCCATACTGTGACACATATGGGTGCCCAGATATCACTTAACTCTTGCAAAAAAAAAATTAAAATAAAAAAATTAATGAAGACTCAAGATTTCCAGCTCATGTCAATCCCCATATTAAAAACATCACAAAACCTTCAAAGAAACCACCCCAAGCTTCCCTTCCTTCCTTACGTATTCTGTCTTGATTGCACGCCCCGTAGAATGACATCTAATGTAGAGATCCAAACCTGGAATTGGGAATACCTTCTCTTGTTTCTCTGATTCAAGAGCACGGCCAAGCCCTTGAGTTCAAACTAAAGGAATGAAATCCTGGCTGCACACGCAGTTAGCAGTTCTTCTGCTGAACCCTCCGAAGCCTAGGTTACTGCCCAAAACCTCAGCTCTTACTTCAGCCTTGATCTGCCCAATATATACAAATGAGCTTAACTTTAAACACTGATAGTACCATGTACCTCATTAACTGGAGCCGGATGAATAATTCATAGTGCATAATTTTTCCAATGAATCTCAATTCTTTTTGTGTTTGTGAATTGTCTGCAAATAGATTCTTGATTGGACTCTTCATCTAAAATTATTTTTCAGATTTTTTCGGTGAATTATAATCAGTCTGCAGATCATTTGTGAGCCGTACACAGCGAGCAGTCACAGTTTGCAGCTCATGCTGTGTGGGTTCACTGTAGGAACGTCAAGGTAACAGGAGTGTTCCCTCCCTGGAAAACCTTATGTAACCAACCAACAACAGGATGAATTTCAAACAGCACATATGAGCGTAAAACTTGGAAATTCACACCCTTGCTGAGTGTTGTTGTCAAATTCAGAATCTCCCCTCCATGAAGGGTCAAACAGTGCTACAGAAAGGTAAATATCAAAGCTGCCTGTGCACCTGTAGCAAATCTGAGGGCTTGGAGACATGGGCAAAGTTCCTGGAGGGTGACAAGTTTCAGCCTAACAGCTGGTCCATGATAGCTGCCCCTGTGAATGATCTCAGGCTGAGGAAACCTGGATTAATTGAGCCTCTCCTCAAAGGAGATTAAACTACCAGATCTCTTTGGTCTCACTGCAGGCTAAGAGTTCTCTTGTGGATGCAAATTAGTGATCACAGGATGAGTTCTTCCTTTGAGGCTGGAAGGGGTTTTTTTCCACCTATTTGCTCTGGAGAAGAAGATCTCAACCCTGGCAAAATATCTTCTACTGGGGTAATGAAATTACTTGAGAAGGGCTCAGATCCACGCAGCACAGGAAAGCTGCTGGGGCAGTTTTGTCAAGATTTCATGACCAAGATTTCAATACTGCACTGGCCTCTACAATAAGAGAAAAGAAGCCAGCCTGCTTTTGACCACCATAGTTCCCACCACTGCTTTCACTGTACCTAAGTGACCTGGCTGTGGTGTGAGAAGCAGCAAAATCCCTACCCAATTCAGCAGAGTTCCATAACAAAATCCTTCAAACCTTCTTGACCCTATGGCAATTTAAGCACTGCCTTGCCATAAACCACAAGCTTACGTGCTTTGCAGAGTGGATTTGGTTTGCTAAATTAGAATTTGATTCTAGGTTGGGAGATTTTGTCTGATTAAATCAATCTTTACTAAAAACTACCATAATATCCCTGCAAAAACCTGAAGCGTGCAAGCCCGAAACCGACGTGCTGTAGCCCAGGGCCTTGTTCAATATGTAAAGATTAATACAATTTGAAAAAAAACCTCTCTGCTATCATAAATCAGTCCCCAAAGTGGTCAGATGTGGACTAGACTTTCAAATACATCATTTTGCGGTGAAAGAGGCGGTGATGAATATGCAGAAGAGGATGGGAGCTGTCAGGAGCATGCAGATGAAACCACGTGATCAGTCGCCCCTTTGACCTGTGTATCAGATTTTGAAGGGAAAAGTCTAGTTTTAAGCACTGTCTCAGAATACAAAGCAACTATGTCTACCACTACTCCATGTGCTGCTGAACAAAGACATGGGTTTTGCAGGAGGAAGATCACAAACTCTGAGAGGATCTCCCAGGCTCAACATTTGTTCAAACACAAGGAAAAAAGATAAGTCGGAAAAAATTTTTAACGAGTATCAGGCCACATGCAGCTCCAAAGAGACTATGGGGGACCAGAATGTTATACTTTTAAGAGGAATAGATGCTGTGATTATCATCAGCCAAGACAATGTGTACAGCTTCCAAGCTTTGCCATGCCTGTCAATTTTGGCACAATAGATTGACATGAAATGTGCAAAAGGAAAACGATGGCAATGAACAACTTTAGGGCAAGTGAGCTCCAGTGGTGAAGTGATGTATTTTCTTGATGCCTGAGGAAATATTTGGTCCTGACAGGTGGATCATTAGCTGCATTGCACAAGGCTGTAGGAAAAGGGAATTATAGGAGTAGCATGGGAATTTATTCCTGGCCTTGATCTGCCATGAGATTTTAAGAAAACTCTCTTGGAGTTAAACTCATTACCCACATTGAGCTTCCCAAAATAACTCTCTGTGCTCTGGTCCAGGGTAGCACACACATATTTAAAAGATAAGGAAACTGTACTGCATGGCTGATTCCTCTATTGGTCAACTGCCTTGGATATCTGCTCCAGCTTGTGAAAACACAGATAAAAGTCACTCTGTGATCCAGAATATGGTCACCAATTAGACCTACATCGTGTGTGGGATCAACAGGCTGCATCTCACCCCTGAGACAAGGTGCTAAACATGAGCTCTCAGTTTACAGGGGGGTTCAGTGAATGAAGAAATAGATTAACCCATTTCCTACAAATCCAGTGACATATTTAGAATAATCTTTCAACCCTCAAGTCATATGAGCTAACTGCATGAGTCCTTTCTGGTTTCCAAGCCTCCCTGGAAACTTCACCATGTAAAGAGTCCTGATTCCAGGATCTGCAGTGCCATAGGTATGACCAGGGCACTCACAGCCCTTCCTCCAGACAGGAACTGCAGGAATGAACCAGCCACCCAAGGGGACAATGGGTACACGTGTCCCACCAAGTCTGGGTAATACTGAGCCACTTGCTCTTGCCCATAAATTCTTTCCTGCGGCACAACAGTCTGATGTAATGAACATTTTACATGAGCCACGAGCTTAGAGTTTTTGCTCTATGCATATGCCACTGATTAGAGTGGTTGCAGATGGTTTTATTTTAGGTAATCAGGCTTGCTGAGCTTTGCCAGCATCAGAACAAAGGCATAGTTTCCCCACTCACTAACCAAATATGTGGCCAAGACACTTGAATCGATATGAACGCTGATGGATGGTGAGAAAGCAGGGAGGGGGGAGAGAGCAGCTTGCCCATATACCTCAAGCCAGGTGGCTCATAGCCCTGCACACCAGGTTTTACATCCACCTTAGAGGAAGCACATTCCCTTTTACTCCTAAAGAATGGGAAGGGGAGAAACACCTTATTTTTGAACAACTCCCATGCTGCCCTGCTGTATCAGCACAATACACTGAGCTGCAGGAAACAAAGGAGAAAACAACAGCAGCCACAAAAATCCACACAAACACTAAAGCCTCTGGAGAGAGAATTCCTCCTTTGAGATATCCCCTCTGAAGCCTCCAACCCATACTGCAGAGTGCTGCTTCACATGTCATTTGACCAGTACTCCCCTGCCATTCCCACTCAGCTGGAAAATCTCTGCAGGCTCCTTCCCCAGGGAAGCAGGCAAGGGAAAAGACAGAGCAGTTATATGATGCTACAGTGTCACTCAAACGAAACTGCTGTTGCATGAAAGCTTCTAAAGCTCCCTGTTGTTTAACCATTCATGTTGGCCCCAAAAGAGCCCAGTTTTATGGGATACTTACTAAATTTCAATCTCCGTGAAGCCAGTAGAAGGGTATGAAGTAGCACGAAAGGTCTGGTTGTTTGAGCTTTTGGGTGTCTCTAGGATGTGCAGGGTGGTGTTGGGACTTGCGCAGTGCAAATGCCCTCCTCTTTGCCCCTTCCCATGTTCAAGGGGATGGATGGAAGCAATGGAAGCATATACAGAAAAAATAAATCCATCTGGTTCCCAAGTTGTTGCTGGCTGAGACAACAGAAAGTGATCTTCCAAAAAGTCACTCTGCGGCCTGTTCATTGTACCTACAGGACAAGGGAACTAAATGTAAAGAGAGATGGGGGCTGGGGAAAGAAAGAAATGTGGGGGGAAAATATTGTGAGAGAGAAATCAATAGAAGGCATTTAGCAGCTGGGGTGACATAGACAAAGTGCATTTAGAACCACAGACACTCATCTTCAGGGATGTGGAGGGGAGAGGGTTGTTTTATTCTGAGCTTTGCTTCTTTCTGTTTTTCAGATTAACAGTTTGCAGTTCTCTGCTGAGCTATAAGGTCTCAGAGGTACTGCCTGCTGGAAGGTTTTGATCAGTGTAAGCTGGGGCATTTCCAGCAGACAGGTTTATTAACTGATTTACTGACCACATGCATTTTGAGTAGCCGAAACTATTCAGCCAGTCTCTTTCTTTTCCCTTTCTCCACACGTCCCCATTACTAATCATAGAATCACACAATCACAGAATCATAGAATCATTTAGGTTGGAACAGACCTTTATCTCATTGAGTCCAACTCCATACTGACAAATCCATCACTAGACCTTGTCCCTAAATGCCACATCTACATATCTTTTAAATACTTCCAGGGATGATGCCTCCACCACTGCCCTGAGCAGCCTGTTCCAGTGCTTGACAACCCTTTAGGTGAAGACCTTTTTTTTCTTATTATCCAATCTGAATTTCCCCTGGCACAGTTTGTGATGGTTTCCACTTGTCTTATTGCTTTACTTTGGAGAAGAGACCAACCTCCACCTGGCTACACCTTCCTTCCAAGAAGGTCCCCCCTGAACCTCCGTTTCTCCAGCTTCCCCAGCTGCTCCTCATCTGACTTGTGCTTCAGACCTTTCCCCAGCTCCCTTGCCCTTCTCTAGACATTCTCCAGCCCATCAATATCCTTCTTGTCATGAGGAGCACAAAACTGATCACAGGATTTGAGGTGTGGCCTCACCAGTGCTGAGTACAGGGGACAGTCACTTCCCTGGTCCCACTGGCCGCATTATTTTTGATATAGGCCAGGTGCCATTGGCCTCTTGCCTACCTGGGCACAGCTGGATCCTGTTCAGCTGCTGTCGACCAACACCCCCAGATCCTTTCCCACTGGGCACTTTCCAGCCACTCTTACATTGGCTCAGGTGACACAGAGACACCAAAAGCCCTTCTCTGGCCTCTGTTAGGACTGCAGCTTGAACTTTCCCTGGGGAGTGTCTTTTAGAGCCAAGAAAGGATTCACCCTCCATTTCAACAGCAATGTATGCAAGGTACCACCTTAGCTATTTGACCACCACTTATTTTTTCAATAATGTACAACACGTAGAGTGAAAACAGCATGCCATGTAAAGATTACCCTGCCAAAACCCCTACCTATTATATGGACTTAATATGGCTCAAGAGAATAATGGTTTCTATAAAGTACACTGTCAAGGTTTAATGGTGAATTTACTCATTTGAAGGACTTGCTTTATGTTCTTTGCACTGGAGCGCATTAAAAAAAGAAGATGAAGAAGAAATGAAAGCTTTCAAAGAAACACTTTGGAAAAAAAACCAGTTCAATATTTGAGCAAAAAAGCTTCAAAAATTTGCATCCATTCTCCAGCAAGTCAAAATACGAATATTTTTCCCCTCACTATTTTGGGATTATTGAGTGTTAGCATTTTTAAGTTTGTACATTACTTTTTCTCCTATTTTGTATTGCCTGTTGAAGTACAAAGCTTCCTTGGTACAAAACATCATGGACTTCAAGGAACCTAGCCTAAACTGATGTATACATATATCCTCAGGAGGTCATAGGAGATGTTGTGGCCACTAAATTTCACATGAAAATTAACGACAAGAAAAAGAAAGCCACTCCCTCCCTAAAGGTACTACAGTGAGGATTTGTTGGCTGGCCATTATCTGTGCTGCTTTAGCTCCTGAGCCACTCATTCCCAGGGACAGACGGACATACAGAGCAGGTCCTACAGTGAGACCTTTCCATATAGCTCACTAAATAACTCCACAAAACTAGTGAAACCAGTTTTCCCACAAATTTCACATCTCTGGAGGAATTTTCTGGTGTCTATGGAGAGCCATACTAACACTGAAACCTTTCTCTAGGGAAGGCATTAACAGAGTTTGTCTTCTTTACTGTCTTTTTTTGTGAAACTTCTAGGAATCAAATGTCTTGAGACTTGTGACAAATTTGATTGAAATAGGCCGGGAGGTTTAGAAGGTAGCAAGGGGATATTTATACAGACACAGAAATCATATAATTTTTAGTTCCCGTCAAATAAGTCTTATTTCCCAAGGAAAATACGCTATCCTTCCTCACATGCACACAGATACCTGTTGAAAGGTCAGTGACCATTAATTTCACGTTTATGTTTCTGTATACAAAAACAATTGTCCTGTCCTTACATTGGCATCCAGGGTCCCAATGGCCTACAAGAAGAAAACTGTTGTTAAGGTATTTTGGCCTCTCTAGAGGATGAAAAATTGAGGTTTGCAATCCTGGCTGTCTAAGTTTGCAAACAGAGACAACATCTATACACCAAACAGTGAGGCAACCACTGGTTTGCATGGCACAGTCTATTACCTTGTTGTGGAATTATTTGCCCAAATCAGTTTATAAATGTTTAGTTCTTGGCACAGATCTTTCAAAAGAAAAAAAAAAAATGGACCTTGCTAATCATGACACAAAGACTTCTTTCAGAGGCTTGTTAGAGAATGAGACCTGCATGTAAAGCGATATCCTCGTTGTGAGTATGTAATGGGATCTCCTCTGCAGTCAAACCACTTTCCTCTTAAAGGGACTTACTCAGAAGTGGAAAAGTCTTTTGCCAATTATTGAGTTCAAAACCAACTCAGAAGACCAACACCTGACAGCTATCCAGTTACCTTCTTTGTAAATCCACCCAGG
>NW_008246064.1:4756482-4773165 GCF_000691975.1 Corvus brachyrhynchos
AGACAATCCTATTAACAAAACATCCTACTCCAGATTTAGTCAGGGTTCTCCATCTGAACAACGGCACAACCTAACAAGACCATGAGGATCAGCTTATTCCCTCTTCCTTCCAGGTTGTTAAGCCCAGGACAGAGCTAAGATACATCAGCAGCCTGCAAGTATGGTGCCTCTGTACATGCTGTACCTGTTCTGTAGATAAAAAAGGAACTTCAATTTCTACTGCTGTCAATGCAGTGACTTTTAATCAGTAAATTCCCTTTCTAAGACAGGCAAGAAAAAAAAGTCCTCATCTGAAAAAATATCAAATGCATTTTCAGCCAGAAGACATAAATATAACCAGAAAGCCATTTGGAAATGCTTTCATCTGACAACTGACATGCTTAGATCATCTGCAGCCCACCCTGTGCTTTTCTCACTAGAGAAATTAAACACTAGAACTGCTGCTGCTTTGAATACTCCCTTTAAATATTTTTTGGCACAGACTCTCCCAAAGGCAGCAGTGGAAGTCTCTCTGCTTAGGACAGGCATATCTTTCTCTCATGAGACATAACACAGTGGATACCCTGTGACATGGGTAGAAACAGGTTAAGATTTAAGAACTGTGGAAAACTGCCAACTTGAGAGGGTCTGGCACTCTTCTCCTGCAAGGGAATCTTTTGTCCCACCTCCCTATCAGTTGCCCTGATCCATTTCTGATCAGATTCCATCTAGTTTTTAATCCCCAGTATGCCCCAAATCCCATGTTTTGTGTATTTGGAAAAATTTTCTTCCAGTGACATCTCTGCCCACACATCCATGCCACTCTGGACTCTGCATCTGAGTTCTGGTGTGCCCTGTAAAGGTTGGGTCCTGCCCAAACATGTGGCAAGACTCTTCCTGCAGCCAGCACCTCAGGCTATGCACAGCTCCCATTGCTCAGCAAAGGTCCCTTTGGGATGGTAGAACACAATCCTAAACAAATCCACCTTTGAATCCTGTATAGAAACCCCTCCCTTCTGCAGGGGTTACAGTGACCACAGAATAACATTCCCTGCAGAGGCTCTTGAGACTGTTCTGGCTTCTTGTTCAAGGTGTAGTTTGACATATCCAAACCGAAATGTAATTCTTTGACGAGGGGGTTCACTCTGTCACTTGTCACTTCAAGCCCCCATACAAGGTGTAAGAAGTTCTCAGCAACTTCCAGGAAAACTGTGAGCAGTAAGCAGGCGGCTTCGGCTGAGGGGGGCTAAATCCCAAAATTCTCTTGTTTTCTTGGTTCACCAGAGGACAACTTAACAGCCAGGGCATGGTGCAGTGTTGAGTCATATCTACACATGGCAGCTGACTGAGGCATATATGCGGCTTTACTCCAAATCTCTGCAAATGCATGCAAAGTCCAAATCCACACAAAGGTCTTGCTGCTAAGAGTTATCTGGAGCCTGGGTGATCTTAGGCAGCCAGCAGTGCTGATCAGAGCCACAAATCTTACAGGACAGAGAGAGGACAGGTATATTGGGAGCTGGTGCTTCCACTGCAGAGAACAGAAAAACTTTTCCACAATAGAAGCACTTGCTATAGAAAGTGTCCTAACAAACAGGGCTGCAAATCAGCAATCCTCCATGGATACATCTTTCAGGATTGAAACATTTGTTGAAAGATGGACCCTAGCCAGAAACAAGCATTTGGTGAGTGCCTAAATTAAGTTAACATTTGCAGCCATGATAGACTTGGTCTAAAACACCAGGATGCAATCAGTCAATTGAATTACAGCATCTTAAAGTGGCAAGGTAAAAACTTATTGCTTCTTGTTGTGAGTTAAGCTCAGTAGTGGATGTCTCAGTGACAAGGGGTAGAGCTAAACTGCAGGTCCTGTAAGAGAAACAGGCAAAGAAAATATACAGGGGTAGCTGCAGAATCTCAGTTGACAGGTAGGAACTAGACAAGCCCACTGCTACTTTTTATGCTCCTGTGTGCTATATTCTTATATATGTTATGCAAATCCATGTGGTCCTTTCATTTAGAAGTAATTACATTTCACTGGTACATGCCTCAGTGCAGACAGAGCTGCTCAGCTATAAAGATGTCCTGTCCTTGATGCCAGTGTAGATGGGTCATGGCTCTACCACCCAATAAACCAAGTTCTAGGGTGTCCAGTCCTCCAGCAAAAGCCCTGTGGCCAGAGAACACAAATGTAACTAAAACACCACTGCCCAGAAACCTCACAACCAAACTCATATTCAAAATTTCTAAGTGTATTCAAGGAAATTACCTAGTCCAGGAATACTTGATGCCAGGTTAGGATCTTTTTCCTCTCATGGTCAGCAGATGGGCAGCATGAACATCAGATTGCACACGCTGGCTGTGGAAATGCAGTTGTGTGCCTGAGACCCATCCAGCCGCTTCGTGTCAGTGTAACTGACTGTGTCCTGCAGAAGCCACACCAGTTTCTCTACACAATGGAAATAGTGTGGACACATCAGCTATAATTTAGGTGTCTGAGTAATTGTGGCCATCTGGGCTGTCTTAGCTGCTTGTTTTTGGACCTGGCTGCCACTGCAGAGTGGATCTACCTCTGCCCAAATCCATGAGGACATCTCAGCTGCACAGTGGCACTTCAAGTGGCATGAAAAGCTGCCTGAATATTGCATTTAGGAAACTGAACCGTGCACAGGGTGATCACTGGTGGAGCTCTAAAAGCTACAGCCAGACATGCACAGCCAGAAGCTGAAATAGGGGTATAGTTTTTACTACTATTAGCTATATTCCCCTTAGCCCATCAGCATGATAGTATTTTTTTGGTAGTTATTTTTTTCTTTAAATACTTTCTTTCACAAATCTGGCAAAAGATGTAGTACAAAGAGGTGACATGGTGCTGCCACATCAGTCATAACCCCCTAGGGATTGAGGAAAGGATCCAATGGAGCCAAAGGTGAGCAGTTTTGGAAGACATCTGTAGAAAAGACATCTGCAACTGCAGCCCAAGCTCCAGCCAGCCAGGTTTGCTTAACCAGAGATCAGGCCACCTCAAAGTCAGACAAGATTATCTTAATTCAATTTGCTTTTCTGTGGTTATGAATGAACAAGACTCATCCTGACAGTTTTTCAATAGTCACACTCCCTTTTCCTTTTAATGAAAGTTGAGAGTCAGATTTAACTATATGACTCCAGGATCTGGGAATTTAAAAAATGTGTAAATAAGTTAACAAAGTGGCTGTGCTGAACTTGATGTCTCAGCCGTGGACCAGCTCTTCACATTTTGTATTCAGGCATTAGGGGAGAGCTGAACCAAACAATGTCACCAGAAGAGTTCAGGCTCATGGGTTACCAAAAATGTCCTTGCCTCATGCTTGAAGATGCTCAGAGTCCATCAGTTAAATGCACAGTTTATGTGGTCTTGCATACCAAGACTGCATGATAATTTGGGTTTAGCAAGCGTTGGTCAGGAGAAAACCTCACAGCATCACTCCACAGGAAAACTTGCTATCTTTCACCAGAGCTTCCCTGATACACCATTCTACTTTCTTTCATGGAGTTCTCCCCTATTTCTGGACTATTTCTTCAAGAGGACATATGACCAACGAGCTATAAAAAGGAAGGAGCCAAGCATTGGAGACAAAAGCTGTGAGATGGGTGTCTAGAGTTCTGCCATGGATTTCATCAAAGTATCTGAGTAAGGCACCTCCAAATGTCAAGATTCATGGCTTTCTGGGGTGACTGTGATCCTCCCTATCAGCCCTCTGGGGACAACTGTGAGCCACAGCAGGTGGTAGAGTTCCACCAGAGGTGGCTCATGTTGTGTGCTTTACATCAACACCAGGATTTGAAAAGCCACAAATGGACAGGGAGTGCTGGGCAGTGAAGGCTGCGGTTCACATGACAGGCTTTCACAGCTCACGGTGCCAGTTCAACTGCAAAACCTCCTGGTGCTTAAATGGTGAAGTTCACACTCCCTCTCTGGAGGGGACAGAAGGTAATGGTGCTCAGCTGTGACTATGACTATGCCAAATACCATTTGCTTATCTGAGATGAGCACAGATGGTCATATTTCCCTCTGTTTATTTTTGCTGAATGGCCTTTTCAGCCTGCCTAGTCTGTGACCTTCTCCTAAAAATGGGTAGATACGTTTTTTTCTGGGATGCTGGGTTTCCTCTTTCTTCCAGAGGCAAACTAAAGGCTCTGTTGGTATCAGCTGTGAGGACATAAAAGGACCAAAAAAGTCTTTATACTTTCAGTTAGTTCCTTGCAAAATGCAATTTTAGGAGTGAAAAATTCATTCAGATATGCATGTGAAGAGTGTCCAGACAGGTGCTTCTCAAGTCCAGGTTATGCAGGCTGTGAGTAACAGGATTCATGAGTTGTTGCACTGTATTTTAATACCTGGTGCTTTTCATCTTCAAAGTAAAAGTGCAGCCTAAAATAGATATTTGAATCAGTGTATTTGAATACAAAGTGGAATAAATCACTAAACAATATTTTAATGTAATGATAAAGGTAATAAAAAAAGAATGAGTAATAATCAAACAGTACCTGCCATCTCAGCCACTGATTAAAAGGCAATCCTGGGCGTGTGGGGCCCCCAAAAAAGCATTCAGACTGTAGGGAAGAGAGCTGGTGGAGTCTAAGCATCATGAAAGCTCATCACTCCAACCCCAGCAATACCACAGTGCACAGCACACTGCTTGGAGCTAAGTTTCCCCTTTAATTTTTAGTTAATAAGACATTGGCTTTGGGCATGACAAAAGCAATATTAAAAAGTGTGTCAGTTATTGAAAAGCTGTATCAGTTATTGAATATTTTGAGGCCTTTTGTACTGAATCACTCATATACACATAACAAGAGGCACAGCAGATCAACATTCATGTATTGTACAAAGTAATAAGTGTAAAGAGTGAGAAGGATCTGGCCTGGACTGCTGCTCTCTCAGATTTCCTCAGGAGCTCAGGTGAGGAATTCACAGAATCATAAAATGGTTTGGGTTGCAAGAGACCTTAAATATCAGCTTGTTCCAACCCCCTGCCACTATCCCAGGCTGCTCAGAGACCCATCCAACATGGCCTTGAATGCTTCCAGGACATCTCCCACAGCT
Source organism: Corvus brachyrhynchos (assembly GCF_000691975.1). NCBI lineage: Eukaryota > Metazoa > Chordata > Aves > Passeriformes > Corvidae > Corvus > Corvus brachyrhynchos. Next base: position 4,761,548 of record NW_008246064.1, read on the forward strand.
TCTCTGGGCAACCTGTGCCAGTGCCTCAGCACCCTCACAGGAAGGAAGAAGGAATGGTAAATTGCTTCCCTTGCTTCAGAGAAGCTGAATGCCCCAATGATCTTCTCCCACCTCTTGTCAAAAGATGAAGTCATGATAATGCAAATCCCAAAGCACACCACCTGTGGGCTTTTAGATCCTCCTCAATATATTCTTACACAAAACCCATCCAAAGTCCACTGTCTTCAACAACAAGAGACCTAATTTTTAGCAGGAAAAAATCCCTCAAAGGCTCCTTCTCTCTGAGAGCTCTCTAGAACATCTTCCATTCAGCATAAATACATTACATCCAGGATGGCACTGACTGGATATGGTGAGCCAAATATTTAATATTTTTCATTAATAAGAGGGCTGGTGTTGATAATGACTATTTAAGACAATACCCCTGCAAGGCCAAACTCCATGCTGGTTATGTTTAGAATTACAATTTGCAACATTCTTGGCCATCATGCTGTATTTAATTTTTTTATGTTTAAGCCAAGGTGTTTTAGAGTCATGCAGCACCCACTCAGCCATCCAACACACACTTGTGGAGATGTTACCTCTACAAAGCAAACTTTGCTCTATTGGGAGCACTCTGAGCTCCATAAATAATATCACATGAAGTTCAGGTGCCAGGAGTTCAGTAACTACAATGTCATTCTAGTAGCAAACACAGCTTATATTATTGCTTACTGATTATTAACTAATACTGATAATTAGCTGATAATTAACTAATAATTATTGCTTACAGATAATTAGCAAACATGCCACTGTGACAGCATGGCAGCCATGTATCTCTTTGAAACATGCTCCTCATTTGGTGCCCGGACCAAGCTGGAGAGGAGAGACAATCAGGCTGGATTAACTATTTGATGTGCATTCCTCTTTAGTGCAAAGGAGAAGGAGAAAGCATTTTTTGATAGAAGTGAGTGCCACAGGCAGCTTTCACACAAGCAGGTGAATGATTTTATTTTAGTGAGAGACAAATTTTGATCTTTTTGATGAACCACACAAATTATTACCAAGGAAAATAAAAGCACTTCTCACTTCAGCCACTGGCGTCCTCTGAAAGACCCAGCTGAGATGGATGGCAGCACTGGACAGAAAGCTATCGGCCACTTTAGCAATGAGCCTCACAAATATTAACCCCATATAAATAAATAAGATCTTGACTTCACCGAGACTGATCATTGGAAATAGAGACAAAATTGCTCATTCTACAAACCCCTGCTTAAAGAAAAAACATGGGTAAGAGAAGAATTTAAAAAAGATTAATGGATGTTGTCACAACCTTCTCTAATGACAAACAAGGCTGTCAGGGCAGGTCTCTGGCCCAGATCACTCACAGCATAGCCTAGGTTTGGGCTAGGAAAACAAATGCTCACCTGTCATGGCACTGCAGTACTTTCATTTGAGTCCTTATAAGTGCCACTGATTTAGGCACCAGGAGATATTCCAAGCGGTTTTATCATCAGCATCCAAGTGAACTGCCCTTCTCCCTCTCCTTCCAGCATGCTGCACAATCATCCCTCTTCCTGTATCTTACTCCCTCCATGTCTCTTCCCTGCCAAGGGGATGAAATGCATGAAAAGGTTGCACCCCTCCTATGCAGACCTTTCAAAGCCCAAGTAGCAGCAGGGACAGATCCAGTCCCACATGGCTGGAACTGGGACTGGGGCTATGCCAGAAACCCACTAGAAACATTCCCTTGAGCTCACTCCATTGGCTCAGCAGGCAGGGGGTGAGCAGGCATCTACTTTCACAGCCTGTTTCCAGTTATGGGGAAATAAACATTCACACATCCCAAGATATTGCATCAAATACAAATGGCACGAGGGTTTCTGCCATGTTGCTGAGCTCCTCAGAGAGGAGAGATTAAGCAAGGACAACGAATGGCTGAAGTGACAAGGAAAAAAGAAGTCCATTATTTCCCAGAGGAAAAAATAAATTATGATACTGTGATACTGTCCCAGGTTTTCCATCTTGCTGTTGACTATGCTAGCACAGTCCTCATATAAAAATCATACAAAATAGCACTGGAAGGGATTTTGATCACTTCTCCTCCAAATGTAGGGTCAGCTGCATTCTCTTTTTGTAGACAATTTGATAAGTTACATAGTCCTTAATATCAAGATCAAAATGAGTGCCATGGCATTGCAGCAGAACCACCAAACTGAGGACTGACTTTATTTCCCTGGAGATATCTGCAGACTGTCTTCAGACTTAGGCAAGCATCACTGCACGTCCATGTCATTATAGTGATAAGGACTAGACTATTTTTGTTTATTTTAGGTATAAAATCAAATTCTAGCATTTTAAAATACAGAAAAAGGGAGTTCCAAGTTCACATAAGTACATCTATGCAGGATTAAGGTGCATGAACAGGTTGGCACCTCTTGGGTTGTAACACAACAGGAATCCCTTCACTCAAGAACTCCTCCCAACAGACATGCAGATGTTTCAGGACAGTGACCTGGAGGTCATATCCTTATGCTACATCCAGCAGAGAGTTATTTGGGCACAGAGGGGAGCAGAGATGCTGTCAGAAGTGCCTTGAATAGATATGACCTCATTCTGAGAGTGCTGTAGTAGGGACACCATCAGATGTACTTTATATACATCTGTAAGTGTGTTTAGTGGAAACTGCTAAATTCCTCTGCTGAGAGATAAGGATCTCACAGGACCCACAGCAGACTTTTTACTATTCCACTTGCAAAAGGTACTTCTTAAAAAATTATTTGTTTTTGCACCACTATTGTGCCTGAATGGATTGTATTGAGGTCTCGTGGTATGTACAAGTACAAATGGCCTTGCTTAAATGGAGCAATACTCATTAAATAATAATGAATCAGTGAGAGTCTCATTTTGTGACATGTCTAGCTGGGTTAAGTATTCTCCTGCATGTGTAATTGTCCTCCTTCATTCCAAAAACTTCAGTTATTGAGTTTAATTTGCCTAGGAGTAAAATATGCATCAGAACCTGTAACACATCACCCTCCACTAACGCCTTGGAATTTGCCACACCTAAGCTACAAGATGCTGTCTGCAGGAACCCACAAAGATGTTGGTGATCCCAAAGAGTTTATCTCCCAAGTGGGACCGGTCTCCTTCCCAGAGATGTCCATAGTCATCTTGTGCTTTGAAGCAAAACTGGCAATTCGTATTTAGTCTTTTCCTTTGCCACAAAAAGCTAAGAAGTAACAATGCATTATCTCCTTCACAGCTCTCTCTTGCCTTCAGTTTGCCATAAGCAGTAAGTCTTTCCAGAAAGAGACTCTTTGCAGGCTGGCTAAAACTGGGAGACTATAAAATTCACCGTGGCCTACAAGTGTGAGCTTCATATGGTTGTCAACTGCAGCATTTTCCTAAGTGGTAAAAACAGTGTCTTCTGGCTCCATCATTGCCTGAAATATAAAGCAAGATTTACTAAAAAAATGGACAACTTGGTATGGAAATCTCTAGGCTCCTTCGAAGCTGGTCTAGTCTAATCATAGCCAGACCTCATATGCAGATAAATTCATCAAGTACTTTTCAAACAACAACAATGACAAGAAAGAGAACTCGGCTCATTTTACATTGCCTGATTTTGTTTATAGTCTGTGACAGAACTGATCATTTCATATACATAAACATGACTTCATTGATGTTTCTTAGTCCTGGGCTATTCTTCTGAGCCTGGAGGGGTTATCAGTTACAGGTCTCAGTTTCAGGTCAGACACCTGGAGACCAGCATGTTCATATTTTGGTGGTCTTTGAAAGCTAATGCTGATCAGCTAATCCAGTCCAGGGTGGAATCAACCTTATATTTGCAGAGAATTTGAATTTCTAATGTCAACAAGCAGTCTGGGCTTCTCTCCTGTATGTCTATGCACCTCCTGAGGAGAGGTAGCCTAAAGCCAGTGTCTAAGATGGAGGTTTTTCATTGTAGCTGCCTCACTTTTGACTGAAGGGGAACATGGCACCTCACCTACATGATGTCTGGAAGCCCAGACACGGACATGAAGCCCAGGCATGGATGTGAAGCCTAAATGGCTTCTCTAGGACTAGCTTCCCAACAGCAGTACATTCAGGATGAGAGATCCATTCACCCCAGGGGGATGTGTAGAGCCAACAGCTGCCACCAACGGAAGAAAAGAGAACACCAAGTTTGGAAATCCCAATCTCATGCTTCCCCACATTACTGTGTCCACATTTTGGGAGTCCTTTACAACAGGCAAAAATGGTGGAAGGACAGGGTGGCCTCCTGAGCAACTGAGGTTAAGGTTTGCCTGTCCCACTGCACCACCTGTTCCACCTGGAAGCCAGAAGCACAGAGCTCTTCCCAAGGGTGGAAAACAACAGAGGATTGTCTGTATTGTCTCCTTCAGAGATTTATTCCAAAACATGGCTTCACCGAGCAGCTGTCACTCACCTTCAGATACAGCCAAAATCAGCAGTATTCATCTTTAGAGGCCTAGTTCTTGGAAGTGCTGAGCACCACCATCTCCCATAGGGAATGTGGCTATTCAGTACCTCCAGAAGAGAAGCTCCTAGATGCCAACACATAAAGCACCAGCAAAAAATTCCCCAGTCACAGTATCAAACATTTCTCCCCTGAGCCTGCCCTGATGTGTCCTGCCATTACAGTTCCAACGTTTCTCCAGCATTTATTTGATACAAACAGCCTGTTACCCCAAGGAAATAGTTTCCTCCACCATTGCCATTATAACTTTATTGAATTTTATATTAGGTATTCTGAAATATTTACCAGCAGGGTTAGATATTATTGTATTGTTTAACTAAATAATGTTGAAGGCACAGAGGGAAAGGGCCCACCTAGAGCCATGGCACCCATCTGCAATGCTGGGGGATTGGCATGTACCCTGCTCTGCTTCTGCCCTCCCAGATGTCCCCAGGGCATGATAGTTAGCCTTTCCTGAACTGATTTGTCACTTTAATAATGGGATGGAAAGGGAGGGGGCATTTTCCCCTGTGTCTTGGTGTCCAGTGGTGATCTGCTTCATCTCCCCACCACCACTGCCATCACAGTGCTAAGACAGAGAAGCAGAAACAAGTGTTAGAGAAAATTCAGTTTAGCTGATAATATTTTAAAATAATACAGTAACAGCCACTCATAAAACAGTCCCTGCCCCATAAAATTTACAATGTAAAGCAGACATATAAATGGAACAAAAATGGGAATAGTATAATGATGGAAACACATGGAGTAGGGAAGCTGTTGACTAAAGCTATCCAGCCATGCGCGGTCAGAGGCAAGAAGTGATCCCAGCCTGGGAATTCACCATCCTTGTCCAGCACCCTGCAGAAAACCTCTCCAGAAGCCATTTCCCAGGAGCAGTTATCTGTCTATTGACTGAGATGCTCCCATAGCCAATACAAGCTTCATCTAGCAGACAGCCACTATCAGCCGGAAAGGACCTACTTTCTCCAGGAGATCCAAGGTCTATATCCCTGGCAATTTCAGTCAGCTGAGTGGAGACAATAGCCACACTTATGTGAAATGCTGCAATACCGGCAGCTAATGCACACTAAGTTAATCACTGGCATATTTGTAGACTGCCAAGTATATAATAGCGCGATAATGAATTTGTATGGCTGGGCCTATAAAAACTTTGCTTTTTATATTCAGGCATTTTAATTGACACAGAAATACATTTTAAAAGAGAAAGCAGGCTTGATGAGGTCAGCTTAAATTCCTTGGTGTAATTACCAAGTCCATTGAACACAAATCTGAAATCATTTAGGTTAAGTTAATAACTTATGCCTTTAGTTTATAAGCACCACATTACATCTCAGACAGCTCAGATCTTGGCTTTGCTAAAGTGGCCTGGCCTTTAATAAATTCCTCCCCACGTTTTTCATGTTATAGTTCTTTTACAATCATGGTTTTCAAATGGCAGTGCAGGTACAGTGTGTTTAAATCACCATAAATTAGAATTTCTTTTTTTCTGGCTATAGCACCTTTATTGCAAGTTGTCGACTTTTCTTTCAGCAATAAAGGTTATTACAGACGCAGGTCGGAAATGAAAAATACACCATGTGCCGTCTGCAGATGTCCCATGACAGACCCCTCCTGGAGCAGAATCACTTTCAGAGTTTTCCAGGGTGGTTCTGTACAAATAAGTATTTTTTTTATCAGTTTGGTTACAGCAACCTTCACATTTACCACCTCCTGTGTTGGGCTTGCATGGCAAGGTTTTGGTTGCAGGGAAGGCTACAGTGGTGGCTTCTGTGAGAAGGTGCCAGAAATTTCCCCTATTTCCAATGGAGTCATGAAAGGAGGGGAAAAGAACGTTCCTCACTCAAAGTCCAAGCTGGCATAAAGTACTAGGTCAGACATTTCTCAGGAGGTCGGTTGGCATCATATAATGGCTAAATAACTCTGCTGCTGCCTTCTGCTTGTGCTGCCTTTAAGTTAAATTGGAGTGGCACAGGGGGTCCAAAGTGACCAAGAAATGATGACTATGAATAAGAAGGAGCTTTTTGGAAAGCCTGTAAGAAGAGAAAAGGCTCTGCTTCTTCTAAGCAGCCTGGAGAGAGGCTTTGGGAGGTGGTTTTAGGAAAGTTTGCCTAACCAAAGCACTCAGTGTACCTGTGGCTTCAGGTTTGTCCATTCATCAAATGGGAAAAACTGCTGATGAGCTGAGGACAAGGGAGAGGCAGGGAAAGCATCTCCACAGCCCATGCCAGGATGGGAGAACTGCAAGAATCTACTTGGGATGCTGAGAGACAGCTGCTTCCCTGCACCTCATCTCCCTGCCCCCTGTCCCCTCCTTCCCAGCCTCCCTCTTCTTGTGCAAGTTCATCTTTCCCAAGGATGTCAGAGGATCCCTGCACGCGGTATGAAGATAAGAAGCAAATAATGCTGGGAGGAATTTGCTGAGCCAGCTGGTCTTTTGCACCCTGTAGGATGCACAGACCAAAGAGGCGTCTGCCACACATGTCACACAGATGAAGCCAACTTTGCATTCAACAACTGCACCAAACAAAAGATAAAAGCAGTTTCAGCATAATAGATCATTCAAAGGGACTCCAAATGCACAGTCCCTCCCCTTCCTTTGTACCCTCTCTCCAGGTTGCTTACCCAAAGCTGATTTTTATTTCCAATTAAAAGATTTCAGAGCAGCTTTTATTTATTATTTATTATTATTATTGTGTGGCCACTTTGAATCACACTGCTTCTTTCTAGTTCTTTAATCTAATCAAAAAAACTGCAGCACACACAATTCCTTCCTGTGAAATGTTCCTGTGTTTTGTTTACTGTTTTGCATAGCTACACCCAGGCTTTTGGTGTATTTTAAAGTGGCTCCAGATTCATGCCTGAATTGCCATTAGTCCCACCAGCAAAAATGACAGGGGCAGAAGAAGCAAAAAAACTCCCCACTAGCCATGTTCATGGAATCCATTTTTGTCAGGGATATAGTGGTATCACAGAGCACTGTCATGTTTAATGTGCACTGGCTGACATTAAGGCAGAGGCTTGAAATGCAAAGAAGCACAAGTACAGTAATTGCAGCATCTTGTGGCAGAGCTTAAAATGCCGCCATTCTCCTGACTGCCAGCCAAGAGGAATTTCCCAGGAGCATGTACAGCAAAACCCTCTTCTCATGGGGCCAGGCAAAGTGACATTTCATTACCAAGCAGTGAAAAAGAAAACCTGTTTACGTGAGCATTCAAATTCCAGCTCAGGGTTTGTGCTGTTTACATTAGGGATGAAATGAGCTCAAAACACTGGAACACTTGTGGAGTGCTATGGAGATCCTGCTTCCAGAGAAGAGCATTTTTCAGAAGATACTGAAGGCAGAGCAACATCCAAGTACTACCAAGTGACTCACATTTGGTTCTCCAATCTAATCAGAGCATTTGAAATTCCAGTGGTGCTCTGGCACAGGCTGTGTGTGCTTGGGGAGTTTCTCATTTGAGACTCAAGAAAAGAGGCTGCAAAAATTGGTTAACTCAGCCCCACAGCCATGCAGGTGATGTAGTAACCCAAAAGAGCAGTGTTTTGAATGGTTTGGAGACCAAAGGACTCTGTGGCTGCTGCAGCAGTACAGAAACAGCAAAGGCAAGGTGATCTTTGCCCCCAGAGCATCCCTCACATGACCAAAAAAAACAAATCTTGCTCAGCTCCCATTCCTGTGGACAGATGAGAAAAAGCCTTCTGCATCAACCGCCCTGGTGGGAACCGTGCCCCTGCTGTTTGCTCGTGTTTGGTGGGGAAGGGCACTGCTTTGTTGGGAATGTGTGAGGTGCAGGTCCATGCACTTTTGGGGTACAAGTCTCAGAAGCTACAGCCACCTATATCCCATTTTGGAAGAGGGGCTTAGGTAGCTGGGTTCAGGTTTCAATGACAATTACACACCAAATCATTCAGAAACATTTTCAGAAATACTTTAGGTGCCAAATTGCATGTTGGAATTGCTAAGTGCTCCTAAAACTCCACACCACTGGGATTTAGAGATCAGATGGCAGGTAAAGCAACCACATCACAGGTGACATGTGACCTTGGGCCTGTGCCTTCATCCCACAGCAAACACAAAGCAATTTGGATGGGCTGACTTCTTGGGAAAAAAGAGTCTGGCACCACCGCAATCTGAGAGGAGATTTGCCACAACTCCCAGGAGGGAAACGAAACCCCCTGGAACTGACAAGTGAAATACAATATTTTTCACAGCTGGAGATATTTTTTGAGAGAAAAAAAAGTCAACATTATCAACATTTTCTATTTCCATACTTTTCTTCTGCAATCCCTTCATGATCAGGAGAGAGTGGGCTGAATACGTTGCAGCAGATTATGCTGCCGTTATTTTGGGACCCATCAGAAATACTGTAATTTTCCTGGAAAATCTTGTTATCAAAAAGTTGTTGCCTAATTTGGCATTCTCAGAGATTTCTGTAGGTGAGATAAGATTTCAGTAAACACACTAATTTTTGGCTACATAACTGAGCTGTACTTTTCTAGTACAGTTAAAATACAGTTCATGATACAAAGGAGGGCTTCCGTCTGCCTCTTGAAACTCCTGTTCCATATTCTGAAGAGCCTGCCCAATCTCAGTCAATTCATTCCTTTAGGAAAAGATTTCCAGAGCTTCATTTACATCAAACTAGAATTGTGAGGTACAAAGGTACATCTCATGCCAAGACTACACTTAAGTTTTTGACTTTTGAATTTGTGGGGTTTTAAGGTTATTAAAGTTCAAAGTGATGTTTTATTACAGTTCTTATTATGAGCAAACATTGTGTAAAATCTTCCAAGATGTCCAAGATCCAGATACTAACACTTCTTTTTTAATGGCCAGGAGAACATTACAATTATCCTTTCATTTGGCTTCTTTCTCAACCCAGGCCAGATGAACACCTTTGACTCCAACACTTCAAAGCAACATCCACTTACAAAATTCTTTTGTTCTGAAACATATGGAGAACCACAATTCTCCACTAGCTGCCTGAAAACCTGCTAAGACAGTGAGTAGGGAGCAGAAACAGGATGGGACAACCAGTCCCTTGGCAAACTGTCAATGATCCAGCCACCAATTTAAACTCAGCATCACCAGGGCTTATGAAACTGCAATACTTTAAATTTTTTAAGGAAGGTGTCCTGGGTTGAGCTTTTTATTGTTCATTTTACAATTCTGTTTATAACTTATATGACATAATCAAATGGAAAACTCAAAAGACAGGCGATAACGGTGACTTCCACAGTGGTTTTCAAGGTGAGGCTGTTAGAAAAGGGGACGTGCAAATACAACTGTTCCCCTACTTAGCTATTTTCTGTAGATAGGCTTAGGCACTTAGTATTTTTTAGTGAAGGACAATGGGTGATATTTCCTAATGAATTTTATTGTGGTGATCCAAAGTGCTACTGCTTCAAGTTCGACCCTCCCAGTCCATGATGGATGATGTTCTCTCGGCTGCTTTGGTTTACATCTTAGCACAAATCCACTTTTCCTAGATGAGAGAGATACTCAAGCATGATGACATCTGAAATTGCAGCTACAGGGTCTGTCAGGGACCAGCTGTCAGTGCTCCATGTTTCACAACTTCCCTTTTCTGCAGCTAAATACTGTTGTCTCTATGAGGAGTAGGACAGATGACCACAGTGCACAACTTCTACAGGGACCATCCCCTGGCTCCATTCATCATCTCATGACTGCAAGTGTAGAAGAAAACCAGCCAAAAACTGATGCTGTGGATATGGGTACCAAGATGTTTACCTCCCTTGGAAATCCACGGGAGAATACTTATGAGCTACATGGGGCAAGGAATACAGTCTAGCAGAGCTGTTCACTTAGGGTAGAGTCCAAGCCAATAAATTTAAGTAACAGTGATTTAAAAGAATCCCGTAAAGTACCTTGGTGGCATCTGCATTAAACTGAGAAAGATTTCTCAGCTCTTCCTCAATACATATTACACCTCAATCCTTCTGTTATCCTAGTTACATCTCAGAGTGGGAAATTTTCAACAACTTAATGACCTAGGGCTTGATCCATGGTATAATGAAGGCATGCAGATATATTCTCTGATCTGTGATAAGCCATGTACCAGAAAAAGGCATATCAAATTCCCATCTTATAGGAATTATTCTTTATTTGCTTCATAGTGAATGGGGCTGTGAAGCAAATTCTACAAGGAACACAGGAAAACCCTGCTTTCTACATGTTTTAAATGCATGAAAACATAGTCATTTAATTAAGAATGAGAAAAAATGTCATACTGCACCGAAGGAACAAAACCAAATTTTAGGAGCTGAAAGCCTACCTTTCTTCTTTTAGGACAAGATCCTTTTATAAAGCTGAGGAATTCATAAAACCCACAGATGCTTTTGGTGTGTTGCACATCAGAAGTCTCAAATCTTTTCCTGTGAGACTCCATTCACGCCCAGAACAAGAAATGGGTCATGTTTGTTCTAGACAAGAGCCATTTTAGGGAAATTTGGCTGCTTTGGATATTTTGAAGTTACTAGAAACAGCTCAAAACCAAAACAACAGGAAACATAACCAGAGGATATTTCGACAACATTTAGAGTTTGGGGTTTTTTTTTAAATAATTGGCCAGGATGTCAGATTACAGCACCGTAAATCAGGATCCAACATCCCAAAGTCAGTGCAGTTTCACCAGGAGCCAGTTTGTCCAGAACTCATGGCTACTCCATTTCTGTACAGCATTTCCAAGGACTAACATCCTCTGAATGGTGTCAGTCAAAAACGTGGCCACAATAAAAGAGGGTGAAGCATGGTGACATTTTCTCAGCTAGTCGGTGTAAGCAAACAAACAAAAATACAAAGGGAGGAAAACAGCCTTGGCACAGATGGGCTCTTTTGCATGTTGCTTTCCACACATAGAGCAATTTAATCTTGAGTCAGCACGAGTTAGCAAAGGAATGACAGGTTGTTACAATTACAAGCTGCTTTGGAAGTACTACTATCAGTGCTGCCGCTATTTATGTTGAGTATTGTTATTGATGCTATTAATACTGCTTGTACAAGCATTTAATGTTACTGTACTGATGTAAATAACATCTGGATTAACAGTTGAGAGAACAACATGATGCAAACCAGATTGATGGCTGAAGACACGGCATTTATTGGGTCACATTT
>NW_008246064.1:4773462-4820894 GCF_000691975.1 Corvus brachyrhynchos
CTGCTTTCCTGCGGATATTGTGCATTCATACTGTGAGAGTCAACGGGAGGCTTTTCTAAATAAGCACCCCAGGATCTGGCTTGTGGAATAGGACATGATGATGTGACTTTTATTTTTTTCTGCCTCTTCAAGGACAGATTTGTTACCAGATCACAGTGGCAGAACTGACCACACAAACTCTAAGTCCTTCTAAATTAGCCACGAGGAAGCATTATCCAAGAATTCAAACCAGACCTCACTTTGCATCTTGTTTGTGTTATTTGTGGTCTCTGGCTTAACACCACAAACCACCCTTTGCCCCAAACTTCTTTGATCACAATCATAGCAAGGGCTCAGCAGAGACCTGAGTCTCACAGCACTGAGCACGGAGGAAAAGCTGATACATGCTCCACAAATCATTTATAGTCTTAATACATGATAGGAGCAAGGAGACTGCAATCTAACTTCCCTGCATAGCAAACCCCCAAGGGACCTGGATAAATGTTCACTGCAAGAGGATTACCACTGCAATAAACTTTTTGCAAGTCACTGCTTCAGATGTATGAAAAACCATCCCATTTGCGTTAGATGTCATCATGGCACACAGTTAGAAACCCCCTCCAAACCTCTGGGTGTCTCTCCCCAGAGTTGTCTCCCAAGCCACCAGCCTAATCCAGCTCTCACAGGCTGTGATGCCATGAGCAGAAATGCAGTCTGGTCCTCTCTGGGTGGCCTGGAGCTGCGCTGCGACGCTGGCCACAGAGAATGGGCTTCAGCTGCTTCAGCACAGCCACCTTAAGCCATTTTAGGTGCTGCTGTCTGGCCTCCGGCTCCTACCCCATGTCTGCCCTAAGTCCTGCATCATAGTTATATTTAGGCATTGGAATTCCACTCTATGGGAAGGATCCAGCACCATAGGTTTAAGGATCATTGCATTCTCCATCAAGGTGCCTGGGGGCACATTGACAGCAGCCTTTTATTCTGGAGCAGATGTGCACTTTGAAAGTGAACCCTCTTACAGTCCTTGCTTACCATGTTTTCATTGGCATCATGGCACAGGCACAAAGTGCTAGAAGGGGATTCCTTTTCAACTAAAGGGCCCTGGAAGATGCTCTTTGGGAGCACATCTAGTAAAGTCCTACCATTAATGGATACTTAGGAGCAATCCTGGAGTAAAATTCAAAACCACAGTGAGGATTATTTGCCCTTTTCACCAAATGCTTTCTTTTGCAGCTCTGCTCCTCTGGAACTGCACTTTATCCACAGTTTATGCTGCCTGTAGCAGCTGCTGAAGTCACAGGTAAGGGAAAGTAAAGAAAACAGACTGATCTGAGCTGTTACCAAGTGAGTACATTGCTGGTCCAGGGTCAAAAGGCTGCCCTGCTCCCCAGTCTGCTGACAGGATATAAAAATGTCCTTAATACATATCCCCCAGCCCAGGCTGGATTCCCCACGAGGATGCCACTATCCCAGTTATTTAGGGTTTTTTTCAAGGTCAGATGTCCTCAGGACATCATGTTCCTCGTTTCCAGACAACATCCTGCCAGGGCTGCACAGCCCTGCCCCAAGCCTCCAAAGTCCCCCTCACCCAAAACAAAGCCCACAGGAGCTGAACCTACTATTCCAAACCCAAAGGTTGCTTTTTTAAAGGTAAAGCTCTCCTTCCTGTATGGGAATTGCAGACTTTAGGGAAAAGCCTTTCCACATGCTGAATCTTGCATTAATATTCTCTACATTAATATGTAGATGAGGTTCATCCCTGACCCGTCACTGTGACCAGGTGTGACAGAAGTTCACTGGGTTTGAGCCATGGTGTGATTTTGGCTGTTGGGTTCCCTTGGTGTCTATGAAGGACTAGTGGAGAGAGAAACAGCTTAATTTAGTCAATATTTAAATTACAATTTTAAAATAAATTAACAAAATGCTAAAAACCCTGTATGTTAATGCATCAAGAAAAATGAGATAAAATGCAGCAGCTTTATCCAGGTCACTCTTCAAGCAGATTTCCTGCAACAGCAGAGAGAAAAAAATGGTCTTTTGCTGCTGAGATCGTAGTAAACAAGGGCTTGTAAAAGTGCATTAAAGCTGCTTTGTTCCTTTGGTTTATAAATTGGAAGAGCAGCCCCAGGTAACTGCTCTCAGTCACAGGAAGCCTGTGGGAAGTGAAGCCTTCTAGGTAGTGAAGCCAGCTATTTGGAGTTGAAATGCAGTACCTGAAACCCATCTCTCACGTCTCTTCTGATCACTTCAAGTTCCACTAAGTGTCCCCTCCTTTATTGATGGAGCATTTATCCTGGCCATATTTCCAGGTAATGGAAAACTCCCCTGGAGAGGCTTTTTCAAGCAATCACATTAAAAGTTAAGCATCTTAACTTCGTTCAGCAGAGTTGTCCCCATGATCAGAATGTACATGCGAAACCCTTTTATACTCTGTTGTACATTGATTATACTCACTTCAGTGGAAAAAGGTAAAAAACATAATTTCCAGCTGCAGTTGCCCAACTTTTATGGTGTTTTATATCTATCACTGAAATACTCAGAATGACCCATTCAATTTTACATTACAGGCATTACAATAGCTGTAATCATCACCAGGTTGTGTGATCACCTCCTAAGAATTAGCCATTAGAGATGGGAAACTTGCTTCTCAAAATGTGAAGCCTGCAGGCAACACAGGAAGCAATTTTCCCTATTTGAAAAAGGCCAATTTTTAACTTCCCTGGTTTTTAAACCTGTAGCATCAATAGGCAGATTTTACTGACTTCAGGGAATAGTACATTCTTGGTCTGAAAGGCAATGGGAGATGAACTGTACGGTTTTGAATAGACACAAAGCAGGCATTGAAGCATCCCAGGGAAATATCCAGTCTAAGCTATGGTCTCCCCCCGCAGCTGCTTTGGAGAAAAGGAATCAGTCTGAGATACCCAACCAATATTAGCTCAGCCTGTATGAGCAGGACATTACCAGCCTCCCTAAAACCCTCTGCATGGGCACCTCTCCTCACCCAGAAGCAGCCTCACTAAGTTTCTTTAAGAGCAGGCATCTCACTTGTATTTAAAGGTGACCTTCTTGGTTCTCTGTAGTTTCACCATGGCTTTTCTGCTTTCAAAGCATTTCTTCTTATTCTTTGAGCTGCTCATTCTATGAAATGTTCAGAGACTGTTTAGATGTGACTGCATGCCAGCAAATTACCCTGAAGAGCATCTGGCATTGGCATCAACTGGAGGAATGGGCTGATGCCAGACCATACCTATTACCCGGCATCCACACGAGTCTCTTAACCTTTACATGAAGCAGCCGCTACCCACAGGATAAAGTCGTATGTCAGGCTGCTGTGAAAAGTGGTGCCTGTGCTCCAGAGCAGGGAGTGCAAAGAAAGAAAAGACATTTCCTCTTGATAGTACAGAGAAGGGAGCTTTGGAAGGACTTTGGGAAGGTCTGTTTGCTCAGACTACTGGGTAAGAGGAAGGTATTAGCCACTGGATTTCACTGGGGAGGGCTCAGAAAAGAAGAACAAGTAATAGTCAACCCCAGAAGATGGTTTTCCTGTGAAACAAAGACTCTTAAAAAACATGGTAATCCTTTTAAAACAGGCTAGTTCTTAGCAGTGGTTGTGTTTTATGGCATCCAAAGATGTTCCACTGGAGGTATAACTGGTTTACCCATCCTAAGCAAAAGCATCATGAACTCCTTTAATATACATAACGTGTCCCATTTGTGGAATTTGCTCATAGATTAATTTTACTCATTTTTTTATCTATTACTGCCTGAGGAAATGGGTTTATCTTGAAAATCCTACATCTATGGCAGCAGAATACTCCGGAGATCTGAGCAGAGTGGGTCAAGTATACTTTCTGGAAAATGAGTAGTTCATGTTCCAGGTGATGCACATATGGCCACTCAAACAACTGCATCAACAGATATCAATTGTTTTCACTTCTTCATCTGTTTTATTCCTTAAAAAAAAAACAACAAACAAAACACCCATGGGCAAGGACAATGAAGGAAGTGAGAAGGCTATTCCAAATCCTCTATTCCACTGATGTCTAGAAACAAAGATCTTCTGACACAGCATATTTCAATGTCCTTTGTTTAACCTCCCCCCTTGAAAGATCTGAACACAAAGCCTTTGTTTTCTGGTGCTTTGTAGGCTAACCTACAGGTTATGCTTTGATAAATGTCCAATGAGCTAAGGAAACATCAAGGCTTTTCCTCAAGATGTGTAGTTGCTGTTTTGTCTGACATCTTCTATTCTTGTTAGACATTACCATAAGTATTTAGGAGGCCCTTGTGCCTCTGAAGCTCCTGTTTGCTGTTAGCATAGCAGGCTAAAGTACCCAGTGCTGGTGTTTTATCCATTTTAGCCACTTAGGACTTCACCAGGTCCTTTAAAATTCACACTTCTGGCTCTGTCTCAGGAGAGCAGGCAGTGAGTTTCATCTCTACAAAACAATCACGTCCCTGGGGCCTGACACACACTTTAAAGCAAAACCAGAAACCCAGTAGGTGTTACACTGTGGCATTGTGGTGCCCTGAAAGCAGGAGGCTGGTAGCAAATTATTTTCATGGCATAACATGAATTCACTGATGGCAAAGTTCCTAGCACAGCCATGGCCAGGCATTTTATTCCTGATAGACAGCAAAATGTATACATTCCTTCAGTCTCCAGCTCAGAAACACCAAGTTGATGAATTCATCAGCACTTACTGACCTCATACTCCAAAGTCAGGACAGGGCTGTTAGAGGATGCAACTGAGGCTGCCTCCTAGAGAGGGTGTGCTCTAGCATAGGTTTGAATAGAAAAGCCTTTAATGCCATCAGTAGTGACATACAAAAGACTCTGGAATAGAAATTGGAGGGATAAACCTGTGTGACAACACAGGAGAAGAGGAATTTCTGCTGTAAGGGCTGCTTGCTCTATGCATTGTACTTTGCTTCAGATCTTCATTGGTCTGAGATACTGGGTGCACTTCTATAACAGATTATAAAGTGCCCTAAGCGTCTTTTCTCGCAAGAGCCTTCCCCTGAGTAACCCTTCCTTTCTGAGGTTAGCCTCACTACCATGTGAGGTCACCTGAGTTTGGATTTTTCCAATGCAATCTCAGGTGAAACCCAGGACAACATAGTCCCTGCCAACACCCAAGTGACCAGGACAAAGACTTCTCTAAACTTCTCTGTCTACCTCCTTTCTCTGTGGTTGAAAGGCATACAATGCCTTACCTAGTCTAGAAATCACTAGACAGTGTCTACACCTCTCAAGAGAGAATTGCAGTCAGAATAGAGGGGCAAATTACCTGCATGCCTCCAAGATGAAGCATGATCCATTCCAGAGAGGAAATTTCATTCCTTGCTGAATATTTGATCAGCTAAACATGTTCTCAGTTGCCCATGAGAATCTACATAATTACATTTGTCATCCTGTCCTTCAGTTCCATCAAAGCTGGTCATCCCAGGTACCCCAGGCTGCTTGGATAGATGCCATTCAGACTTCCCATGCTTCCTGCAGCTAATTGTGGTCAATATTTGCACATAATACAGCCTATCAAAGCTCCAGAGAATGTTGCAGATCCAGAGATACGGTTTTATAATGAGCATGAGCCCATTAAGGGCTCTATTGGTACCAAAAGCAACACCACCCATGATCCCCTTGTCTCCTTGCCCAGCCATCCTCTTCTTCTGCTCTACCAGCTGCAAACATGAGGTTCACCCTTGAGTTTTCAGCCAGATCAGGAACTGGGGCTGACCTTCACCTGGCAGTGCAATTACAGCTGTCAGGGCAGAGGAGGAGGCAAAAAAACATGGCCTGGGATGGTGAAAGCGTACAGATGCCTCTTCCAGCTGATGGCACAGTCTTCAAGCTGCTCAGGGAACGCTGCCTTTAAAGGTACTGCATTCTGACAGGTCTGTTCTCACATGAGATGTGAAAACAGAAGCCCTGACCTCCTGTGGTCATTAAACACCATAAAACCAGTAAATTGCAATTTTCCTAATTCCTTAATCTTCTGAGTATTTTCTACCATACATAATCAAATCCCCAGCAGCTGGATTCACACCAGACAAATCTTGTTGGGATGGCACCAACCACAGTTACTAGCATTTTTTCAAGCCCTCTAGAAATCTTGTCTGAAAGGTAGTCCTGTCCAACAATAGAACCAAACTTCCCTCTGCAAGTATTAAAGAGCTGCCTGGGCTACAACATCATTTACAATTTCAGGATTGTTTTACAGACAGATAGCAAACCACGTAAGTAATTCATGGCACGTTTGGGAGAAGTTAAAGATGAACTTGCGTTTAAAAGATTCATACCTGCTTCAGATGCCTGGGGCTGGAACCAAATAAAATACAGTCTCCTGGTTTATTGTACATGGTGAATGATGAATGGTTGTTTTAGTGGTAAGGAACTCATTGAGACAGAACGCAACCCAGCAGTGCCAGAGTGTGAGGTTAATGCATATCAAGAAGCTGCTGCATTCTCTGAGGTCAGAAAAATGCTTAAACTGAAAGACTGCTCCCCCTGGACAGGTGCAGAGAGCAGGTAGAAGGCAAAGGGAAGCCTACAAGCACCTATACCACTTCAAACAGGCATACCCAAACATTTCCTGATGGTTAAATGCACCAAGTTCTTGCCCCTTGCTATGTGCTGATTCCCTTGGTGCAAGAAGTGCACGGATAAAATAGCACAGAGCATCATTTGTAGCATCTTGCTGCACATCCTGCAGCCAGAGCAGCCTCCTCAGGGCAAGCTCCCATCAGAGGCTACTGCTGAGATAATTATTATTGGTGACAAAGTGGGAAACTGTACTGTGTCACTTCAGAGAGGTGGAATAAGCTGTAATGGGAGATTGAACACGTGCTGCATGCACAGGAGCCCTCTGTGCCAGTGCAGTGCACACACACTGCCTCCCCTCCTCACCCGTGGGGCTGGAATCCCAGAGGGCCAAAATGGGAATTAGCCAAGGGTCCTGTCAGCATTTTCCCACCTGGTTTCACCCACCCTTCAGCCATTCAGGTTGGCATTTGGGCAGTGCCGCGAAGAGGCCTGAGCCAGGATGAGGCCTTGTGCTTCAGGAGCAGCAGAAAAATATTAAAACCACAAAACATGGTAATGCTTACTTTAATTCTGCAAACACTGCAAAGAGCCCTGATGACAGTATATTTCATTATTAAGCTATTAGATAACACAAACACATTTTGGAAGCATCTAATTTTGCATGTTACTCATTAAAAGTATTTCCGTCCACATGGCTTTTCCTTCTAAAGAACACAGAGTGCATTTATGAATAAATCTCGTTTCAGCTGTTTTCCCTGAGAATAACAAAAGGTGCAGTTCCTTGTCATGTTATGATTCTTCCCCCACCATGCAGGGTGGAAGGAGCAGGATGCAGCTCTGCATCCCCTGAGCTGCTCCTCTCTGCACAAGCACCCTCTTACCTCTGCTCAGGATGGGCTGTGCAACACCCACAGAAATGCACACATATATTGCTTCTCCCAAGCACTTGTGTTCCTCTGCTGGCTGTTTTCAAGCACGCAAGAAGCTCTTCTTCTTCACAAAAAAAAAGAAAAGGTATGAGAAGGAAAGCCTCCAGACCACCCAGAGCCACAGCAGTGGCCTTGCTTGTATTAGCGCTCAAATCCCACCCAGATTTTTTTTGTGCTGTCATTCTTGAGGAGTCCCATCATCTTAGATACGGGGAACTGAGGCACAGAGGTGGGAAAGGGTGGAGCAATGGTCACTCATGATGGACTACACTGAGCTCTTCCACTCACATAGCTACATTGTTGGAACTAAATGATCTTTAAGGTCCCTTCCAACTCAGATCACTCTATGATTCTATGCTGGCAAATCTCCAGTATAAGTGCAGGTGATTGTATTAAGGATTTTACCATTGCAAACACGTCAGTGTTGTTACAAGCCCACCTGAAGGTCACCCCTGTCACTGGAGAAACAGAAACCTTCACAGGGAAATAACCACAGATCCTCCCAGAAATCCACATGCAAAAAAAACCTCTCCTGTGTTTGTTTTGGGTTTTTTTCCTGATTCCTCATAATGTTTGGCCAACACAAATCCCCTATAAATATCCCAAAGACCACTTGCACAGTGGGGTTCCTTGCAAGTTTGTATTAAGCATTTTTTGACATTTACAAAACCCAAGGAATTTTATGCATTTGTGAAGGCCACATGGCTGCCACTGAGGAACACAATAGCTCACAGGAGCCCTAATTACTGCCAATTACTCTTCCCATTGAGCTGCCTTGACTCTGTTATCACTGTGGAATGAGGCAGAAGATATCATGGGGGGGCAACCACATTGTCATGGGCCAATGTCACCAAGCCTGGGACAATGCTGGATGACAGGAGGTTGTGGACACCCCCTGCCACATTTTGTAACCCATGGAGAGTTCTTGCAGAGCTGCCCATGTGCTCTGGCCATGCAGGAGGGTCAAAGGAAGGTATCAAACAGCCAAGACATGAGTGCTTCAGCTTGAGTCCATGCTCTAAAACAGACTGAGGTGATGTAAAGCTTTTCCCAGCGTTGCAGGAGAAGGTAAATGCACAAAGGCACCCAAGGAAGAGCACAGTACATGCGTGTGAGTGTGTGCACAAGCACATGCAAAAAGAGGGAGAAACGAGAGAAGCAACATAAACCTCACACTGAAAATTAAAGCAAAGTCCTTTTCTGGGGGCAGTTCTGCCCTGTCCTCTGCTGTGGAGGGAGAAGTGGGACTGGTGCTCCAGACAACCAGTGTGCACAGCATGGGAGAGATGCTCCCACACACCAAACACACTCACCAGCATGCTGCCCCTAGCACCGGGAGATCTTCTGCCTGCCTTGAAGGGATGACAGGGCCGATCACAGCGCAGGAGGGCAGGCCAAGCTCCTGGTCAGGTTCACCTTGCCCACCCATGGCAAAGGTGCATGAAGGAGGCAGGAAAGAAGTGGAGGGACTTCTTCATGGGGGAGAGGGTTTATGGAAGAACACAGGAAAAGCACGGAGAAGCCAAAGAAATGGGTCTGACATGGGGTTTTATAACCCTACAGAACGGGCGTAGAAAACACGCAGTAACCAATGATACATCAGTTAGGGGACGCTACAAAGGCGGGGAGAGGGAATTGTGGCAACTGGGAGGAGGTAGCGGGGAGTAGCAAGGGCCAATCAACTACAGAAGAACTCTCTGGAAAGACAACCAAATATGAGAAATAATGGGAGAGGAGAAGCGGCCAGTGGTAAGGCATGGATCTATCTACATATTTTTCACAGCTTTTTGGGTGCTGCCTGTGACTTCAAGGCTTTTGGGCTGTGGAGGCATCAAACCAATGTCCACTTGATCCGGCTGACCCTGGGGTTGGCCATGGTTCACCACAACACTCAATCATTCTCTGCAATGTTTTCCCCTCAGCAGAAGGGCAAGGCACCAGCATTCCAGCTTCTGCTCTGCAACGCGGGGCTCTCACCAGGATCCCTCTTTCCCAAACATATGATGCACTAATGACACCACCCAGGGATGACAAGCAGCTTAAGAGCTGGCTCTACCCTCTGGACACCTGGCATGCTAAACCCTGTAGCAAGCGGCACGTGCTGGCTTGGGAAAAAGCCATCCCACTTTGGACAGCCACCAGGCCCAACTGTTTATCCAGGGCCTTCACCTCCCCATCTGCTATTAATAGAAGAGAAAGCAAAAAAAATCCAGGAGGAACAATTGCCTTGACCCCTGAAGAAGTTGTTACATTACTGATTCAAACAGCAGACAATGAGCCATGATAGGACAGAGTAAAATAACAGTGAATTAATCACAGATAGCTCATGCAATGTCTAATCATTGTAGAATAATGAGATCCATCTCTAAATCAGGTCAGATTTTATTTTCTGACACTTAAGGATCAAAATTTGTCATAATGTGTAGGAAAATGTGTTGTTTCAACAAGTGTTAGGACAAGAAGAAAATGGTGTCAAGTTGAACCAGGGGTTTCTTCACATTGGAATAAACTGCCCAGGAAATTGGTGGAATTACTGTTCCTGAATGTATTTTAAAAACATGTAGATGGGGTGTTTAGGCACAAGGTTTAGTGGTAGACCTGGCAGTGCTGGGTCAGTGATTGGACTAGATGATCTTAGAGGTATTTTCCAGCCTCAGTGATTCTGTGATTTTTTGAAAAGCCCAACACACAGCACCCAAACATGGACACTGGTGCTGAGAAGCTGCTGCAGGAGGTCAGTGGGTCAGTGCTGGGTCTGCCAGCCCAAGCATTGCCAGGGCAGAGGGACCCAGCTACATTGGAGTTTGTCCCCAAGGAAGCTCTGCTTGTGGTTCCCACCAGGCCTGGAACTGCGTTCCCTCCTCACACATAAGGGTTTATGTCATTGCCATTGCCTGTATTTTCACAGTCTTAATTTAGTGTTCAATTTGGTGTTGTCACAAAAGGTTTCCAGAAGAGTACAAAATCTAAACAAGGGTCAAGAAGAGCTGTTAGGAAGTCCTTCCTTCAACTCAGAGGGTCACAAATTTAGATTAGCTTAGACATTGACTTTTCCTGTTCCTCTAGTAAGGGTGGCAAAGTCCTTTGTTATTTCCAAAGGAGACCAACACCTGAACATTGCACCACTTCACCTACAAGAGAGAATTGACTCCTGCAGAACTTCAAGACTGCAGAAAAGATGATGAGGAAAAGTCACAAGACCTGACCAGGCAGAGAAGGGTGAGGGAGGACAATCCTTACACTGTTTTCTCCATGAAACAGAGGCACAGGGCCTCGGAATCTCTCTTTTTCTTAAGCACAGAGCTATCCCTCCTCCTGCTCAGCCATCCTTTGGTGTTGGTATTCAGTATGTTTCTGTAGAGCCACCCAGAGGCATCACATACTGAAGTGATAAAGAGCAAAGGCTGCACATTCATCAGAGGTATCCTTTGGACTGAGAGTATAATTGCAAGGACCATCAGCTTTTATATTTGGGTCCCACCTGTGCACAGAGAGCACAGGTAACTGCTCCATGCAGCTCCTCAGGTCAGCCACAAAGCAAATCCTCTTATATCACCAAAGCTATCCACGATTGTGCAGATTGTTCTGTCCACAGGAGAAGTGTCAACACCTGGTCCCAAACTCTACTCAAGCACAAGAGGAACCTGTGCTGCAGCCCCCAGCACACAGACAAACCATGAGCTACCGGGAGTCTAAAATAAAGTTCTACCATATACCATTTAAAAATAAATAAAACAAAGCCCTTTTCTAATTAAATAAATGATGAAAGGGAAAGCTAAGAAGCGGTGCAGCTGGGAACCCTTTGAAATAATTAGATCTACCTACTTGGCTCTAAAGTTTTTTTACTATCAGGAACATCAAGAAGGGTGTCAGCAAGAGACCTTCTCATTTCTTAGGTGAACAACACTGAGGGATTTAAAACCTATTGAGAGAAGCCTGGGATTCTTTAAGTTCACTGAAGCCAAAATAATTCACCCTGAATGCAGGCCCTGAAGGTGACTGTGGAGCTTAGAATAAGGATGTCAACATGGTGCTTTCATCGTTTGCTAGTGGAGCTGGTACTGCACATGGAGCTTGCCTTGACCATTTAATTAATAAAGGGACCCACGCAGCTGGAATTAACGTGAACTTTCAAAGCATCAAAAAGTCCTGCAAAGGATCAAGCTGATATTTTCATTTATATATATTAGCTTATTCTGAGCCATTGTTGTGCTTCTCATTCACATGATACACCAGCCTCTTACTCACGTACACACCCTTACATACTTCCTTTCATTTTACCTCCACAGTGCTTCTATGTGATGGGGGCTATCACCAATTAACACTGACAATGGGAGCTGGAAGGGAATTTTAGCAAGCACAGCAGGGTTTTTTTCTCCCCAAAATCTTTCAGGAAAGGGATTATTTCCCCCCTGCCCTCCTCCCTCCAAAAATGGTGAGCTCCATGCCAATGTTTTTCTCTGATCCTTTTTTCTATTCTTGATTTTACTCTGTCTCTTTTCCTTTTTCTTTCATTTGACACCGAACTAGAGCAAGGACAATCCTTCAAAAACATTTTCATTGTAGTATATTGAACAGAACTGGCTTCAACCCTGCCAGGTCAACATGGTCATTTCACTCCTCAGCACTCCACAGGGTCCTATAAATTAGACCGTGAGAATCCAGCATTTATGCTTCCTCCAGTCAATGTAAATACTGCTTTTCCTCTTCTTCCTATGCCAAGGGGCAAAGGCTTCAATCAATATTATCACAAAAAAATATTTGATAAAATGTTGGACTGTTTACAGACTCATCTGTTGCTTTTTCACTCCAGTAATTCTCAAGCAAGGTGGGACTTCTGGTTGAATCAGTCCACAAACAGGGGTGACAGGGATTTTGAATCAACACAGATGGTCTAATCAAGCATAAGACTTTGGGCTCAGTGCAGGCATCACTAGATGCCTTTTTCTACTTTGTATGTTCATGAGAACAGAACATAATGATCTAATTGTCACTTCTAGCCTTGTATCCTACTGATCTTTGATACCATGAGTCCATCAACTATCCTGGCTTCATGGTTAAGCCCTGTAGATAATCACCATCGAAGCCCCAGTGGATCACTATCCCAGATGCTGAGGAAGCATACACTTCAATCAGCCATGAATCTTTCTGTTAGGTGGCAAAGCAAGTAGAAATGGCTTCATATAAGCCCCTTGTTCTAGGGAATGTTACCTCTTAAAAACTGATATAATCTCCTATTTTCAATTTAACACCCACTGAGGCCATTGCAAACATTCCTTGTGATGGCCTCAGTGGGCATTTGATACAATTTTACAGAGCAAGAAACTGCCTCCCAAGCAATGCCCTGTCCTTTGGATGAGACATAAAGCTGAGACTGTGAGCAACTCTGAGCACAGCAGAGCACAGCTTCTCAAGAGCAGGACAGCTGTCTTTAGTGTCCTCACCAATTTGCTTGCATTGAGTTCCTCTCAGCTTTTCAGGTGGCTGTCACTTGTGCTGTTCCAAAGCCATCAGCCAAAGCCCCACCCCAAGGCCAGGCCACATCAGTGCTGCAGCCTGTGTGTTCACCAGAGCTGCCGTGCTCCAGCACAGAGTAGTGGATTCATGGTTAGTCAATAGCCTTTTGTGCAGTAGTCCCATTTTGGGAATCATGATAAACATTGGGATAGTGGGGGAGTTAGAGAAAAATCCATTTACTGGCAAGTAGTTGACACCAAGAGCTCTGGGGGAGTTAGGAAAAATGTGATGTCTGTGGTGTGTGAGTGTGGTAGAAACTGTCTGTGAGTGACAGAGGGAGCAGCTGTCGGGTTACCTCCCAGTGACATGTTTCCAAAGAGGAAACTCAAGGAAATTTCTGGATTAAACACTACACAGTGTCGAATGCCAGTTCAGCATCTTTTAGCAGAAACCCAATGTCTCTCAGAAAGCCTCAGTCAAATATTTTGGTAGCTCCTCTGGCTGTTCCTCTCTACAGCCTGACAAACATTTCACACTGGTTGCACAGCTTTTGGTTGGAAGAAATCCCAGCTTTGTTGACACTGACTTCAGTCAGCTTCAGAGGGCCTCTTAACTCTGCTTTGGGGCTTGTCAACACACAGCGGACTGAGACACAATGCCAGCAGGCAGCTCCTCCTAGAAAACATTATTTGAATCCAAATTGTCTTCCAGGCACTTTTTTAAAAACTTCATATTGTACGAGTTACATGCTTGTCAGAAGAAAAATCTGGGTTAGTCCCTCATTGTTCACATTTATGGAAGGTTGTCTTCCCATTCCTACACCAGCAACCCCAAAAATATCACCCTGAACAGTCAAATGTCTTCCACATGGCAATGTACAACCAAACACAACTTGGTGCTGCCAAATATGTGAAGAGAGACAATCACAATAGCACTTGGAGATTATTTACACTTAGGAAAAAAATTCATGAGAGGCAATTTTTGACTCCTTTTACACGTATGATCAAGCACCATCATGTGGAAAGCTTCCACTGTCCATTCTGCCTGTGATCTCCAGCAGCAAAAAAACACCTCTACTCTGACATGGATACTGGTATATTTAGTTCTATTCAATCAATGCACTCCTGGGGTTCATGGAATCACAGAACCATTGAGTGGTTGGGGTTGGAAGGGGCCTTTAAGATTGGCCGGTTCCAGCCCCCACTGGGGCAGGGACACCTTCCACTATCCCAGGTTGCTCCAAGCCCCATCCAACCCGGCCTTGGACACTTCCAGGGATGGGACATTCACAGCTTCTCTGGGCAACCTGTGCCAGGGGCTCATCACCCTCATAGTGAAGAATTTCTTTGCAACATCTACTGTCTTTCAGTTTACCCCTTGTCCTATCACAGCAGGCCCTGCTAAAAAGACTCCACATTTTTGACCTTCTCATCAACAAACACTTCCAAGTCCACCCCTGCAAGGCTGCTCTCAACCCATTCTCCATGTAGTATGTACTTGTGCTTGGGATTGCCCCCATCTAGGTGCAGGACCTTGAATTTGGCCTCATGGGACTTCCAGAGGTTCACACAGCCCCACCTGTCCAGCCTGTCCAGGTCCCACTGGATGGCATACCTTCCCTTCAGTGTGTGACTGCACCACACAGCTTGGTTCTCAAGTCAGATGTCTTTAAAAATATTCCACCACCTGCAAAACAGTAAACCTGCACAGGAGGCAGCCCTGTACATTTCCAGCTTTATTCAAAGGAGAAAGTAGAGAGATAGCATCAAAGAGAGAACTTTTCTCGTGACACAGTAAGTGTGAGACCAAAGAGTAGTTTTGTTACAAGCCCTGTTTTACTAGAAGATATTTATGAAGACTTAACAGAAGATGCTGTAGTTTATAGAAATTATAATTATTTACTTCTATGAAAGAAGAATCTAGAAACCTTAAGGTTAAAGCTCTGTTGTACTAGTCTTGCTTCTAACAGTTGCAGACATCTAGGATTTTGAAGAGGTTTCTGCTCCAAACAGTCCAGATGCAACATAGATGAGAAAAGAAAGTAATCAGAGAAAGTAATCAGAGAAGAAACAATTTTATCCAAGTGCTCAAAGAGTCAAGAATTAAATTACTCTTTCTGCCACAGCACTTGGTGCATTCACGGGGTGGATAATTGTGAAGGAAGTCTTTGTCTTTGCTCAGCAATTTAAATTTACCTACTGATTCAACAAATTCTGCCTCAATTTTTAATTAACAGATTTTAAGTGCAACTGGGCTGGGGAATGGCATGTTGGTATGAAATCAAGACCCATCAAACTTCAACATATGAAAAGTCCATCCTATCAGTGAAAATAGAGGTGGAAGGAGGAGGAAGGCTGTACAAAACAGACTGTAACCTGGCTTATCCCTCCACCTTCTGTCAGGTGGCAGCTCAGGTCTTCCTGAGCTGGAAGTTGGGTGTGAATCATGTCTAATAGTCATCTGTAATGAAATTTTTCATTACTGTTTAGTCTCTTTTAAGAATGCTTAAACATTTGGTCTCTGTAGCACCCAGAGGTAACAAGTTTCACGGGTTTCTTTAGAAGAAAAATATTGGGGTTTTTTTGTTTTGGGTGCACCATCTGATTATTTCATTGGATCAAGGTGGGTCTTGCATTTTGAGAAAATGTGAATAATTGTTTGCTTATTGCTTCCTGCTTTCCATTCCTGATTTTGATGCCATCTAATTTTTTCCCTCATCTGCTTCCCAAACTGAAAAGCCTGGCCAATCCCACCCACTCTTCCTTGTGATGGAGAACAGGGCATAAGCACAAGTTGTCATCTCTTTCAATGATCCACATCCGCTTCACCAGTAACTTCAAGCAATGGCTTTAGTTCTGAGCCCACCCAGGGAGGATGGAGGTCATGAAGGTAAATGTCAACCAGGCTGGGGGAGCAGGACAAGAATTAGAAAGAATGCAGACCTCTGAATATTGTCTGTTTCAGGCGCAAAAGCCCTTCAAGTTATTAAATGAGGGGCAAAAATTATTTTTGAAAGTAAGCATTGCTTGCTTTTATCATAAGAAACCAAAGCTTCGAGGCTTTTGTCCATTGTGAATAAACAGAAAATGGGATTGCAGTTTGCAGAGTGTTTTGAAATTTTCTAATTATTTTTCATTAAACAAGGTGTGGAATAAAGGTCTGCTGTGGTTTCTCCCCACACTTCAATTTCCCTTATGTCAGCTTCATTTTTTGTCTCCCTTTTTCCCAGCCATTTCAAAAATATCTGGAGATCAAGTAGCTGAAATTGAAAATGAAAAGGACAGGATGAAAGAGAGAAGAAGCAAAAGGAGAAAAGAAGCAGGGGAAAAAGCTTGAAAAGACTCTCCAGAATGCAGATCGTGGGTATTTTCAGTGCTCATTGGAAAGGTCCCATCAGGTTGCCATCTCAGCCCCCATGGCTGTGCTCCGGGAGCTCTTTCCTTTTTCCCTTTGTTTGCAGCCCATCAGACTCAAAGCACCATATGGAAATGATTCACATTGCTCTGGCCACAGATTTGGGCCACGACCACACCTACCTGAGCCTCTTCAGAGACCTGCAAAAAGCTTCTTTCTGTGAGTGCCAGCGGGTCCCTACCTATAAAGCAAACAGCAGATGCTGCAACGATGGGCAAATGTCCAAGTACGTAAGAAAACCCTAATTAAAAGACGTTTTCTCATGAAAAGCTGGAGATTATTAAAAAAAAGAAATGCTTAGCTGGGAAAAACCCTCGATGCTGCTATGCTGAGTGTACCATACTGCACCATTAAGACATGCAGAAGTACTTTTAAGTTGCCTGATGGTAAGGTTACAGCATAATCTGTGATTAACTTGCCTCATGTTGTCAGAGGCTATCAGTCACTCCAGAAGAATTTGATTTCTGCCTCTTGCCCTGTGTCTGCCAAAACATCATGTTGGGAAGCTGTTCCCATCCCAAACAGCTCTCAGATTTCCAGTTCATCTAAGCAGGTTTGTGGGACCCTGGATCCACTCTGTCCAAAGACCACATCTACCTGGTTCTCCAAATTTTCTACTCAGAAAAATGTAGTTCAAAATGTGCAGTTTGTTATTTTCTCAATGAAAACAGCTCCCCCAGCTCTCAGAGATCTCTGCTGGAATGGATTTTTTGCTCCAGTGGACTCCATTATCTTTTTTCCATGATTTTTCTCACCTCTGCTAATGGACATGGTTTTTCACTGTAATTATTCAGTATGCAGGATGTGCTGATGAGTGCTTTCTGTCTCAGGACTTTTCCTTCCTAATTTGGAGTCAGCCAGGGACTGAAGATGTCAATAAAAGTCTGGGAACAGAAACCAGGGTATTTGAAAATTTAGTGCAAGGAAAACTTCTGGGGTACTGGGTAGGATGATGCAATATTGCAAAAAAATCTCCATCAGCTCCTTCCAGTGCTCACACAGGAGCAGTGAGTGACCTAAATGTGCCCAGTTTAAACATCAGAACTGCACAGACTCTGGGAGTATTTATACTATATTTATATGTAAATATTATATATTTAAAGAGCAAGTATTTTTCACAGCATAAGAAACAAAGCCCTTGAAATACAAAACACCTTTTACAAGCTCCAGGCTGGTATTGTACAGACATAGGATGATTAAATAAGTTACCCTTTGGAGAGATTCAGTGATCAGAGGAGAGGACTGGGAGTTAAGATTTCCCCATTTGTTCTTCTGTTTACCTTTAAACAAATCCCTGGTGGGATTTCTGCTTTACACAGACATCAAACACCCACAGCTCCTCCAGACTTCAATTCAAAGTGCACTTGTTCAGCATCTCCACAGTGCAGACCTTCTGTCTCTCTGGACATTAAATTAGTCAGTGTCAAGATAGGGTTAATGCTACTGACCTTTGGTAGATTTTGCAGTTATGTTTGCAGAGCAATTTGAGATCCTCAAATTGGCTGTTCCAGAGGTGAAAATATATTGCAGTGATCCTCCTAAACAAACCCTGTGATCGTTATTATGCAGAGAGTGCTGCCAGCTCCAGAGCTGTGAGAGCAAAGGTGTCCACAGCCATGGCGACAGACGGCCTGGAAGGTGAGTTGGTAACACAAGCAGAACAGCTTTTTTAGCACTGTTTTACCGCAAAATCAGTAATAAATTTTAAAATGACAGTTGGAGAAGCTCAGTCCATTGCTCTGTCTCTGTGTGCTCACCTCTCTCTGTGCCAGTGGAAGCAGAGCCTGTACTCTCATAAGCAGGTGACAGAAAAACACGGATTTGATTTGGGCCACAAAATGTCAATCTAGTGGGTTCTAGAACCAACAGCAAAAGGGTTCTGCAGTTTCCTGTGGGGCAGAAAAAGTGGAAAAAATTATCAGCAAGTCAAATGCAGCAATGGTGCACAGGCAGAGCTAGAAGTTCTCTAGAGAAAATGAATGTGGATGGAGAGGGTGGGGGGACAGACAACAAGAAGTTTTAGACTATTGCTTTTTATTGGCCTAAATAGCAATAAAAAAAATGGGGCAAGCTCCTGAGAATTGCTCTTGGACAATCAATCAGAGATAACAGAATTAGACAGAGGCAGTAAGCAAGTGACAGGATGTTAATTCAAGCTAGATTTTTAACAGCCCTGGGTGGATAACTCTCAACAAAGTATTTTCTAGCTGAAGTTTATGTACTTCTCTTTTTTTTCTAGACCTTTTCTGCCTCAAGGCCAAATGCAGAATACAGCCATCTCCAAAATTATTCCATACTCGAGACTCTGCATTTCTTCTGTCTCATATTCAGGACAGGTAACATTTCAGCAAGGACAGCTGCCGTGGGGTCTGGTGCTCACCTCCTGCAGTGAGGTTCACAGTGCGGCTGGAGGAGGTTGAGAGGTCTGCAGAAAGAGCAGCGCAAGCAGAACAGCTCCTCATAAATATTACTAAATTCAAATATCCAATGTGCTTATCCAAACCTGTTCCAACAGATCGTGGTGGGAATGGTGTGAAAGCAAACTCCTTTCTCTGTGCAGTCCATGCAGTGCAGGCAGTGGATTCACCACCGTGGCCAAACACCCTCTCACATACGGATTTTTCCCAAGTCTCACTCTGTGTGTACTCACTCCACAGCATCCTGTTCCTGGCATGCTTCTAGCAGCGCTCCTGTAAAACCACAGCACACAAACACTGTTGTACTCATACTAATATTTCTTCTCCACAGTTGGAGAAAGTCTGATCTTAAAACTAGGTTTCTGCTGGGAACAAAAATTGTGGCTCTGAATATTCAGTGTTTGTTTATGTCTCACTGTTTCCACTACCATTCCTGCCGTTTAATTGGTTTGGAAGACTATTCAGAGGAAACTAATAAGTGGCGTGAAGACAGGAAGAACTATAAACCACTGAAATCTGAGCACACATTCAGTGACGTTATCCACATTATTTGCCTGGCTCTGTTATTTAAAGTTCAAGTCAAAGGGGAAGTTTTGTTTTTAAAAACAAAGACTCGCACACGTACGGACTGAATCTCTTTTCCTCGGAAGCTCTGCTTGGATCAGACAGGATCAGCAATCTGCATAAAAATAAAGAGCAGCAATATTGCACTTGCAATTAGGCAGATTTAGCCCTGATGCAAGTACAGACAGCACAATTCCCTGGCTTCAGTGGGAGTTGTTCCAGACTTGTAGATGCTTGTAACTTTGCTAGGCTATGTTATCAATTTCTTTTCTTTTTTAATAGCTGCTTATGGAAACACTGACTTGCATTTGAGGTTTCCAGATTCTGAGACTTTAGGCAGGCAGCATTTTCAAATATAAAGCACCCCTTTAGTCTGAAACAGAACAAAGTGAAGTTTTGACTTACATCAAATGTAAAAACTACAGTAGAAATTCTAGAAAAGAAAAGTTATGTGTCAATGGTTGTAATATGATACAGAATCACAGAAAAAGCTGAAAGGACAAATGCTTCTTGAACTCTGTCAGGGTTGGTGCTGTGACCGCTGTCCTGGGGAGCCTGTTCAGTGCCCAACCACCCTCTGGGTGAAAAACCTTTTTTCTAACATCCAACCCAAACCTCCCCTGCCACAGCTTCAGGCCGTTCCCTCAGATCCTGTCACTGGTCACCACAGAGAAGAGATCGGTGCCTGCCCCTCCTCTGCCCCTCACGAGGAAGTTGTAACTGCAGTGAGGTCTCCCCTCAGTCTCCTCTTCTCCAGCTGAACAGACCAAGTGTCCTCAGCTGCTCCTCACACGGCTTCTTACCAAGGCCCTTCATCCTCTTCATTGTCCTCCTTTGGACAGTCTCTAATAGCCCGGTGGAGATCAGGGCGGGCCACTCCCCTCCCTTGCCCAGCTGGCGATGCTGTGCCTGATGCCCCCCATGACTGTTGGCCCTCGTGACTCCAGGGCACTGCTGATTCACATTCAACTTTCTGTTGACCAGGACCCCCAGGTCCCTTTCCACAGCCCTGCTCTCCAACATCTCATTCCACAGTCTGTCTGTACATCCAGGGTTGCCCCATCTCAGGTGCAGAATCTGGCACTTTCCCTTTTTAGATACTTGCTTAGTATCTCTTCCAGTCCTGCATCCAAGTTATTTATGAGGATGCTGAAGAGCACAGGGACAAGGCTGGACCCTATGCAGCCACACTAATGACAGGTCTCCAGCCTGATGTCACCCCAGTTACTGTCACCCTTTGTGCCCTACCTGTCCCCCATCCCATGATATGTCTATCTAGCTGTCTGCTGGACATCGTGGACAGGAGGATACTGTGAGAGACAGGATTGAAAGCTTTAGTGAAAACAAAAACACCCCAGCTGGCTTCCCTTGGTCAACTAGGAGTGTCGCCTTGTCATAAAAGGCAACCAGGTTTAATAAGTTGGACTTTCCCCTCATGAAGCCATGCTGGCTGTGACCAATGACTGTGTTGTCCTCCAGGTGTTTTTCAATACCCCCCAGGACCATCTTCTCCATAACTTTACCAGGCACAGAAGTAAGACTGACAGGCCTGTAGGCGCCAGGGTCCCCCTTCTTGCTCTTCTTGAAAATCAGGACAACATTCACCAGCTTCCGGTCAGCTGGGACCCCTCCAGATTCCCAAGACTGCTCAAAAATTGTCCGGAGAGTTTTTTGATGACATCAGCCAGCTCCCTTAAATTTACTACTCTGAGTGGGATACAGTGGTTTCTGTGGATTGTTTGCAACATTAAAAGACACAACATTAATATTGCATAACCTTTCTTTGGAGAGAATAAACAAACAGCATCTGAGCTTCAAGTATCTGTTATTCCTGATTGGCTTGTTATAAAAATTCCCTTTTAAAACTGAAATAGACAAATCAAAGCAATTTTGCTATGAAGAATGTGTGTTAACAAAAAAAAAAAATAGATTCCCTACATAGTGTATACATAAATACAAGAGATTTTAGCTTAACCTTCTGGTCTCAACTTTTGTATCTCTATAGTAGTTGCTCAGAATGGGCATTCTATTGTGTGCATTAACTGGAGTGGCTAAGGCAGGCCCGGGGCTGATAATTATAATTTGGTCCCCCAGATGATTGAGAAGCTTTACAGAGGACTGCACTGTGCAACTTTAACAGCCCTTCCTGATGCCTAACTAGGAAATCTGTTTCAAAGGGGCTCCGTGAATTGTAGGGTACAGTCAATTAACTTGAATATTAATTATCTATAATGAATGTACCCTTCTTCGGGGCTTGAAAAGAAGCAAATTACTTGGAGAGGGACTAATTAAGATGATGTAATCTTGACCATGAAGAATAATTCCTTCCTAGTGACAGAAATGATCTAATTGAAGTATCTCATTAATTAATGTCTCATGAAATTGACTGATAAAATGCCTCTATGAATGCCTCCTGAACTTGGGGCTGGCAGAGCATTGTCGCGCATCCACTCCCGCTCCAGACCCTATCGCTGACAATATAATTAGACCTTGGAAGCACGCTGTGCTCAGAAGGATTTATAACTCTGCAGTGTGGATAATCTACAAATGCAAAGTTAAGACAATGCAGCTTGCCACTGCGAGATTTCTGAAGTCAATGAGTGAAGCCATAAATCAGGTATAATCCAATGGATGACAAGTGAATTCCCCCTCCTGCCAGCTCTGTCAGCCTGCACTGAGACCAGCCCCACAACCTGCTGATAACCCTGTACCAGGTGCTGGCAGCTCCAAAAGGCTTCCTAAGTGCTTCCATGTCCAAGCACTCTCTGTGCTAGTTCTCAGGTGAATAAAGTCAGATTAAAGGCATTTTATTTTCCCTTTTTCACTAGATTAGCACATGCCTGTGGATTTTAACTAACAATGCTCCACGTCCCTGAGAGTGAGGGGCAGTGGAAAGACTCTTCCCCTGCTACACTCCTCTTGCTGAGGAGATCACCATGTGTGATCAGCAAAGCTTGATCAAGAAGAAAGGTTTTGAGGTGCTGGAGTGTGTCCAGAGAAGACCAGTGAAGCTGGTGAAGGGTCTGGAGTCTTGTGATGGGTGGCTGAGGCTGGGGATATTTAGTCTTCAGAAAAGGAGGCTCAGAGGGGACCTTTTTATCTCCTACAACCCCCTGAAAGGAGTTTGTATCCAGGTGGAGGTTGTTCTCTTTTCCCTAGTAACAAACAACAGGACAAGAGGAAATGGCCTCAAGTTGCACCAGGGGAGGCTTAGATTGGGTATTAGGAAAACTTCCTTCACCAAAAGGGTTGTCAAGCATTGGAATAGAATGCCCAGGAAAGTAGTGGAATCCCCATTCCTGGAAGTGTTCAAAAAACATCTAGATGTGGCACCTGGGGACATGATTTAGTGGTGAACACTGGATTAATGGTTGGACTCAATGATCCTAGAGGTTTTTTCCAATCTAAACAATTCTATGATTCTACAATTTGCAGTTACTTATTTTGGCCAGAAAACCTGAAAGAAAACACAGTTTGGCTTAATCCAAATGGTATAAGTTTTATTTTGACTGCCAAACTGCATCCTTTCAAAGCTTTGGTAATAGCACTTTTCCCAATTTTTTCTGTCCCACACTTGTTGAGCAAGGTCCTCTAAAACTGGCAGAGGGTTCCTAGGTTCCAGTGAAATATGATAAGCAGTAATAAACGGACTGTGGATGGTAGAAAGGGAAATTTGAATCTCAGAACTAACAATTGATCAATTTACTACAAGCCTGCGGGAGCTAAAAATCATATAAGGAAACCGTAGAAACACAGCAGCCAGGCAGGCAAACAAAATGAAACTAGGCCAGTCCAAGGATGCATTATTGTTATTTGTTTACAGCTTTTCTGTTAAAGTGAATTAAATGCCCACAGCTGATAAAAGGTTCGTCTACCAGCACAGAAGCTCCTGAGTATCTCACACTATTCCAGCACTAATTACATTTCATAAAGCTACCAAATATACCATAACTAACATTTATTGGCCAATGAAATGTTGCTCTAAGTTAATAATTACAGATATATGTAGACAATAAAAAGTGAAGCCTGGATGCAGGAGGGGAGATTAAATGCTTCTGCTTTTACTGAGTGTTGCTGAGAGGCCAAATTTAAGACCAGAGGAGACAGTACCCCAGGAAAGCCTGAAGAAATAGAGGAAAAAAAACCTTAACTGAGGAATTATGCAGGAGAGGAATATTTATTGCACCCATCTGAAATTTGCCCAACACCCTGATACTATGGATCCCTTTCTACCTCTGAAAAAAGAGCTCAAATGGAGGTACTGAAACTTCTTCTGACACCCACAGAGAAACTCCTACAGCCCCAATGACAGCTGCAAGCACATAACCCCAAACTCTTTCCAGAGCACTCAGGTCTATACACAGTTTGTGCACAGCACAAACTTCTCTCTCCTGCATTCCCAGTGCTTCCCTGCCACCTCTACTGGTTGCACGAGGATGAGTGGTCTCCTGTCTCAGGGCAGGCTGGGAATGGGAAGGAGCCTGGCCAAGCAGAGCTGCCTTCATCCTGTAACAGAAGAAAATGTTAGACCTGCTGCAAATTTTGCCAGGAGCCAAACCAGCCTTCAGCAGTTCCCTATAGCAACAGAAACCAGGAGGTATTCTCCTCTCTGGTGTTCCGTCAGGACAAGGATGAATCTGCTTCTCAAAGCTCGTTCAGGAAAAAGCCCAGGAATCAGAGTCTGATTGTTCTATTAGTTTTCCTTACCCTGATGAATTGGGAAAAGTCTGATTAAACCAAAAGGGAAGCAGAGGGAAGAATCAGCCTCATTCTTTTTGTTGCTTGGCTGCCAGGTCACACCTTCACTCCCCTTGTGTGGCGATCTGTTCACCCATTGCTTTTCCTATTTCACATTGTTGTTCTGCCACTTTTCCTTACCACTAGCCCTGGCCATGCCCTCGGGCTCTCCGTATTGGTTCCTGTACCCCAACCCCTCCCAGGTACTCTCCCTGAGCCCCTGACAAAACCCCTCCATGCCCGGACCACGAGGTCTCTCTGCCTCTGGAGATCAGGGGGATAAGATGTGATTAAAGTCCTCTCAAACCCCTATGGGAGACCCTTCTCTCCTCCTTTGCCATCACTGGTTGTGGCGCTGCTGGCTGCCGGAGCAAGATTGTGGGGCTGTCCAAAATGGACTACAGGAGGGCAACCATGGTCACACTGCCCTAAGCATCCCCACTGAGCTCTCAGGAAGCTACAGCCTGCTAAGCTAAATCTAGCACTACAACACTGTTGATTCCCACGTAGCCAGTAACCAGATACTGGGGGTTTTCACCCTACAGTGCTTAGAGCTTTATCTGAGCTGGCCTGCTTGGGTAGAGATTCTCCCTGTAAGGCTCTTACTTTCTTACGTAATGAGATTAAAGCAGACTTAAAAGAGCAGTAAGGAGATGGGGAAGTTCAAAAATGCCATTTACTGTAAATAAAGGCTCTGTCAGTTAGAAGGCACAGCACAGCACCTTCAACTGGCTGAAGGTGTAATGTTGAGCAGCTGTCACTCCTTGCAGACATGTCACTGTGGATGGGAGGGAAGGCTGGGAGAAGAGGGAGAGATCTATAGGGTGCAAATAGCGTAGGATGAGGTTTTCCTGCTCTAGCAGCTTTCTGCAAGTACAGAGAGGATCTCTGAGTAGCACACACCAGGCTTGGCTATTACCCCTGCAGTCTTTACGGCTTTGAATAAAGATGAATGTTCTTTACCACCTAGTATCACTAGAGAACTAACAAATTCCAGCCAAAGGCAATTTGGGTGGTGTATGCCAGGAAAACACATACTGGTGCAACATACCATGACAATATAGACCCAAAATTCATGGACATATTCAGGCTTAAAGAGACACACCCATGAGGCTAGTGACCCATCTGAGTTTTTCAGGGACGAAAATGAACTCAGGAGAACATAAAAAAAATTAGATTCAAAAGTGCTTTGGGAACAACACCAAAGAATTACAAGAACTTAGTAATTACAAAAACCCACCCTATTTTCACCAACATTGGCCGCTGTTAGAAGAGCAGATTGTTCAGGCCTCAGAGCTGTAGTGATGATGTTGAAAGGGTACAAAGGGTTCTGCCTTAAAAAATTGAACCATTGCACAGTTATAATTGAACTCCTACATATGCCTATTAGGAGAAATATTGGGTACTTCTTCCGTGTCGTCAGCCTGACTGGGGCTGGGCCAAGGCCTGATCTGCTACCTGCTTTGTGGGACACACTCTCTATAGGACAACGTGCAAGTCTCCATCCTGGGTGTGTGTCTCTCAGGTCAATGGGACAGGCAGGATGATCCAGACTCAAAACAAAATGAAAACCATGTGTAAGCATTCTGGGGCACAAACAAGTTCCAACTGCAGAGCCATGTAGTTATGGCTCTAGGAGCAATGTGAGAGCAGATCCAGAAAGCCCTCCTCTTACACTGTGTCTCAGGGCCTGCACACAGCAATCTTCTCCCCAGTTGCACCTCCTTTATTCCCACTGTGGTCATAAGGATTTCTTTGCTTCTGACCAACTTCCTGTCCAGAGACAATGAAGCTACAGGACCTCAGCACCCCTGGAGGAAAGGAAGACATTTGTCACTGATTTGTGTTTTTCTTGCTCGTAGCATAGACATATTCATACTGTCTTGGTATTATCCGTTATCCACTGCCCATGTCTCCTTCAGCAAGGAGGACGGGACATGGAGATGCCAGAGGGCTGATTCATCATGAGAAGGATCCCATTCTTTTCATATCCTACCCTATTACTGCTGAGGCAAGTAAAGTCCCTTCATAGGCTTCTAGCTTTGTGCACACTTGAGCTTCCAAAGTGGCAAAATTAAAGACAATTCCATGGGCTGAGAAATGCAACAGTGTAAAGCATGACCTAATATCCAAACTAAACTTCCCACCCCACCCCTCAGTTTTATTCCATTACTCCTAATTAATCCCCTTTGCAGCTCTTGCTCCTTTACCTGTCATGTATGATTGCTGATTGTTGCCATAGGGCTAATTCCCTTTCACGTAAGGTTGACATAAATCTGTTCTATAGGGGTGTTGAAGAGTTTGAGAGGTTAAGTTTTGTCTTCTTTCTATTCCATGGGGAAAACACTGCAAAACTATCCAGAAGGTGCCCTATTAGCAGTGAGAGAACAGAGATGTCCTGGGCCAGGCAATGTTGTCATGTAAAGGAGGGGGAATGTCCAGCCCATATAACCACGGCACCACTCTGACATTCTGGTACTTGCTGCAGTCACTACATGCCCTACAATTTGCAGGTCATTTCAGTGTCATAAATGATAAAACAAGGTGTTGGGCACCGGGGAATAGCCTCCTGTGGATGTAAGCACATAACTCCCATTAATGTGAACGGGAGTTACGCACAGGCAGTGAGCTGAGAATGTACTCTCTGCTCTGCAGAGCACACTCGGCAAGTCTGAGTAATCTGTGGTTGATTTTAGTTTTCTCCCCAGAGCTCCCAATGAAGGGAGATGCATGAGAAAGCTGGTGTACAAGGCATTAGCATCAAGGCACAAGTGAAAGAACACTCAATGGG
This sequence comes from Corvus brachyrhynchos, assembly GCF_000691975.1. NCBI lineage: Eukaryota > Metazoa > Chordata > Aves > Passeriformes > Corvidae > Corvus > Corvus brachyrhynchos. The sequence continues at coordinate 4,800,301 of NW_008246064.1, forward strand.
ATTATTAGTGCTTACACAGCACAGTAATGGATGGTGTCCTATAGGAATACTTTACATGCAGGAGCCTTGAGCCCAGCCCTTCTTTTCAGCGTAAATGAGGAGTGGTGGTTACAGCAAAGGGGGACAGAGCAAAGAGCAGAGAAAGAGCTTTTTTTCTTTTTCCTTTTCATGGCCAGGAGAGGCTGTTCCTTGCTCCCATCCTCATTTAACCATTGGTTGAGATTTGCCTGTGTGCTCTGAGAACTCACATCCTTTTCTGGGGGATGACAAAACCCCCCCTGCTCCCTTGCTGCCAACCCAGCTCACATCAGTGCTCCTAGAGGATCTGATCATGGAGAAACAAGAGACCCATGTAGCAAAGAGGGAGGGAATCACTGGAGATGAATTCTCACCTGCATGGGATGAGCTGTCACAGCAGAGGATGATTGAAGCATTGAATCTACACTGGGATATTCAGGGAAATTAATTCATTTTCTGTTCACATTTTAAGTTAATTTGGATTATTTAATCCACATTAGGCTCCTTTATACACACTCTCATTCAGAATTACAGTGCCACTAATTCAGTTTACAAAGTAAATTAAGCTCAGCCAAATTAATGCTATGTTAAACTTGAATGAGGGTCTATGAAGAGATTTAATGTGGTTTAATTATCCACTTTACATATCAAAAATGCATAAAATAACATATTAAATGACAAAACCAGTCTGTGGAGCAGAAGGGAATGAAAGCTGGGGTTCTTCCTCCCAGAAAAGGTCACTGGATGATAGTCAAATGCCTTCTCCTTGGCTTGGGATAGCTCCTCATTAAACAGGAAGAGTGGAAGCCTTTGAGCAGCTGGAATAGAGAAGGTCAACTACTTTTCCCTGCCCCTTGTCATGACTGTGAGACAACTCTCTAGAGACATGATGGATCAGTCTCCAGGATGCTGAGAAGTGCTCCAGCCATTAGTTGAGAGCCCTCATCTCTGTTTAGGATACAGACTGGATATCTGCCCTATACATCTGCTGAGGATTTGCACAACAGGAGAAGAGCATCCAGCAGCTCTGTGCTGAAGGACTGAGAAGAGACAAAGTGGCCAAGAAACCACAGCATTTCAGAAGTGGGCTAGAAGATCTCTGAGCCTGTGACAGTGTTTATCCAGAGCTCCTGAAGGATGACAGTGATTACAGAGAACTGAACAACAGCCAATGTAGAAAGAGGGGAGAGAGAGAGAGAAGAAAAACAATTTGACTTCAATTTCCATAACAATATGAGCACAAGAGAGGAAGCTGTTTGTACATATCTGGGAGACACCCAGGAATGCTGAGCAACACTCACATTTGGATTATTTTGGTGTTCAGATCAAATAATTTCTAAACCAATCTGATTCACTTTGGCAGAGTGAATGGAAGAAGAGCAGCAGAGATCATACTTCAACTTCAGCAGCTTATAACGTATCAAGGTACAGAAATATGCTGTAGGTGAAACTGCTACTGGAGCATGCAAAACTATATGGGAAAAATGATAGATTAGTATAGTTGTAATCAGCAGCTCACTTGCAAGAAGGAGATGTATATCCAGAAATAATCTTCAAGGTTCTGACTGGGATGTCACACTCTGCAATATTTTCCTTAACAACATAATCTTTATGTTTACATATGCACAAACAACACCACGGAGGGAGGGGCTACCAGCACACCAGAACACACAGGGCTAGAGATCAAAATCATCCTGGCAAACGTTCGAGGAGGTCTGAAAAAATAGGATGCAAATGAGCTTTTGTCCTCAATAAATATCAGGTTCAGACAACTGCATGACTACAAGCCAGCAACAACAGACTGGGGGGGAGATCTGCAGAGAAGGACTGGAGGGTTGGAGTGGATCAGCAGATAGATGTGAATCAACAAGGTTGTGCTGAAAACAGCAAACACCATGCTGAGGCATGCAAAGAGCACCATCATGTTTGAGATGTGTGAAGAAAGCCTTCTGCTCTGTTTGCTGCTGGTAAAGGCTTCACTGGAGAACTTTTTCTTGTTTTGGCCGCTGTATGTCAGGAGAAGTTGGATTAATGCGAGAGAGGAGATCCAAATTTAAAATTTAAAAAAATAATTAAAAATAAAAGAAAACAAAATCCAATCCATTACAAGAAAGACAGATGTCATGATTTGTGTAGGACATGAACAGGGAAGACCAGAGAACAGAACATGGAAAAGTAGCACCATGGTAGCATTTGAAATTATCACTGGAGGGTTTAAAAAATTATATACAAAAGGTATTGTTTGAATTGAAGAAATATAGGGATTGAGGAACAGACTAGATCACTAGTTAGGCTCTCTCACATTCTTTTTACACCAAGATTTTTTAGGTTTGCTCCCATTTTGGTGGGACAATGTGACTTTGGTCAGATTGCTACATTCCTCTACTCATCAATTTTCCCATAAATTCTGTAAATATACAGAAACAAAACTCTCATCCATTTCCAGGAAAACAAAAAAGTAATGCACCTAGAAAATTTGTCTGGTCATGGATCTGCCAGGATGGAGCTGACTTCCAAAAACAGGAGCTGATCCACCCTACCATGGATAGTGAGAGTACAGGTCAAGGTCCTCCAACTCATTTTGTGTATCTGCAGTAACAAGAAAAGAAACGTTTTGCAGTCTAAGGAGTTTTCTGGATTTAGCCTTAAAGCCTCATTTCCTCACAGAAAATGGTTGAACAAATATAGTTCCTATAAAAACCCCACCCATTTGCAGCAAAGCAAGAACAGTTTCAAGACCACAGGAGTATAGAGCAGTCACCACTTTAAGACTAGGCACCACTTTAACATTGAACCTGCACCCAACTGTTTCTTGCTCTAAGGACAGGAAAAAAATGAGTGTAAACACAAAGAAAGGAGTATTGTTTATGTGCCACCCTCATACTAGCAACCATGAACTCTGGCTGATTTTGCTTATCATCCATTAAGGGAAACAGCTATAGGTCATCTCTGTGATTACCTAACACTCAGGAGAAGCAATAAAGCTCAGCTGGAGGTGTCACACTGCAGCAAAAAGTGAAGGCAGCCCAACTCTCATTTTTGTTTTTCACTACATTACTTCAGTTAACATAGTGCACTGTTAACATTAACTCCTGGCCATATATTGCTTTATAGATAGACAATCAATACTGCGACTGAAATATGATTTTGTTAAAACATCTAGGGGGCTGTATGCATTTAGCTTTCACACTATTTTCAGAAAATGAACATCAATATAAAAATAATGAGCCTCATAAAATAAAGCCTCGTTCATGTGGCTGAGCTGGCTTTTAAGAAAGAGGGCAGAGATTTATACTAAAGGCATCACAAAAGAAACAGCTTAGAACAACATTCAGCATCTCTATCAACCCACCGAAGGACATTCAAGGCCAGTACTGAAACACAGTTTGCCTTTGCTCACTGGGCCGTCCGTCCACTGGGCTGGCAATACTTGTCAGGAGCAGTTGGAAACACCAGCAAGAGAAAATGGCAGTAGAGCCTTGGACAGGAATATCAAATTACCTCTTTTTTGCAGATTGTCATAATAAGTCACGTCTCATTTTTGTAGTCAAGATGCTTTCGCTTACAAAAGAACTCAAGAAGCTCAGGAGAGCCCAGCCTGGACACTACAGGGCCAGTAAAGAGGACAGGGAAGTCTGTGGGGCTGCAAAGTGATGGCAAAAGAGTCCTCCTCCCCATAAGTGAACCAGATTCTTGGACAGTGGTAAGCACTTTTGTCTTGTCATCTGCAATTTTTCTGTGATTTTCCCTATGACAAAAATAGTGAGGGTAGGGTTGGCTTTGAAATGAGACAAAAAGGAGTATTTCATCTCTTTGACAGACAAGTGATATAACATGAAACTTCACATGCTGCACCTCAAAAAATAAGGAGTGTAGTCATGAAAGTGTGAGTGCCACATGCACAAGACAGTCTATGCTAAACTCCTTAAGACATGAGCTATACATCAAAGCCAAGAGGAATTAGGACATGTACATCGAAAATGACACCCTCTTCTTCCCATCCTTATAATTGTCAGGATTTCATACTACTACTTTTTTTAAACCTTTCTGAAACATTTGCAGTGAATGAAGAGGTGACAGCATTGTAGGAAGTAATGTTGAAAGGGAAACCTGAAAAACATCTGAGTGACAGTAACCTGAATCAAATCAGATGGGGGACAGGTCCCTTTAGGATCAGATCCCTTTTAATTTATCTAAAGCAAGTCTCCCTCCATTCCCTCAAGCTCTTTCCTCAGGATGTCTTCATTCAGAAATGAAGGTTCCAAAACACTTTCCTAAGACATAAACAATCATCTGTTCATGGCTTTCCCTTTCCACTCAGGGGATATCACATGTTGGGATGTCCCCAAGGAAAAGATGATCAAATGTTCAGTTCAGTTGTGCCATTTCCAAGTTTCACCCCCTCTACAGCTATCTGTGGCCAGCAGGAATCTCCACAAGAAACTCTGCTCAAGATCAGATCTAAATTGGTCTCAGTCCATCAGTGTTTCTCTGAGCAGCAAAACTGAGGTTAAACATGGGCACATGCCAAGAATGAGCAGAAGGTACTTCAGATCAGAAGAGCTTAAAGAAAACTGATCATATCTCATGCATTGTAGATGTTCACCTGAGCTTGGTTTGTCTTTTTTTCTTTCATGTGGATGGCTAATACGAATTTATGGAAACTTTAATTTGTTTCAAATGCAATAAGACATGCTGTGGTATTTTAAAAAACAATTAATCATCTTGAGTTTTCAATTAAGGATGTGCATAGACTGAACGACTTGCCACCCCAGCAAGGCAGGAGGAGATGATTAAAAACCTCCCATTCTTTTCAGGTGTTTACAGTACCAGCTGGTTTCTTCTTGCCTCAGGGAAAGTCATTTCATCTATCACACGTTGTGTTATGGGTGGATTATGTCATATCAAAGCCAATTACCTCATGTTATGGCAGCTCCTGACATAATGCAACGGAACGTTCTTTGGACGTGCAGCTCAGTGCAGGAAGATGTAGATCTGCAACAGGCACAGAATTGCCTGCACTGTGGGCAGACTTTGGGTGCCAAAACACTGCCCAGCAGCTCTCTTGCTTGTGTCCTTTGCAGCACACTCACTGCCCAGCCTCTGCATGGGCTCCAAAGCTGCTCTGAATAGTCAAACATCATCTCCAAATCCATTTGGAGGGGAACTCTTAACAGCAAAAGTCCAATTCCAAAATTTTCAATTTGCTGTACAGCTTAGGCACAAGGAGAAGCAGCGATGGGTACAGAGATAAGGATGGAGGGAGGGCATATGGGAGTAAGCCCAGGAACACAGGCACACATACCTCCTTCAGAAGAAGCCAAGCAGCAGCCTGAAGCCTGATGAAATACGGGAGGCTGCTCTGTCTGTTTAATATTTGTTTACATGTTTCCTTGCCTTGTTTCATCTGTCCCAGAAAGGCAAGCTCCCAGGAAAGGAATTTAATCACTATCTTACTTAAGAGCATGTCAGAAAAGAAACTCCTGAGAGGATGACAAGGTTTCTATCCTTTCCTGCTGTGAGCAAAAGGAGTGGATTCTCTCTAATCCTCATTCCTGCAATGTGTTCTCCACCAGGTGCACAGGGAACTGTGAACGTGAATCTCATCCTCTTTCTCCTTCCATAAGTCTGCCAGCTCAAAATTTACTTTTTTCCAGTCTGAAATCAGACACTCTTCATGTCCTTTCCCCACACAAAAAACTAAGCAGGACTAAGCAGGACTGCACAGACCTCAACCTGGTTCCAGTAGGATCCAACTCAACATGTATCTTCCATTTTTCCCCTTCAACTCCAAGAGCTGGGCCCAGGGTGCAAGTCGCTGTCTCCTTCCTAGCTCAGAGGAGTCACTCACTAGATCCTGGCTAGCCAATCTGCTTATAGATTTGGGCTTCACCTGAGTTTGTAGGACATGGGTGATCTTCATGCAAGGGATCAGCTCTTGGCTCAGGTGAGTTTGCAATGGTAGGAGTAATACTCAAGGCAGGAGTAGGTTATGAAAAGGCATGCACCATTCTGGGGTAATCACAGGGTATTTCATCCCTCACTCCTTTGGTATTTTCTTACAATGATTTTTATATATCTTTTCTGAAAGGATCCTTCTGTTTTGGCCAGAACCAGAGATGACATACTCGCTCCTTCTCATTGCCCACACCAATTCCCATGAAGTAATTCTTATTTCCTTAAAAGTAACTAAATTTTTTCTTAAGGTTGTTCTGTCGGTATAGGGAGCTGAGGAAAGAGCCCAGAGATTGGAATATGTCATAATTTGCCATGCAGGTTCTCCCTCCCAAACCAGCAACCTTTGCCATGCCTTACACACCCTGCACATTTTATGAATTCCCTGGGGCTGGAGATGTGGTTCCACTTATTTGTGCAGTATATAGCCCAACATGGTCCAATTGTTCCTGATTTATTCTGCAACATAAATGTTAAGTAGTAATGTTATGACCTTTAGTTGATAACAACACCAGGGTGATGAGGATTTTGGCACAGGATGAGCAATGTGTCCTGGGAGATTTTCATTATACCCTTGATATTTAAATCACTCCACAAATGGCCAGCTGAAGAAATCTGATCATTTTGAAGATCTGGACCCTTATCAAAGGAACTGAGTCTCCTTCCTCTATCACACATACCTTATACACTCATGTCCTGTTCTGGCTGTTTTACAGCCACCACTGGCACAGCTCCAGGGAGGGAACTTAAGCCCCACAGCAAAGACTCAACTGTGCTGTCAAAGCCATCCTCTAAGTCAGTGCTGCTGGGTAAAATCTCACCAGGCAGAAGCTGGGTTGTGCTGAGAACAGTAGAGGCAGGAGAATAATTGTCCATCTTGGTTAGTGGGTGATGTTACTGTGCAAAGGTTAATAACAAAGCTCCTCCCTACAAGTAGGACAAAGACACATAAAGGTTTTGAAGTGCCTTGAGGTGTATCTTAGGTCCTACACATGATGCAAGGCAGATTTATGCAGATTTTCAAGAACAATCCCTGGAAGAGGAACAGTGTAGTGAGGTTACCATGAGACTATGCTTGAATTCATTAGTTGAGACACAGGTAATGACTTTCTCTTTCTGCAACATACCTGACTCCCATTGTTGTCTACACAGGGACGTGAGGAAATAGTCTGAGTGCAGAGATTCACAAGATTTACAATCCCATAAATCACATCCTCTATGGCATACATTGGTTTATTGAAGTTTTGGTATTTTTGGCCAGCGGGATGCCAAAATGGGTGACTTTAGGGGAAAAGATGAACTGGAGGTGGAGCATGCCAGAAGCACGTATAGGTTTTGGCAGGTCTAGAGAAAATGGAGGGAATACAGCAAGCTCAGAAGATTTACAGATTTGGCCTGATATCCCAAACTCATCTGACCTTGCTAATCTTCTGCATTTCCACTATCACTTATGATAAAGGGGACCGTGAATTAGATGGAATAGTTTTACACACCTTTCAGTAGCAAAAGGTTCTGTAATTTACAGAGTCTTTTCCTTCTAGTGGAACAGTAAGTGGCAAAACTATGGGGCCTTGACAGGTTCCATATAACATTAAAGCAAACAGTGAGATAATAGAAATCACATTTAACTGCCAATGAAGAAGAGAAAAGCCCAGCAGTTCTTATCTCAGCTTTATTGGTCCCTGTGCAATGCCGTTAGCTTTTACTGTTGTTGATACACCCAATGTCCATTCTCATAATTTGTGCTGAATCAACCAAATGAGAACGTGAGAGGAATTTAGGTGCACCCGAGGCACAGGAATTAAAGCAGATGGAGAGAGAGCACCACTGCATGCAAGCTCTTGCTGTGCATTAAAGCTGGAGAAAAATCTGTGATATGCTTACCTGGAAGGCAGAGTCCCTTGATCTTGTCTTTGTGTACATAGGTAAAAAATCCTCTGGTGAGCACTGACTGAGCTGCCTCAGAGCCAGAAGCCAAAGCTGGGCCACCAGGAGTGTGTGAAATAGTCCTGCTGAGAAATGTGGTTTGTTAGATTGGGCACAGCACCTTTCTAACATGCCCTTGGTTGCCAGTCAGACCCCAAAGGTTCTCCAGTTATTGAATCAACCTGCACACATCAGGCCATGCTGTTCTGGTCAAAGAAAAACTAAACCAGGTAAATGGGACAGGGAGAAAGAAAGGAGCAAATATATCTGCAATGCCAAGATGGTAGAGCCCTCTGTTCCTGAAGGGCCACAAGTAACACGGGAGCAGCTGAATTAATTTTGAGTCCTCACATAACAAAACCAATTAAACCCACCACATCAGCAGGATGAGCAGGATATTTAGAACAAAGACAATCCTGCCCATCTGACACAAGGCTAACACACCTCCACAAGGCCCTTTTTAACCTCTGCAGCAATGGGCATAGTTCAAACAGTAATCTTGCAATGGTCTCCTGAGGAGTCCCAGCCAACAGACTCATTTCCATTTAGATGCCAAAGCAGAAAAGCATCTATGAACTTCATAATCTTGATCATCTTCAGCCCAGGGAGCCAGAGACAATTGTTTCCATTCAAGCAAGAAAAACACTTGAAACACCAACATGGGGAAAACACTTAACTCTTTAAACTCCCAGGCAATGCCCAATGGCAGCTGTCATGTTTTACACTCTGTTTTTAGAAATGATGGGTTGAGAAGTACTTTTTTTACTGTAGGAACAACTGGAAGTGCTGAAGCACTGAAAAAAGAAACCTTTATTTTCATGCATACAGGACACGGAAGAAAAACAGACTGTAACAGTGTTCTTTTGACAGCCATTACAAGAAGTTCAAATAACCTCCCATGGTATGGAAGTCTTTCTATATCCCCACCTCTCTCCAGATGCCCAATGTATTGTGAGGTGGGAACATCTTTAGTGCTTACAGAAAATTCACGTGAAACCACACCAAGTTTTGTGTTCCGTGCTGTGGATTACTTACAGCATGGCACATCAGCCACTACTAACAAAGTGACTAATGTTTCTGGAAATGTAATTAACTCCATACTTGGGATCCAGAGGATTCTGACTTACCAGGAACCTTTCCAACCACAGCCCCCAGTTAAACATTCCCACTCTTTTACATACAAATGAGAACTAAGGCAACTATATGGCCATCCCTAAAAGTGCAGCCTGGGTCCAGGATTAGAATCCCAGCCATGCTCCTTCACCACTGGATCCTTCTCTCTGCCTGGCTCTCCTTTACCCACAGATGCTACAACCCAAATAGTTCTGCTGGACTGTGAGACTCAATGTCCCACAACAGCATTTGGCTCAAGGATTCAGTTTTGTGGATTAGCAAAGAGCTGAGTGTGGGTCGCCATACACACAAACCAGTGTAGACCTGGAGTGTCACCTTTAGATATTTTTCCAGACAGAGTTGTCAGAAAAACTGTTAGAAGCCTAAAGAGTCACTTTGGACAGCACCTACATGCACATTTTTGGTATCTAACAAAAGGTCTGACTTGAAAAGGGAGCTGTGCTGCCTCAGCTCTCATTAGTGTTCAAGGCTTTGAAAAATCAAGTGAAAGTTTCAGGGATGCTTGAATGGTTGATTTCTGTTTCCAAGCTTACACTCCAGGGTGCTTAGTTTTAGAAGCAGGTGTAGAGCTGGATTCACTAACATACAGCACTTCTGTAATATCTCAGCACCCCTTTGCCCTGCCCCTACACCCATAGCACCATGAAACTCGTCATCTAATGCTGTGCCAAGGCATTTTGAACAGCTACGTCCAGGTTAGCAGGAGCATACCAGCTCTGTATTGATCACTTGTCAAATATCATGCACATGTATCTGCAGCTGGTTAAGAAGCATTTCCTCTACAAGTCAATATTTATTCATTAACAACCTTTTAGCTGGTTAATTGAAAGTGACAGGATACATTTTGGCTAACAGATTGCATTTTACTGAGTAATTTCTAATTTACAGTAAATATGATTGAAAATAAAACTTCATTTCTGGTATCAGTTTAAAAATGGTTTGTGCTTCCAACAATTGCACCACAGGGAATGGTTTGGATTTATTTGTGTGTGTATGTATGTACAAGTTTTTTGAATTGCAGCAACTTAGTTGAGTTTGTCTCTTAATTTTGGGTATGAGAGCAAAGGGACCTTGTGGTGAAGGTGACAGCAAATTGTGTTAAAGAGTGATTAATCTGCTATTTCACCTTCTGGCCCTTTTTTAAGCAGGATTAGATATTTTCTTTTTCCCTCTTCCTCCCTGTGGCATCTCTTATCCATTTAAAAACCTTAGCACCTAGGGGTTAATATGCTCCAGATAATAGTGCAACAGAGATTTAAAAAACAAAAGTCAGATGCAGTGAACTCTGAACACTGCTTGTATTGTGGAAACACTTATAAATAGGCACAGAAAGGAATAGTTGGTGCAAAGGGTTTTTATTCCCTCAGTAACAAAGGCATGTGGCTTGTTAATGTGCTGAGCTCCTGCCTTCCCCTCGGCTCCTCTCACTCTGGCAGGTGAAGAGCCCGATCCCTTTTGCTTGAAGTGTGTACTACAGAGCAGGATAGAGACTGAAGCCTCCCAGGCTCTATTCCCTGCTCAGCCAGACTCTTGTAGGGTGTGGGAGCTGCTCTGAAGGCTGACTCTGTTGGGGTACCCCCATGAACTCCATTTTATTGTCCTCCAACGACGTTATACCAAATGTGATCCATTTCCAAATAAACAGAACAAGAAGGGTCTCCCCTCCACCCTGCCACCCACCTTGCAAACTCATCCTCAGTTTTGGATGTCCTATGGTTCATGTATTGACAAACTAGGCCAGGTTGGATGGGGCTCTGAGTAACCTGGTCTGGTGGAAGGCAACCCTGCCCATGGCAGGGGGGTTGGAACGAGATGATCTTTAAGATCCTTTCCAACCCAAACCATTCTATGATTCCATGATTCTATGAGCAAGAAATTGTCCAGAGCTTGAGCTCAGGAGACTAATCTGCTGAGAAGGTTGGCACCAGCCAAGAGGCAGCTCACCCTTCATATGGGGGTAGGAGAGTTCCATGGCCCAATTGACCTGAAGCAACACAGCAGGGCATCTACCCTAATTTAAGTATCCAAACGTCTTACTGAGACATATTCACCCTTGGCCTCATTTACAGCCAACAGCAAGATGGGAAGTGATCTCATCCTAAAATAAGTATCTAAGAGAGGTCAGAAGAACCATCCTCTAGAAAGGGTCGTTTTTCTCCACCGAGAAAATGTAAAAGGATCCTGGAGTGATTTCTCCAGTGATTATAAGAAACACCCACAATTGCCAGCTTTAAACTTCAGCACCACTAAACTTTGTCATCGAAAGTGTATCTAGAGTAGATGAAATGACTCCTGCTTTTAACTGATCGATTATCCCACTAAGTCCTCTGAACCTGAGCCTACATCTACCAGGCAGCTCCTGTGTGATGCTGAGCTGCAGAGGCAGCAGCTGCCCCCAGCTGAGGGACGGGGCAGATGAAGTTCTGATGACAGGTAGTCAGCAGAGCAGCACAACAAAAAGATTACATTTTTTAATGGGGATATTCCTCAGAGTCAGAGCCATGCTTTTTGATCTCCGTAGGAATGGATAATGAACTATGAAGATAATGCATGCACAACATTTAAGTACCAGGCAGAATTTGTATGCAATTTAATTAATCACTTTGTGGGGTGGGAGGGAAGATGTAATATAATTGCAACAGCCTTACATTTCAGCAGAGATTGATTAAAAATCACTTTTTTACACTCTTACTCATGTCAAGACAGCAAGCATGGGTGCACCAGGGAACTTGAGGGAGGTCGTTCATTACAGGAGACCTTGTCATCTGTTTTCTGGCCAGGTTTCTAGGAGCTCCCCTTCTTCCAAATGAAGAAGGTTGTGCTAACAAATCCTGGGAGCATTTTACCCTTTCACATCCCCATCACATGACTACTAATATTAAGAGTGCACCATAACAAGTACTTTCCATGTATCAGTCCTAAAACAGGGTAAAATTTTCCAAGCCAAGTTTTTTCTTTCTTCATCTAGGTGCTACTAATTTTCACCATAAATCCCGCTGATTTTTATGGTGGATTTTTCAATCAATGAACTATAAAAGCCAAGATATTTTTCTTTCTTTCTTTCTTTCTTTCTTTCTTTCTTTCTTTCTTTCTTTCTTTCTTTCTTTCTTTCTTTCTTTCTTTCTTTCTTTCTTTCTTTCTTTCTTTCTTTCTTTCTTTCTTTCTTTCTTTCTTTCTTTCTTTCTTTCTTTCTTTCTTTCTTTCTTTCTTTCTTTCTTTCTTTCTTTCTTTCTTTCTTTCTTTCTTTCTTTCTTTCTTTCTTTCTTTCTTTCTTTCTTTCTTTCTTTCTTTCTTTCTTTCTTTCTCCCTTCCTCCCTTTTGTGTTTGATTTCCTTAGTGATTTTTTAAGAGAATCATAGAATATCTTGCACTCAAGGGGATCCATAAGAATCATTGAGTTCAACTTCCACTCCCCACAGGACTACCTAAAACTAAACCATATAACTGAGAGTGCTGTCCCGATGCTCCTTGAAGTAAGACAGGCAATGATTTAATTAGTTGTGAATCAAAACAAAAAGATCTTATTGTCACCCAGTGTCTCTTTTTTTTCTACTCTCACTCATACCAGCAGAAAAGAAAAATCAACTCTCTGTCTGCAACGCACGCGCAGCCACAGTTCCAGTTTGCCACAGTAGAGCTGATGTGCTGCCCTTCACCTGAGAGCCAAGCATCCATCAAGATGCTGCTATAAATGGATGGAGGAAAGAGTTAAATGCTCCTCCCTTGGTATTTCAGGGCCTTACAGAGGAAGAAGACAATGAAGACCTGGCACTCCAAACTTTCAGCACAACTCCCTCAGGACCCTTGACAAAGGGTAGGAATCCACCAGTGATGTTTATCCACACTTTTTTGTGACCATTACTATAGCTGACTGTCCAGTTATTTGCTCTTCCACAGACACCCAGAATATACCTTCTGCCATTTCACCAGCTCTACCCATACTAAGGACCCAGAGCTGTCTTGCCAGGCAGTCAGGGATATATGTCAGCTTTTGGGGTTGCAGATGGATGCCTTGGGATTGTTTCCACTGTGTGAATCCTTAAGGTGGGCAAGGAAATCCTTCCCCCATCCTGGACAACCAACCCTCTCAATTCACCTCAGCTTATGATCCTACCTAATGTACTACTGAGAGAGTAACAGGGATAAATATGTCAGCCCTTTAACCAATTTATCAGCAGCTTTCCATGGCTTTTGCTTTGATAATGAGAGGCTCTATTTCAACATTTTGCTTCCTGGATATCTCCCCTGAAATTCTGGTAATGCTCACAGCACAAGGCCCCACATGGACCAATAACCTCATTCAAGGACACTGGTAGCTTGAATAGCTCATCCAGTATCCTTTACGGATCGGGAGACCAGAAATGCCATCCGTCCAGTGTGACATTGCAGAGAGGGGAGCAGTATGCTAAAACAGCACGTTGGGCTCAGTGGAGAGTAGTATTTCTGCCAAGTACCACAGCTCAGCCTGGAGACAGACTGCTTTTGTTTTAAATCTCTCTGGCTACACTTCCGTCAGGATGATGCAATCCTCAAAGCAAATTAGTGTACGCAGGAATCTCCATTGCACTGGAATATGTCATTAGAAATAACTGGTTTTAATGATGTTTTATCAGGGCTATGACATTGTCAGCGAGTCATCTGAATACAAGATGTTGCTCCTCTGCAGCAGCTCAGGCTGTGCCAGAAATCCAGACCCTGTGACTAGTCTTTGAGTCTTTGTTGTTCTTTAAATGTCCTCAGTATGGGAGGGGGAAAAGAAAAGGGGTGAGCTGGGAAAGGCTGTTCTGATTGCAGACCAACTTGAGTTGAAGGTTAACATTATTTTTGTCCTGCTTATACTGGTCCCATTGCAGAAAAAAAATACACAGCTTCACAGCCTTTAAAGAGGTTTGAAGAATAGAGATTTTTTTTTTTTCTTGGAAATCTCTACATCTCCTCTCTCTAAGTCCTACAGAAAAGACTAATGATAAACCACTGTTTAGGGCACTGGCTTGGAACAGGGGAGAGCAGACATCAGTTGTCATTGTCACAGATATCCTGGGTTATCCTTGGCAAGTCATTTAGGCTGGTTCTCTAAGGCTGATTTCAACATGAGGACATACCTGGAGACCTGAGCTTCAGCTCTTGTCTCAGCTGGTCATCTCCAAATGCCTTCTAAATCATCTGGCTGCAAATAAGCTACATCACAGAACGAAAAAAGTTGTGTGGTGGTCCTCCACAGGAATCTCAGCAGCCAGGTGCGAAGCAACCCCAGTGGGGATGCTGGTAGCTCACACAGACTTTGAAAGAATCAGCATAAGGAAAAACAGTAGATATGTAAGTTGTCAGCTCACGAGAGGTGGTAATTCACTCTGGTTTGTGTCTCACAGACCCTCTCCAGTTTCCTTAAACAAGACAAATTGCTTCCCCTGCAAGCAGCCAAAAAGACTGGTTTTCCTCCTGACATTGATTAGTCTCTCTAGAGCTGGGAGAGGCATCATCATATCCAGAGGAAATTAGAGGGAGGTGGGAATGTGTTGTCAACAGAGCTGTAAGAAATTAGGAAAAACTGTCTGGGGAAACAAGCTGACTTGTATTTCTTCTTTGAAAGGTCATCAAGATTAGGAGTCTTGGGAAAGCTTCACTAAAGTCAGTAGAAAAAAATTACAAGTGGGGAAATTAATTTGGGCAGCAAGAAATCAAACACTTACAAAGAAGGAAACCTTGAAGTCGGTCAAAAAATGCTCCAAGAGGGAGATGCTGGTACTGTTAACCCAGCTGCAGGGGTGTGAGAACTCAGGGGCAGGGAATGTCTCCATTTTGTGGAATAAAGGTGTGGAATAACATCTCCATTGTGAGGCATGGCTACACAAGATTGCTTGGAAGCAGAGTTGCAGCAAGATGGTCAAGGTACAAGTCATACCAAGTGCAACTCACTGATGAGCAGACACAGTGAAAGCCCCATGCTCAGGCTGGTGAAAATATAAACATTTTACCTGGCAAACAACTGTCTGCACTGAATGATGAGGCAGGGGTTGCCAGACAGACCAAAGAAATGCTGACTTGCTCTGCTTCATCAAACTACTGAAAAAGCCAGAGGTTAGGATACTGGGCTTGTGACACCTCACAGCTCAGTACAGGGTCTTGAATGTAACCCTTGTACTTCCAAGCCAAGTGTTTTACATGTATGATTTCTTAGTTTGTAGGAGTCAGTATCCACACATCCCTTTCTTATTTTCCATCATCCTTACCTTAAGAAACTCACCCTTCAAAAGTCTCACTGAAGTATATTTGTTTCTGGAAAGGACTTGCTTTTGAAAGATGGGTGTTTCCTGAGTGGTAATTTCTTTGGAAGATTCCCACTAAGATCAAATGGTAACAGAAGTGGAGAAGAAACTGCATTTTCACAGCACAGATCCACTGTGTGCTTTCAAAGAGAACCCTGAAAGATGAGACTTTCTCCTGGGTTTTCACTGGACAAAGTGATCCAGGACAGAAACCTTGGACCAATGCATCACTGCATGTTGCTGAGGGTCCATTTCAGCTGAATTTCAGCTTTGCTTCCTAAACCTACAGCAGATCCATTGTCCCATGTGGAGCTTAAAGCAGCAAAAAACATAAGAATAGAAAATGACCTTAGGCTGTTCCTGATAATTTTCTCAGGAGATTATCAGTTATAAACAGACCATCCCTACTAGGAAACATCAAAGAGGCCCCTTCTCCCCAAGAAGGGCAGAAGACTTCCTGCTCATCCCAGGGCAGTTCCAGGTTGGTACAGGGTGACTGACACTGCTGGAGCTGGATCATACCAGCTTGTGAGCCACAACCATGTGATGCTCTAAGAAAAGGCACAGGTCAGACGTCTCCCCTCTTTTCATCTTTCTGATTTCTAGCACTACCTAAAAAAGAATCTGACACCAAAGAGGTGTGAGACAGCATGTCAGAAGAGAGGTTGATTTAGGACAATTTGGGGTGGATTTCTGCATATTCAGAAAAAAAGAGAGAAATTAAAAAAAAAAAAAATTAAAAAAAGGTTGAACCTGCTCCGTTAAAGTTTGTAGGTAGCTTTGTTCTGGCAGGGACTGTAAATCAGCCAGCACCCTCATGCAGCATGTGGAAAGCTCTGGCATCTCAACACCGTCTCCACCACTCAGCAGGATCCAAGAGGCATGTGCTCTGTCACCTTCCATTTCCAGATCCATGTATCCAGAAATGAATGGGGCAAGCCTGGCAGAATAAACGAGAGGTCTCAACGGGTACAACAGACTCGATGCCTTCTTGTGAAGAGATGCCAACTCTCTTCTTGGGCAACTCAAATTACCTTCTCAAATGTTTTTTGCACATCATTGTCACCCATATGCATGGAAAATGATGCCCAGGACCACACAGTTGGGAGCAGACACTAAAAGATTCTCCCTCCAGAGCTCAGGTGTTGCAAAATTTCTTTGGCCTGACTCCTACCTGCCCTGCACTCTCTGGCCAGCCCTTGCCTCTGTGTACGTGCAGGAAAGTTGCCAGGCAGCTCCTCTATCTGCATAGCACCTTCAGCTCTGATCCAGGGGATGTAAAAGGGACAGGAAGCTCCACTTTCTATTCTTCAGGGCCATGAGAAACCCCTGCATCCACAGCTGGGTGGTGTGGTTACTTGCCAGTTTTTCCTCACAAGGCTGCTGTGTGCTACAGAGTGATTAGGAAGACAAAAGTACAGGTACCTTTGTTTAAAAAAGAGAACAAACAAGCAAAACTGTTTGCAAAAGCTACTTTTGTCATCAAAGAGGAACATAATTAACATCCCTTTTATGTGGCACTAAATATGGAGAGTAAATGAGCACCTTCTGATCTCCAGACTTCGGTGTTTATTTCTCTATTTTGCTATTGCTGGGGGACAAAAGTTGCTTTCCCCAACAAGCACGGCCTCTCACAATAGCAGGTAATTAGTCAAGGGGCCCAAAGGGATCGAATCTTGTCAAGGGAAACTCATTTATACAGTCAGGTGATTAAGGCACATGATTGTGGCTGAACGCTGCAGTGGCCTATTGAGATATAACTGCACGCTTGTCACATGCAATCGGTGGCATTGGGAAATCACTATTTTCACACAGGCATCCCCTTTCCCCTGCAAGAAACCAGAAAGTGCAGCAAATCTGTTTGTGGGGGTTGTGTGTCGTGTTTTGGGTGGGATGGGAAGACTGGCCCTTGCCTGCTGCAAGGAGTCCATGTTGCATGGTCTGACTGGGAAGGGGAAGCATTTGGCAGTGATGCTCCCTGTGATGGCTCTCAGAGTAATCACCATAATGTGTCTCACTTTAAGAGACCTTTTCCTGGGAAGATTGAGGGTCTGTTTATAAATATTACCTATAAATAAGCCATGCTACCCCATGTGATCTGCCCACAAGCTATAATTAGGGCCGTGATGAATCCACATTGTTATGGACACGCCTGACACCAAATATCAGGCCTTAAATTTCCATGAATGCCAAATGCAAACATGGCAGAGCAGACACCCTATCCCATTTGTTGAAAATAAATGTCTTATTTACGTTGCCCTGGTTGTAATCTCTATCCCCAAGCTGCTATTATTAACTACCACGAGCTTTCTTGCTGAGCTGCATCGGACAGCCAAGCAGGAGACAAAGATCTTGAGGGAGGCAGGAATGTCACGGGAGAGGCAGGATTAGGAGCACGCTTTACTCAGAGAATTATTTTCAAAGCCTGTGGATGTCTAGGCCTTTATTATCTCCCTAAGAGCAGCACGGTTTCTCTCTGCCTCCAGACACCGAGGTGTGACCAGCTGCTTTTGCAGCTTTAATTCCCCGTTCACGGAAAGCCCAGGCAGTTTTTACGTGATCAAACAGAGACGGCATTCTGCGCATTATATCATGACTGATACAACTCTGTTGCCCCCATGCTGTCCATCTCCACCACCTCTGAGCCCACCCTCCATCCAGGTTGTCCCAGCACCAGTCTGGTTTCAATGCAGTCCTGCACATAAGCTTTGCTCCAGAGGGTCTGGCAGGGGAAGAGACTGGACCCAAAACCCCATCCATGCAGGCTGGACAAAGGAAACCTTAGTTCAGCTCACCCTAAGAACCGTGGAGCCGTTGAACTTAAGCCACCTGCCACTGGTGAAATGGACTGAAGCTGGAGGAGACAGGAGTGCTGTCACAGCTTGTACTGCCCATGGGCCTGAGCATCGCCTCACAATGCAGACACCAGCCCTGAGCTTTGCCCTGGGGCACAAGTGAAGGTCATTTTGAGCATTTCCTAAAAGCCACCCTGAGCTTTTACCTGCTGACATTGGGAGCTGAAGCTGCAGCATCAAATGAGGAGTGAGAAGTCATGCCGAAGGCACCTTCCCACTGTGCGCCAAAGAGACTTTCTTTCCTCCAGGGTAATTTAAAGCTCAAGGATTATTATTCTTTGCTTTGGGAACCATCCCAATTAAAACAGTCTAGCTGAACACAAGCTATGAGCTTAAATCTTTTCCATCAGGGGACATGGCATGAGTTCTTCCTTGCAAACATTGGTCCCAGGGAAGCATTCCTGGCAAGGAGAGAGTACTGCTAAGTAAAGTCGTAAAGATGGAGAAATCCAGGGTTTGAACTCACCTTCGCCCCTGTGTCTGCAAAACCTCTAACTGCATGCATAAGCACCTTGTTTGTGCAGGCAAATATGGGCTTAACATGCACAGCCAGGCACAATGAAGTAATTTTACAGTCAGTATGTACGTTCCAACCTCTGAAAATCTGTCCTCAAACATCCTTTAGATTCCGGACTTCATCTGTCCAGGAGTCAAAGCAACTTCTGTATTTGTACTTGTCATGAAATGCCTCCTCAGCAGAAATGATGCAGAACCATTTTTTGTCTTTCCCTTTCTATTTGGCTGGATTTCGTAAAGCTTAGAGCTGCAAATGATGGCCACCCAGCATCTTTGAGCAGCCCTCCAGCATCAGGATGAAATGCTGCTTTAACATGGTACACACAGATGACAGATGAGTAGCTTTGAGAAGCTGACTTAAAACCTGCCTCACCAGCCCGGGGCTCTGTCTGCTGCTGGAGGCATGCAGATATTCCACTGGGACGTGCAGAAACGTAGGGTATCACCAGCCTGGGGTTGGCAGGTCAGGCTGAGGGCGTGGGGAAAGCTTTCTACACAGTTCATTTCTAAAATCCCTTGTCATGCACAGCCCGCCCTGTTGCTGTCATAAGTCCCCCAGAGGCCATGAGAGGCCAGGACAGCAGATGGGTGTTTAGGTTAAACCTATATGGCAGGTTTTCACAAAGTCTGTACTTCTGCCTGTTCTCCCCTTTCCTTCCCGTGAGCTTCCTCCTGCTCCTATCATCCTCCATCCTACTACACTCACTGGAGAGGTTCAAGAGGCTTCAGTATGTATTTCCTCGTCTCACTTCCTACTTTCCCAGCTTCCTCAAAGAGTCACAGACAAAGAACCCCAAATGCAGCTCGAGATGCCCTTGAAGTAACACTGCTGAGCCAAAGGCAGCAGCCTCATGGTGGAGGCTGTCAGGCAGCCAAAGCCCAGCCCTGGGGACCAGTGGTTCAGGTCATGGTTGCTGTAGTACATCCTCACTGACTTCTGTGCAACTCTTCAGCTTCTGTGCATGGTCTTCAACGTAAAGGTCACACAATATATGTATATTCTCCCATGCTCAAAAAGAAGAGAAGGAAGAGACAGCAGATCTCATATTGATGACTATTTATTGACCCTGAGACACTGACATCATCAGAGCATGTTATTCAGGATATTTGAGCTCCAGATAACTAGCAAAAGGGATGGTAATAGTCCATTCTGAATTGATACAGTCTGTCCAGTCAATGCCAACTTACAGCCAAATTCAATAAAGCTGCTTTCCTCAGTGTGACTAAAGCTTACATCAGGCAAGGTACTAAACACTGAGAAGTAAAACACCCAGGATACAAGGGGTAGATAAATTTGACTGGGCCCAAGTTGTTACTTTGAGACACTGGGTGTGATGCTCTGGATCTGGCATGGCTTCAGATCCCAGCTGGAGACCACAGTCAGCCAAGGGGGCAGAGTCAGGCAGCCCAGGGAACTCCTCACCCCACTGAAGTCAGTGGCAGATGTACTATTAACTCTGGTGGAGGCAGAATTTCACCCTTCTCCTGATGGTTGCACAAATTATTTACAACCAGCATTGGAAACCCATTCATATAGATTTATTTTCTCAGCTGCTGGAGTCAGAGCAATCCAACCTGAAGCATCTAGATATGTTTTAATCTCCAGAAAGTACAAAACACCTCTCCTGGGACAGGGCCTCTAACAGGCCATCCTAAAATTAATACCACCCTGAAATTACCAGCCACTGTGGACTGCATTTTCTGTAACTCTCCTCAGATGAACAACCCAGTTTGCAGCAAATGGTCCGACTCTAGAGGAAACCAGCACATTTTCCTCCTTCCCCCAAGGATCATGCAGTCCGTGTTCAAACCGCGGCTGGTGGGAGTTTTCACGTTTAAAAATACCCCATCCTCTCTCACACACAGGCACGGCTTGCGCGTGATGATCATTTATTAAAGCTCCTCGCTTGGAGGCGAGCGGCTG
>NW_008246064.1:4820961-4823588 GCF_000691975.1 Corvus brachyrhynchos
GCTTGCGGGGGATGATCATTTATTAAAGCCCCTCGCTTGGAGGCGAGCGGCTGTTCCGGGCGGGTTGTTGCAGGAGGGCTGGTGACGGAGGAGGTGAGTGCGTACCCGCGCCGCTGCTGGAGGTGTCTGCAGAGCTGTGCCTGCTGGGTGGGCTTCCTCTCCCTCCTGGGCTCCCATTTCCTGGAGCAGCGGCAAGAGGAACCTTGCTGGGGTCCTGTCGCTGTCCTTGTGCTCTCCCTCCCAGTTATCATCTTGCTTGCTCGTGTTATTCTGCCTCTGAGTTAATGATGAGCCCTGACGTGGTTAAACACTGACCCAGACAGTGATACTGACTGCAGTGATATATTTTTATTATTTCTTTTGTACAGTGCTTCATTTACAGTGCTTCATATTATACCAGGAATCAGTTTTAAACACACTCCAGGGTCTCTTCTTCCTATTCAGTGCATCCTATTAATGCATCATGAAAGAGATTCTCACATGCACACATTTGATGTGGTTGCTATTTTTTTCCCTTTCTTCCCTTTACCAATCTGCATCTCTCCATCCTGCCGGGGGATTAGGGCCATTGTTGCTATTTAAAACAGCTTCACTTTGGTCTGTGCTCTGAAGGCTGGATGCTGGCCTGTCACTTTCCCACCTGCTTGGATGGTCTCTGCTTGGGCTTGAAATCCCTCATTATGTCCTTCACTTCAATGACATGGATCTGCCGTGGAATCAGGGCCATAAATAATAGGCATCCCGTGTGGTCCTGCCTCTGTAAGTACTAAATCAGTGCAGCTTTTGAACTGATCCAGTTGGCTCACTGAAACTGAGAAATTAAGACTTTATCTCCACCAATGTACAGAGGGTGGGCTTGGTTTCCTCTCTAACTTACAGCATCAGTCCTGAACCACACATGAACAAACAGATGCAATGCCATTGTTTGAGCCACATCTCCTCTTCCAGCTGTGCTCACCCTGCTGCAAGATCTGGGATGGGAATTTGGGGGTTGAGAGTTAAGAAAACAGCAATCAAGGGAAAAGTTTAGGGCTTCTTTTATATCTATATATCATATAGATATAAGATATGGGGAGGAAAACAGCTTCTGTGCAAGTTCAGCAAGTCTAAACCCCACCAGCTGTGACTCCTCTCGCATTCAGCTCCCTCCAGCCTGCGCACAGAGGAGATGCAAATAAGGGCTGCCTCATCTTTATGCCACCTGAACATTAAGATGACAAGGCAATCTCTGCTTGCAAGACTAAAGCATCTCTCCATCCTTTTAGTGTTGTTGGAGCAGTTTAGGAGACAGATCTGGGTGCTTGGGTCCAGCCCATTATGTTCAATGGAGCTGCATCCATTTGTAGCCGTGCTACATTTGACTCTTGTAAAACACATAGACACAGGGAATAAATGAGTTTATATAGGTCTTGGAGTTGTACACAAATGCACAATGATCTGAGATCCATCTGCTCCCCAAGGCCTGAAAGTGAAATCTGCTTCCAATCTTATGTTTTATGCTTATTGCTGTCATGCTGTTTATACCCCTGAATGCTGCACATTCTCGTTTTGTTTAACATAAACAACAACTATGCACCGTCTGCTGAAGCTTTGTCAACTGCCTCTTCCTTCTGTCTGGATAATGAAAAGACACAATCTAACAAATGCATCTTATTCTAACTGTTTGCTTCCAGACATAATACATCAAGCCTGAAGGTAAGAAGCAAGGGGAGAAAATTAGATGGATTTGGTTTCAGTAGATCTAATTCAGCTTAGCTTCACGGGAGCCAGTAAAGCAACACCAAGCAAGCATGAACCAACAACCTAAACCAGTGCTGTATCTTTTTCAATCCCATCCCTGAGCTTGCCAGTATGCCAAGAAGAGAGGTTCACTCCCAGGTTTATATCTCATGTGCAGACTTTGGATTCACTGGGAAAGTGTTCACTTTTGAGAAGCTAAATCAAGACGTACATGAGGGGCAACCTTCCCACATCTGCAGTGTTAGACTTTACCCTGATATATCCCACTGTCCAAAGCAGAAATACAGGATACTGTGAACCTTTAGCTACAGGATGTTTGAAGATTTGAATGCATGTGGCTTTTCTGCCCCATGATACATCCAGTCAACACATCTGCAGTGGCCAGCACCTCTGGGGAACCTGAAGTTAGTCTTTTTCAGAGTCTCTGTTGCATCCAAATGTGCCATGAGCCATCCTGGGCTTTTTGCTCTGCCTAATCAGACTTAGCTGTGGTAATTCCTCTCTTAATTTTCTTCTAAATAAATGCTCTTATGGCCACAGCCAGGATTTGAGAAATGATGTGGAGAAAAAAGACCTTGTCTGATTGTCATTTTCTCTTGGCCATCTGAGCTGCAAGAATGTCAGTCCCATCCAAACAAAATGTCATTGCTGTTCCCTCAACAAAATGACATCCAGTTCCTCAGCTGAGGCTGCAGAACTTTTTTGTGAAGAGTAACAGCACGTACAGATAACAAGAAAAGAGAGAAAGGAGAAGAGACATTGACAAACTGATTTTAAACTCACAATGTGAGCTACAGTTATAAAACATATGTATCACCTTAGCTTCTGTCATGCTAACTGTGCCAAATTCGGGGGGGGGGGGGGGGGGGGGGGGGGTATAGACAAAA
>NW_008246064.1:4823602-4827705 GCF_000691975.1 Corvus brachyrhynchos
GTGGGGAATCTACTAAAAAGATCAGCAAAGCCCCATCCAAAAATATAGAGCCTGAAAACTTTTGATTTGGCATTTTTTTCCCTTTTCATAACTCACTTAGCTGCGTAGCCTGAAAACTTTTGATTTGGCATTTTTTTCCCTTTTCATAACTCACTTAGCTGCGTAGCTGCAACAAACCTAGTTGCCTAAAATGATTTCCACCCTGCATTTCCAGCTTCTAATGGCTGAATTGCAAAAGGACATGGATTTATGTAGGTCCCTTCCCTTATTTACCCATGCATTTTTTCCTGCAGGACTTTCTCTGAAGTTGCCCTCTGTTGTCAACAACCATCCCTTAGGTCTCAGTTTCCCCCTGTTAGAGCCTGCCAATAAAGCTCTGCTGCATTCCTGAGTTTTAGCATTCCTAGCCCAAAAATCAGAGCATCCCTGTGACCAGATATTCACCTAAAGAACTTTAGGATGCTCTTTGGTAGCTAATCATCAGTAAAATGCACATTTCTACAGAGGCAGGGTAAGGGCAAGCAGCATACCCAGTGCCACCTCTGTGCAGGGATCCTGGATTCCTGCACTGCACAAACCACTGTCTTTGGCTTGCCACAGCCTCTAGGCAGATTGCAGCAGAGTTTAAAACACCCTCAATGGGTGAAAAACAAACAGGAATGTGCTATCAAAATGTAATGCAAACTTAGAAAAACTCAGGACTGATGGGGAAAGTAACAGCAGAAAGAGCCATAGTAATAATAATTGCCGCTATTGATATCTACTAAATAATCAGTAAAACATAAAGCATTACATGTAGCTCCTGTCTCAGCTGTTTGATCATTTCATTTCCATTTCTGAATAAAGAAAAGCTTGTTTTGCTATTTCAGCTCCTGAACCAATCCAAAACATATGCAGGGATGCCACACATACAAAGCAAAACAAGCACACACATCCTCCACCAGAGACAACCCGACATTTTCAAACCTAAAAAAAAAAAACAAAACAAACTGTGATTTTATCCTGAATGTGGGTGAGTTCTCATTTCACTAAGACAACTTTCTGGTGAAGATGGCTAAATAATCAGCTGGGAAACTAAAGAAATAAAGTCACTAAAAATCCGCTCACTGAAGGATTTCTGCCCCGAATTTGACACAATGCATAATTTTCCTATGCATTTCACCGCACTAGTACATCTCTACAAGCCACATGTTCAGGGAAGGTTTGGACATTTTAATAATAAGGATGATCTAGGTGAAGATGTCCCTGCTCATTGCAGGGGGGGTTGGACTAGATGACCTTTAAAAGTCCCTTGTAGCCCAAACTCTTCTATGATTCTGTGAGCCGCAGGAGTAATAAAAGCAAGGAGTCAAAAAAGCCCTAGCAGGTCATCAGGGACGTAAAACTCCTTGCTTGGAGGGATGGGGGAATGAGAAGAAAGCAAAACAAGGATTTTGTAGAAAAGTTTCTTTGTGATTAAGTTGTTCCATAACAGCAGGGTTTTTTTGCATCTGCCCTGGATAAGAAGAACTGGTCAGGATGTGGGATGGAAATTAAGCTAGCCTGGAGAACAATCCAGCTTGATGCCTTCCACAAGAAGCATATTCAACTCAAAAGAGAAAAGAAATGTAACTTGAAGCCAGGAGCCTGACCCTCAGTCCTTCCCCTTCTATTTTAGGGTATGTGTAAGAGTGACCCTTATTTTGGCTAAAACCTGTGTCTGCTGAGACCACCCAGGAAGCTCGTGGTCTCTGACACAGGACATTGGTTGATGAAGACAGGCTGATGAGTGGTTTCACACAGGATGAGCTCACCCTGACACAGGACACTGGTTGATGAAGACGGCTGATGAGTGGTTTCACACAGGATGAGCTCACCAGGCTACCAAGGTTACAAGCAATCAGTGCTGTGCACGTTTGTGCCCTGTGCCCCAAATTTTGAGCTCAGAATCAGGAAACTATGAGGTCAGTTCCTGAGACAGCACCATGGGGCTGGATAAGTGGCAAGAGCTGAGGTGATATTGTCATAAAAGCTCCTGGTGGGGGCTATGTTTGCTGGCAGCAGCACAGTTGCATTGCTCATGTCTGGGAGTGTTGAGAATGAAAAATTTTCTGTAACAAAAACCCAGCCTGAGCCAAGGTGCAGAGAGAAGAGAGAGGCTCTAGGTCCAGTCTGGCAGCTGACCCACCTAGAGAAGACCTCAACTCAAAGCCAGAGTCCACAGAACAGAGCAGGATGTAATAATCAGGCCCTCATGAGACAAAAAAAAGAAGCATTTGTGGGGATGGATGCACTAAGACAATGCATCCATGAAATAAAAGAGCCCAGCTCAATCTTTCCCTGTTCATTACAAGGAACAAGAGGCTGAGCAAGGTGAGCATTGAGTGTGGAGGGAGGAAGGAAATGCATCGTGGGAGCCCCAGGAGTGAGCGAGAGTTGGTTTGTTACCTGGGGTGAAGCAATAGCTGGAAACTCCCCTGTGTTTGTGGCATTTTGTCACAATGAATATTTAATTAGGCCAGGGCACACCTGGCAGTTTGCAGACACGTTCTCCCTGTCATGGGGGTGCTCCAGAGCCTCCATCGAGATGGGGGATGTACAGAGGACTCTACAACCTCAAGCACCTGTTTCCACCCAGGTCCCTCCCGTAGGCAGTTAACCCTTGACCACACCCTTAAAAACTTGATTTACAGATGATAAATACAAGCACCAAGTGAGCAGCCAAAAAGGGAGCTTCCTTAAGCCTAAGACTATTTCTGCCAAGACTCAGAAATACCATTTTTTTTTGGCTGAAACAAGGCACCCATTTTAGCTGTGAATGTGTGGCTGTAAGTATGAAGTTGAGTAAATTGCTTGCTCTTGAAGAAAACCCTCAAGAAGCTTCATTACACTGAAAACCTCATTACTCCTTCTGCTCCCACAGTGGGAAATGTGACAACCCTGTGCAGAGCCAAGGTTAACGTTGTCCTGCACAACTAGATGTGGCTGTGGGGATCAAACATCAATACTCCCAGTAATCAGAATTCAAATCTGGCCATGGAGGCTGGTTTTGCCTCCAATACATTAATTCCAGCTTTTCACATTCACCAGCCTTTTCAAATCAGGATCTTCAGAAACATGAGTGTCTCTTTGTCCCCCTGGTGTCCTGAAACACATCCAGCCCTGAACCTCTCAGCACTGGCGAGAGCAAACAGCACACATCTGCAGCCAGCAAAATGGCATCTGACAGCACCAGGGAGGCTGAATCCTGTGCCAAGGGCAGCTGCCAGCCCGGGGGTGGTGGACTTCAAGACTCTGATGGGACATGAGCATTGTCCAGGCTTCCTGAGAAATTTACTCATGGCAAACACAGCAGTGCAGGTTAAATAACTTGACTCTCAAGGGATCACCACCTTCAGACCAGCTCCCACAGAGGGGTAAATTTCAGGCTGCCCTTTTGCTTTCTCTTATCGCATTTCTGGTATTAGAGGTGAAGGGAAGCACCATCTTCATGGAAAAAAAACATACATTAGAAATAGGCACGATGTTGTTCTCTTGGGCTCATATCTTTCCTGTGAGCACATATATCTCAATCATTCTGACATTTTCATTGATCCCAATGAAAGGACAAATTAAAAGCTGATCATTAATTCACAGCTCACTCTGTCCCTCTCCCACAGAGAAACATTGGCTTATTTATGTAAATATTCACTCTTTTTGCTCCATTCCCAAACATGCCACTATGCCCCAGAAGTTTAAAAAAAACCCTCCAGAATCTGGGGATATTCTTTTTTAAATTACCTGAATTACCTGGACTGCACCAAGTCCTGCTGGAGGCCTCCCCTCAAACCACCCCATGATCACCATCACAGTGAGTTTCTGCTTTTCCAAACACTCAGCCCTATGATGCCCCTTCATGCCAGTTTGGCTCAGTTTTGAATTCACAGCAGGCTTCTGAAGGACAAAATTAACCTTAAGACCCTTTAACACATATTTGCCTGTTACAGCCCATTGAGATTGAACTCATTTTTTCAGTGGAGGAGCCATTGCTTGCAACCACCTTGTGCAAAACAGCTTCCCTGAAGCATTAGACCTGGCAGAAAGATGTCTTGAAAGCTGCCTTTGCCCCAAATAATCAGCAGGGA
>NW_008246064.1:4827717-4935495 GCF_000691975.1 Corvus brachyrhynchos
AGAGAAAGAGACCTCAGCCTAGCTGGGGCTTCAACAGGTGCATGTGTGAGCACATTGCAAACAACTCCCATAAATGTGTCCAGCAAGTGTGAATCCTGATACTGACAACAACTCATGCTTCAAAATATCTGGCTACCTGTAGGTTAACTGCTTCCCAAGTCTTCTCTTGGCCAGCAAGCGGGAAAAATGCTGAAGTGGAGAAAATTCCTGATTTGTTTAGCCTTGGAGGCTGCATTTGCTTGTGCACAGCCTCTCACATGCTCCACCACTCCAAAAGGCTGTCTGAACTCTTCCACTAATACTTCATCTGTCATCAGCTGGACTAACAAACATCATCCCTCCCAACATAGACCTCAAATCTCTGTTTGTCACTCTGCTTTTGCATGGGTTTTCCAGGCAGAAAACATGGAGTATGTTAAAGAGCTGCAGCAGGAGGTGGTCAAGTAAATGAGACAAAGTCACAGAAGTCAGAAGAAGAGCAGCAAAGTGAGGCCGTGGTCCATCTGAGGCCTCCCAGCCCTGTGCATTAACCACAGTCAGCCCTCCACGTACATCTTGTTTTATCCTCTAAATGCCAGAGGCTGTTTAGTGTCTCTTTTTTTTTTCTTTTCTTTTTTTCTTTTCTGTTCAAATATTTTACTAGCTACACTGCAAAGAGAGCTACAAACAGTAGGGGAGAATCTCCCATGGCCAGAATACAATGAAGCGCATAAGTGCGGGGGATTGCTCCTTACAATGTTTGAATCAAAGATAAACATGAAAAGAGCTACCTCCTTAGAGCAAAAAACAGAGCTAGACACCATTCCCAAGGGGAGCAGTGATGTCTTTAAAAAATAAACCAGCCATCTCAGAGGTCAGAGCAACGCGGGGAAGCGTATTTTTTCATCCAACAACTCACCTGAATTTCAAATCCAGGCAATTTGCTGGCAAACAGAGTTTGAGAAAAACATTGGGGTGTAGGACTCACTGCAGACAAAGTCTCTCTTCCAAGGCCCCCGAAATATTCCACAGTCTTTAAGTAAGGAAACTTCACAACATCCCTAACTACTGTCTGGAAAGCTCTTGCTCTTAAAATGATGTCATGCCTGTTTTGGGCTGACAGATCACTCCCAGACAACCACGGGCACAGTGTGCTCTTCAGCCCCTGTTTTCCAGCCCAGAGCTGCCTTCCCTGTGGAACTCTTTGGGGCCACTGTGGCATCCAGCACTGGCTGTATCCCAGGGAAGTGAGCAAAGCCATTCCCAAAAGCAAGGTCTGCCTGCCTTGGGTGCCTCCTAGTAGACCTCTGGAGGGCACAAACATACCCTACATCCCTAAAACATCCAATCTTATGAAATTAAGAGACACGGAGACAAGGACAGGCATTCTTAAATCACTAAGGCCAAAGATAAAGCTCCCTTGATGCCCTCCAAAGGACCCCATTGACACATGTGGATGTTGCCAAAGCCTCCACAGCAGCACTGCAGCATCAGACTGACTCTCAATCTACTTCTACAAGCCCCAGGAGCTCTTCTCCTCAGCTGGGATCTACATCAGCATCCACAGGTCCCAGGGTCAGCGACACAAGTCACCCTTCAGCCCTTAGGCTGGGATGAATCTGTTCCTGGAGAGCATGGAGGGCTTCAGAAGGGAACTGCAGATCATGATCAGAGCTACAAGAGGCTGAGATTGCTCCACGTGGATTTTCCAGCCAAGTTACCCAAGTGGTGAGACATTGGCATGAGGCAAAAAGAAAAATAGGCTTGAGGTGTCTTCAAAATGAATCCCCTCTTCTTCTGCCCACCTGCAGGGAAGGAGCAGCATATCTCACACGACTCTGCCTGATAAACCCATGCAACACCCCAAAACAAGGGAGCTTTTATTTGGCCGTGGGGTAAAAGAGAAAGCGTCATCATAAGGGTTAAACCCCAAGGTGAGATGGAGCGGTACAACATGAAAACCAGTACAATGTGCTGAGAGCTTCAGAGTGCTTTTGGAGCCCACCTTGTTCAACTGCTGCCCAGAGAAGATGGAGGGCTGAATATTTACTGCCCTTTGAGAAAAGCTTCCCATCACTGACCGGTCCTGCTCACCATGCCAGGGCTCTGCCACCATCGGTTGTAGATGTCAAATTTTTTGATGCTTACGTGCAGTGCAACTGCCCTCCAGCAGGGTCTAAACACTTGGGCTCTGCTGCTGCTTTCCATAATTTTATTCTGATGGGGGAATCGGCATGGCAGAGTAGAGGCAGGGACAGACTGCCCAGGACAGACGCTGGGGCACACTCTGCTGCTACAGGCACAGCCCAGCAGCAGTAGTGGCTCTTGGTGAACAAAAGGATGCTTTGGGCAAAAAAAAAAAAATATCAGGGAGGAAGAAAGCATGAGAAATAAAATGAGCATGCATAGAAGGACTGAAACAAAGCAGAGCTCCTTTCAACGGTATTCCCCCAGCACCCAGAGGCAGCCAAAATTGGGGGGAAATTGGCTGGTGGTGTCGTTCAGTGACTTATCCTTTGAGGGATAAAATCAAATTGATGTTATTTCCCAGGGAAAAGAGAAGCCTACCATCAGCACCAGAGGAATTTGACCGTAGGAGGGATAAGAGAAAAAAACACTTTTACTTTTTACTTGATTTGAGGACACATCTTTTCCTGAAAAAGAGGTGGAGATCCTGTTGTAAAGTTATACCAGTGCTCTCCTGGAGTCCAGTGGAAGCCTTCTGCTGGCATCCATGACCTGAGTACGGGTCATTTGGGGTACATCACAGCCAAGGAGAGCTCCCCTGGCTGGACACAGGCCAGACACATTTGGGTACCCAATGGGACCCTTGTGCTTTGCATTTTGAGTCTGAGGAGGCTCAGCCTGTATGATTACTGCGTAGGGTTTTTTGGACAATTTGTTGTCTTCCTGTGGAAATGGAAACTTCTTATCTTGCTTCCAGAGCCGAAGCAGCCTTCACTCTTTGACACATCCCTGGTTGCCTTGGCTTTTTTCTCAGAGCTCTGTCCTTGTGTGTGCTACAAATTATTGTTTATATTTCATCTGATTTCTGTTCGACAAGGTGAGCAACACTCGGATTTCACCAAGGTGTGTAACACACTCCAGTTAGCACAAGAAAACACTGCTTTAGACAACAGCAAGAAAACATCTCGATTATATTTTCACTTGCCTCCAATTCCAGCTTTTCAAATACAAGGCAGACAGCAATAGGCCTCTAGCAGAGGCTGGTCTGCCTCAAAAACAACTCAATTTCTACCGGCAGTGGAAAGCTGCTTCTGAACCTCACTCTTGCAATACAGACAAGTAACAACGACAGAAAGCTGAACCACCACTGAAATGTGGTAAAAGGGATAAGGTCCAATGTGTGCTCAAGAAGGTGTAAAAGAGTGTTTAGGCCCCAATATCACTGGACATTGAATCCGTGGGAACTGCTGCGAAGATAATTTAGCCAGACCACCAGACTACCTCTTCCCCCATGCTTCTTTACCATCAAGAAATATGGAAAGAAAAAACAGTTTAAGCATATTTATGGCGAATTCATGGCTCTCATTAGATTTTTAGCAGCCCAGCAGGCCAAACATGGGCAAGTCTTACCCCATGGCTAAAGCATAAAGCTGCTGCAGGTCAGGCTGGCTTCTCATGGAAGGGCTCTGCTAAGTTTGGTCCCAAAAAGGGGTAAATAGCCTTTGTGCACATTCCATGTGGATATACCCTGCCAGGATCGAGGGGGCCACTGGGCCAGAAGTTTTCATATTCTGCCTTGAAATTCAGTTTTGCTTAAATGGGTCCATTTCAGAGGCAACCTGGGACTGAGCACATGTCAGAGGCACATTTTTAGCAATGTCATCATTGTTTGCAAAGAGCACTGGGGAGGCTCAGCCACAAAACACACATTCACCCAATGTCAAGGATGCCCAATATTAAAAGCGAAGCAGCTCCCAAAAGGCAGCAAACTCATTTGCCTGAGGCCACCCATTCGGGCTGCTGCAGGCAGCCTGGTTCCCAAACAAGCACGGGGCTGAGGGAGCAGAAAGGATTTTGCATGGTTCATGTGTCAGCCACGGCTCAGAAAGGTCAATCAGTTTTTCAGTGGGAGCCAAAGGAGAGAGAAAACTGCAGCCGATTAGAAGGAAGGGGGAGAAAGGGGAGAAGGAATCTGCGGCCGTGCCAAAAGCTTTGTAAACAAACTTCACTGCAATGTTGCAGATGAAAGAGCAACGCCTGGCGAGCGGGATCCAGCTCCTAGGCATAAATCAGGAGCCGCTCCAGCAAAATCAAGGAAGTCACGCTGGCACAAGCGGGAGAAGAATCACCCCCTCCTGCTGCTAAACAATAGCCCTGGTCCCCCAAACACAATCCCCCCCTCCCACATGGCAGCAGCTCACTTGGGTGGCAGCACGGGCGAGTGGCGTTGGAGCAGTCGAGTCCCCAAATGCCAGACCCAGCCCAGGTTTGGGAAGTGAGGTTGCGCCCACTGAGCCGCAGCCAGCTCAGGAGGAGGGGGCAGTGGATTCACCTCCAGCTTCTGGATTTCCTTTGTTCTTTCCTCTCAAACAAATCCCCGGCACACGCAGGGATAGGGACAGAGATGGGGAAAGAGCGGTCGTCCCGAAAGGAGATGAGCAGCAGCACAGAGTGCAGCTCGCTGACAGCACGCTGAGCCGCTGCCAGCATGGCCTCTTATTGTTTACTCTCCCCCAGCAGTCCAGGCGTTCTTGTTAATGTGCTGTGATTGAGTACTTGGGAGAGGATGGGGTTTGGAGTTAGCTCCCGGCTCCCTTTGGAGAGCTGTTTACTCTTTCGTGGTGCCCATGGCCCGCTGAAGACAGTGCTCCTTCCCTCAC
Organism: Corvus brachyrhynchos; assembly: GCF_000691975.1. Lineage (NCBI taxonomy): Eukaryota > Metazoa > Chordata > Aves > Passeriformes > Corvidae > Corvus > Corvus brachyrhynchos. The sequence continues at coordinate 4,832,544 of NW_008246064.1, forward strand.
CCCTGCTGCGTCCATCTGCTTTGTCTGCCTGTTTTCCTGCTGCCACCGGCAGGCAGCTGGCCTGCGCATTTCAGCTGGCTGTTCCTAAACCCCTGGAGGAAAAAATAAAATTAACCCCGTAAAGAAGGGGGCTGGGAAGGATGGGGAGGAAGGAGAGAGAGGAGCAGTTCTGCTGCCCAACACTGCTCCCCCTCCACAGCTGCCTGCAAGGACAGGCGCCAGCACAGGGCTGAGCCTCAGCTGACACCAGGCTGCTGCTGGCACCAGGTGAGGATTTGGCTGTGGTTTTTTGTCTTGTTTTGCATTTTCTACCTCCAGCAGACAGCATGCAATCACAAGGCTTCAGCTCTTCTTGGGTCCCGATGTCTCTGCAGCTCGGCAGAGGGTTTCAGACTCCATTTCTCCTGGTCTTCTTGTGCTGTGGGTTTCTGCTGATTCCCTGGCTCAAAACAGCCCTCAGTCACACCTGACAACCCAAGTCACCAGCATTCCCCATGCTTCCCCCACAGGAGCCCAAAACGAGAACATGACAGTCAGACACCATGGGGCCAGGGCTGCTCCCACACATTGTCAGCTCCACTGTGCTTCTGTCAATGCCCTACCAAAATCCAGCACATTGGTTGCAGCCAGTGGTCCCTGGGAACTCACATGTGGTCTCAGGGAACCCAAAGATGTTTCAGGAGAGCTGTGACCAATCAGTCAGTACAAGCCATAGAGTGGCAGTCTGTGAGAACAGAGATATCCTAATTGATGCCTTTTAAAAGTCTGTCTCTGCATCCCCCTGGAAACCAGACCCTTTGCAGTTCAAGTGAGGTCCAGGGTGTCTCTATGGTTTGCAGCGTCACTGGACACACCAGGGCTCCCCTGTCCCTCAAGGAGTATGCTCTGCCAGCAGCCTCAGAGGTCACCCTCTGACTCATGGGGACATTTTGTGGCAGAGCCAAGGATCACGTGGAGTCACTGGCTACATGCTGACCCTGCAGGGAAGGTAGGAGACATCTGGCATAAAGCTGGAGCAGTGCCTGGAGAGCCCAGTTAGGGTCCTGACATTTGGGTATACCCTGAGGGGACAGGCTTTCAGCTTGTCTTTCATCAGAGCCTCTGCTACCAGAGCATGCAAACCCTTTGGTCTATCCCAAAACTCTCTGAAACACGGCTCATTTCTGCACAGTCTGACCTGATCTGGGAAGTATTTAACCACTAAAAGGCAGAACTGATAAGCGAAATAACATGATAACCTGCTGGCTGCCCACAGGCAGATGCAAACGTACCTGTGTCCACGCTCCCACCAGGCAAACACAGCAGCTCCGGGCATAAATACACACGTGGCATATACATACAGAAATCCCCACAGCACTCTCCAGCTGAGGGTTACTCACACAGAGTTTTCCCCACAAACCCTGCCTCAAGCTCTGACTGGCAACTGGGGCCATTCCTGGCTTGCCTTTGACCTCCCTCAGTTCTGCAGACATAAACGAGGTCTGCTCCTCTTTGCACACAACACTCCCAGCTAACAGGAAAAGCAAGTGGAACCAGAAGTTAGCTACAGTTGTCAAGCCAATATTATATGCTGGGGAAACCAGCAGAAGTTGCAAATCTCCAAGGAAAACTGTAAGCCCTCTTGCACACAGACTCCTATGGATAAGTAGGTATCTAGGATCTAGTATCCCCCCGGGACCTCAGCTACTGTGTCTTCTCCCTGGGGAGTCCTCAAAGCATGTTTTCTTCTCCTTCACACCCTAAACCTGCAGAAGGCAGCAGCTTTAATCCCTGCTCAGCAACACTTCTGCTGCTCCACGAGCCAGCCCTGGCAGGGGCTGTGCTTGGCACAGGTAAAGCAGATGCCAGGTGCACATCAGCAGGGAATCGCACCTCAGAATCTCACATGTGCTCGCCGCTGGAGCCAGAGCTGCAACCAAAACCCTCTGCAAGACGTGCCCTCCCAATCCCCACCCATCTCTGCAGCAGCAGCTGGGAGAACTAAGCTGCATCCCTTGTCTGGCACATTTGCCCTCATATCCCTCTCTCCAGGTGTGCACATCTTTTTTTAACATTAAAGAGAGACGCTCCAGTGCCTCCAACAGAAAATAGATACCCCTCATTGTCTGAGACTGTATTCGTAAAAGCCAAAGTCTCTGTAAATTACAATTTCATGGATGTTCTGCTGTTGGTCTGGGTCCATTAGAGACACTTATTTTTCTTACCTTCATTTCCTCTCTGTTCTTCTAAGTAATAGGCTTTGCTGGTGCCGGTTCCATGCTGCTGCCCCTTGGAAATAGCTGTAGGTGAGAGAGGATGAGGATGTTCACTCCCCAAAGCCTTTGACTGTACAGCATGGGAGAAAATGCCACCTGCTACCTGATAGGGACTAATTTCCTACTAGGAAAAATGGTTGCTAAACATCTGGCCTGACAGCTGATTTCCAGCAGAGCTGTAGGAGGCAGCAGAATATGCTGGACTGGAGACCCTGGCCACAGTTCAGCAGTACCAGGCTGCCCACAGCAATAGCAACAACAACAAAAAGAACTGATTTATCTTAAGCCTCTGGTTACCAGAATCCTCTGCAAATCACAGACAGGGAGCACAACAGTGCCTGTATGTAGAGGAACACAGCACCACAATGAGGATTTTATGGAAGCCAGGACCTCAGGGAGGGGTCTGATGGAGTTTAGCCCATTCCACTACCAGCTGCAGGTGCCTGGATTTTCCAATATTACTCCACAGCTGACATAGTAACAGTCACTCATACCCTGACTGCAGTGCAGTAACTCCTGACCTGGGGAGAAGGTGCCCTGAATTTTCTTTTTTCTCTCCAGAGCCCTTTGCGTGCTAACAAGTTAGCAGTGTTACTGGTTCCCTTCCAGAATGGGATTTGGGGTCCTGCTTTCATCCCAGGCTCCATCCAGGCTGTTTCTGGGAGCCCTGGCCAGTCATCTGATCCCAAATAGCAAAGGGCACCCAAGCAGCCCAGGATTTGTGAGCGGTGATGGTGAAATAACCTAGAAAGAAAACACACCTTCTGCATTCTGGGGAGTCCACCACATTTCCAAAAGTGAATCTAAAACTTAGCTACGAAATCTTTTACATGAGAGAGCTGGACCTGGATGCTGGAATTCTCTTTTCCTGGAGGAGAAAAACTTCAGTTTTGAAACGGTGTGGAAATGTCCAGGGAGCAGAAGCACCGGCAGTGAAGGGAAAGCCTCAGGGTAGAGCTGTTGTGCAGATCCAGTAACATCAGGGCAGTCTGTATTTTGCAATGTGGCTTCATGCTGAGAAATGAATTATCTTGAATTATGAATCATTTCTGGTAAGCAGTGTGTTGTGAGGAGATACTTTAGGAGGGAGGGAAGATTAGGGAGCCCTGTGCATGGCCACAGAAGAAAGACAGCAGGAGGACATCTTGGAGCTCAGTCTCCTGCCTTTGCTGCTTCTTCTAAGGCACAGCATCAGAACAGGAGACATAAACTCCATCCGAACTGTGGAGACCCATCTGATTTTGCTCATTTCTTTGGTATTTGGGTGAAACTGAATGAGCTTTTTCAGCAGTCTGACAACAGAGACTTGGCATTGTCATCATGAAGCATGAGAAAAACCATGGAAATTGTGAGATTGGCTTGAAAAGCAGAAGATCTTTTATTATTATTATTTTTGCATCTGTTTAGAAACAATGCACATTCTTTGTCTTCAACTACAGTTCACTGAAATGTCGGGGTCTGGCTTTTAAGGAAATCTGTCTTTTTCAGTGAGAAGGAATAAGAACATTTTTTTTCTCATTAGTGATTGTTGTGCAGTAGTATGACACTGAACTCCAGGCTTTGGAGTGGGGGCAGAAAGCTCCCAGTGCCTTTCGCGGGGCTTGCTGTCAAGTTAATCAGTGAATTGGCTGGTCATTGACGTGCATATAAATGCAGGCCTGACTCGTGCTCCCACCGTTCGTGTCCACTCACAGAGCTCACCTCCCATCCTGCACAACTGCACAAGCCAAAAGCATCCCCTCAGCTGCCAGAACAGAGACAGCAGATGTAAAAATTGGGGTCTAGCCTTCCCATTTGCCTGCAGCTTTCACTGAGTGAAGTTATCCCCTTGCCCACTCCAGATCTCTAAGGTCTGGCAGACTTGAGCCTTTGGACATAAGCACACAACCAGAGTGCTCAAGTGTGAAACACTAGGTGGTAAAACCTTCTTATTGCCTTGATGTAAGTCTCATGGCTTAGAGTCCTCATGATGAAATTCAAAAAATTAACCCCAAACATTTTTCTGCACAAGGAAAGCCTGTCCCCTGACTCCTCCTCCTGCATGCCTGGTGCAAGCAAGACCAGAATCAGGCCCTTTATCAAAGAAATAGGAAGTTTCCCCCCAGCATTGCAGTGAAAAATGGCCATCAGTTTGCATTAAAAAGAAACCGCAAACTTGGTTCAAAGCGCTCAGCCATGGAAACGTGCTTATGTGGCTCCCAGGATCCCTTTCTCTCCGTCAGAATTCACATGAAAAGCCCTCTCACTGCTTTCCATGTCAGCATTAACTCTTCCAAAATGATTGGCATCAAAGGTAGCAAACACTCCCCGCTGACAAAAGCCCCCCTCTGCCTGCCTGCAGCAGCCCCCCGCCCACCGCCGCCCCACTCCCCAGCGCTGACAGGTCCCATTGTGCCGCTGTCCCACAGCAGCTGCACAGGCAACAAAGACATCAAGGCACAGGGGCTGGGGCTTGTTGGAGTTGTGGCAGGAAACACAAGCAAAGGAGAAAAGTGAAGCTGAAGGGAAGGGATCAACAGTTGGTGACTTACGAGTGCACTCAGAACACGTGAAAAGCAGCTAAAACCTAAAGGTTTTCTGCAAAGGTACCTGCACAGGCATTTCTGCCTCTGATTATCCACTGCTCTGGCTTCCAATAGCACCGGAATCACTCAGCTAATTGCACTGTAAAAGTAACGGCCTATGAAATTTTTAATGGAGCAGATTGCACTTATAATTTTTTTTTTCCTCTGTGGTTCAATATACTTCAATATCTTTTCTCTCTTCTAACGTTTGATTGAGGCTGACAGTGGATTTATACAATTGCCTTTCTCCATGCCATAAAGACTAAACTGCAAGACAGGTCTTTTTTCCAGCTGGATCCAGGCAGCTGAGGGCCACAGCTGGGTGATCGAATGTTCTGAGGAACATCTGAAAATACATCCTCACCACCAAATCACCAATAGATGCATGGAGCAATCACTTATCAGCAGTCACAGAGCTTGGGCATCCCTCTGCTGTGGCACAGCACGGGGTGAGGACAAAAGGCAGTGGTCCTTGCTCAGGAAGGCATGGCTGCTGGGCTTCTCCTGCTCCTCCAGGGAAAATAGAACTGGAAAAGGGAAAAGCAGAAAATACTTGAAGAGGTAATGCCAGGGATGGAAGCAAAGCAGTATTTAAAGCTGGATGAGGGTAAAGGTGACATGGACCACTGCGATAGAATGCAGCAATAAAAGTACCAGTGGGGGCCAAACTCAAGGGAAGACTGCAGCATCTTTCTGCAGGCCATTTAGGTCCAAAGCTGCCACATCTCACAACCACTGCCAGCCCCCAAAGCTGACAACAGCCTGCCATTGGCTAGTGGGAGGTTGCAGTTCTTGAGCAGAAATGAATTATCTTATGCTGGTGCTGATATCCAAGAGAGCAAGAGATATCCAGCTACAATCAGATCCTACAGAGCTGTCTTACCCAGTGCCACCTTCATGGGATTGAGGATATAAGCATCCATCTTCTTTCCAAGTTCATCACTCATCCAGAATCCAGGTATTCCATTGCCTGGGTTGCCTGAGGGGTTCATTGCTTGCCTAATGACAAAAACTCCTGCACAAAGCACAGCCCTCAGGGTCGCACGAGTACACAAACATGGCTGAAGGAGGAGAAGGAAAGGGATAATGTGATATATTGAAGCTCTGCATATGGAGCAGGGAGAGCCAAGAAGCGCAGGGATCCACAGATGTTTTTCATAAGACATCAAAATGAAACATCCTCTCAGCTGTTTCATATCAATATCATGAAATTCCTATTCCCTCAGAGATAATAAAATGGTCCATTTTCCACGCTGCCTCAAAAAATTCCTGAGTGAAAAATTCCAGCTCCAGTCAGTCCTAAATATTAGCAGACAGGCTGGGAATCATCTACAGACCACAGCCCCACTGGGCTAAGTCCTGCTAGAAGAGATGGGATCCCCTTAGTGGACTGTATCACATGAGAAAAAGAGCACAGAGAAGGAGCAAGCAGAACAAATGGAGGAAGAAGCCCACACCCCAAAATTAACAAACACCCCAAGCCATAAATAACTTGATTTCCTGACTGAGCCCACCCTAAAAATGATCACCCATGGTCTGCACCAAGCAGATCATCATGAGATGGACAAACAGTGCTGCATAGGTGCCACCCGCTCTCACATCTGCAGAAAGTATTGATTTTACAGTGTTAGTGGGAAGCTTTGCTTAGCATTGCTAACTCACACAAACACGCACACGATTCAGATATATCCTAATAGACAGCTCTGGCCCATGACATTCCTTCAGGTCAAAATTAAAATAAAAGGCAGAGACGCGGCGTGCACCTCTGGTTAGACTGCTGGCTTGCTCAATGCTGAGGCTGCCTGCAGTTAATCAGCCTTCTTTCTCCACTAACTGTCACTGCAAACAAAGGAATTAGCAGAAGGTCTGTAGGGAGCATTGAGATAATTTGGCTGGCTGAAGCAAAGAGAAAGAAAAGAAAAGCAAAACAAAATTACTGAGAAATTTACTTGCACTGACCTCTCCATAAATATTTAGATATAATCATCATTACCTTGGAGTAAATTAAGTTATAAACAGTCTCCACAATTGCACATGATGAATGCGTATCGGCATCAGAGAGCACTTTATTGCAAGTTAATGTGGAAACAGAACACCTCAATCAATCAGGATACAGAAGAGCTGTCTTATGATACCAGCCCATCTCAACCTATTCATACAGGACACCATACACTCGCTCACCCACACACATCTGCCCCCCCATTCTTATTATATTAACAAATACATATGGAACCCCAGAAGATGGTAAGATGTATGTTTGTGGAGCTGGAATAACGAGCTGGATGTACAGTACGTGTTCTCAGTCGTGGTGGTGGTATTATTTATGTCATGGTACATCCACGGTGACTGAGGATATGGCCCCTCTGTGCTGAGCTCTGTGTACAAACACAGCCAAAAGCCATCTGGGTAGGATTCATCCGACTAGACACCGATATCCTCAACAGGGATGTTGAGCTAATCACCGTCAGCTCCTTTCACAGCCAGCCGAGAGAAATCGGCACTTCCCGAGCACAACTTTCCAGACCTATTTTAGACATCTAGTTTAAGAAGAGATGAATCATGCCCTGGACTCCTTCGGCTGCCTTGGCTCTGTCCCCGCAGACCGTTCAGGAGCCCCGGGTGACTGCTGCTGAAGTCAGCACCGACACTGCGGATGCCAGTTTGATGAGACGAGTCCCATCCGCTCCGACCGAGAGACTTGAGGGTTTAGGAAAAGCAGACAAACACATGGCAGGCCAAACAGAATCATATCTGAGCTACATTTTTGGATGTGAAACCATGTAGCCTCCCAGGGCTGATGACTTCTCTGGCTTTAGAGCTGGGCTGCTAAAGAGCAAAGCAGAAGGGGGAGCGTGTTGCAAAGGCCTGTGCTGCTTGCACCTTGCCTGCCCCTTCACTTTCAGCGTGAGGGCTGAGAGATGACAGTCCCTGAGCTTTGCCTTCCCTTCAAGCCACAGAGGCTCATTCCCTGGCCATGTCTGGCCCTTCATCTCCACCTCCTCCCCATGCCAAGCTGGGGTAGTTGCAAGTGCAGAGAACATTTTCCAGTGAGCTCTGCCATGGCACTGCCTCACAAGGACAGGCTTTAGGAATTGGCTTCTTATGTCACCTTCCCCATCACACATTCTATTGCCACCTCCCAACAATCCAAAAACCAGACATGCCACAGTAAGGGCTTTCCGACCTGCAGAGAAGAAAGGGTGTTGGTGGAACAAGACAACTGATGAAGAAAGTGTTTCTCAGGAAAGGAGCATGATTAGAGATTACTAAGGCTCATGACTTCAGCAAGGTCTTGTAAGAGAACAAAGATTTTAACTGGAGGCTACATGTGGCTAAACCTCTTGAGAAAGTCACTGAAATAGGTCCTAACACTATAAAGTGCTGGATTTAGGTCAGTTCAAGACATCAGTGCATCATTCTCTGCCAGTGATCTTAGGAACAACTGGCTTCATTTTTCACTTTAGGGTTTTCTCTTATGGGGAAAAGGTTCATATGCATTCTCCAACATGAACTGGGATGTCCAGTCCACAGTGATGCTCAGCTTTTATCTGCCTTTACAAAACATCAACAACAATAGACAGCTCAACAGGTAAAATGTGCCAGACAGAGAAAATAATTAAAATGCAAACCAAGTGGGCTGAGATGATCCTTCTCGCAAGAAGGTATTTATAGCAACAGGTGAAAGAGAGACAACATAGCACTGACTGTCTATACCCTGTTACAAGGTGAAATAAAAATATTTTTCCTTCTTACCCTCCTTGTTTATAGCCTAAATAGAGTAAAGTAAATGTGAGTTTGTAGCTGCCTTGTTCCCTAAGCTGGGGGACCTTTCAAAAGGAGGTATCTCAGATGCCTTTGCTGTTTTTGCACCAGCCCTGCCAGATTCGTCTTGGGACAAGACCCCATCTTCTGTCAATGCCTTCCCTCAGTGCTACAACACTGACCCTTAATCCAATAATTACCCAGCCCAGTAAATTATTGCAATTAAGCCCAGTTTCCAGCTGCAGCTGTGGACAGCCTCCCAGCAGGGCTCCTGACACAGCCCAGCAGAGTGGCCAAGCCTGTTTTGCCAAACAGCCTCTCATCCCTACTCAGACTTAGTCTGAAGGAAGAGAAGGAAATTGCTAAATCTTTCAGCACAAGGCCAAGATTTCTATAGATACCGAAAATCTATTGACGGGCTCAGATCAAGGGCTTTTTAATTGAGTGAAGAACATTAATTAGTAAATCTACTGACTTCTAAACACAGCAAGACCTAGGGCTTCAGATTTCCATTGTGCAAGGACAAAGCAGCTTTCAAGGTCTAGAGAGCTTTGTCCCTCTGCTGCCCTATGTCCCAAACACCAAAAACTATCTCAGTTAATCGTGGAGATATATGGATGGTGCAGTGACAATCAGACACTGCTTCTCTTTAGCTGAGGGAAGCACTCAGAAGAGTCATCAGGGATGGTTATGTCTGGAAGGTGAAGAGGTCTGAAAAAAACACAAGGTATTGCTAGAAAACAGAAAGATCAAAGTTAAAAGCATTTGGATGGATAAAATGGTTGCAAAGATTATTACTTCTTAACATATAAATTACTCAAATCATTCCCATTTTTCTGCCTTCATGACCATATGAAAGAGGAGACCAAAGGCTTAGGTTCCAAGATGTTAAATCCTAAAAAATCCACCCATGTTTTACGTTGTAATACGTGAAGCACTTTTCCTGGAAAAACTGTCTGCAGACCAGCACCAAAGGTTTTAAAACATGTTTGTTGTGGAATCAGAAAAAGAAGAGATCAAAACACAGCAGCTCAGCAGAGAAGGATTGCTGGAAAAGCAGAAACTAAAAACATAATAACGGGAAGATGAAGACGGGAGGAAGCAGCTCACCAAAGGGAATGGCCTTGCCAGGGAAAGGTAGCAGAGTTTATGGCCCTGCTCTTTATTAGCTGAGGAAGTCAACGCATGCTTCTGGGGAAAAAAAATATAGGAAAGGAAATAAAAAGGAGTTTAAGATTATTTTGATGGCTTGAGGCCAGATTCATAGCAGACCTGAGTTGTGTCTGGGGATCTCTTCTCTATTTCTAACGTTCCCTGATGTTCTCCCATGAAATGATGGCTGGGAGGCTGGCGAGCACCATGTTTATGGTGTGCCACTCTACATCCTTTCCCTGCACCTTCCATCCTGCCAGCCCACACGATCCATCCAGCACCACTCAGCAAATGTGTAGACCATTCTGTACTTTCACAGTTCCTAACCCACTTTCCAGAGATGTGGGGGGCCCTTTCCCCCGCTGGTCACTGACACCATGGCCACATTTGCCTACCCAGAGACACCACTTTGGCCAAACTTTGTGGCGCAGGGACAGTGCACCTTAGAAGCCAGCTGCAATTTTTGACCAGAAGTGCAAAACTTGAGAAGGCTGAGAGTGTGCAAGGAGCCCACGGAGGGAGAGTAGGACCTTCAGCCACGAAGGTACATGATATCCATGTACAACCACCCAGACAGCTCCTTTTCTGAGAGCAACAGGATGGTATTTTGGAGAGATTTTAGTGCCCAGGGAGAGCTAGAAATTACCCACCATAAACAGGCAACTTCTGGACAAGTGCAGCAACACCCAGCTTACTCAGTTTTCCCACATCTAATCAGGAGAAGCCAGGATATTTTGACATGAAACTTGTGCAGGGATGTAGATAGGTGGGGGCTATGTTTCTAATTCTGTTAGGATCTAACTATGGGTGATGGCAGCCTGAGAATCCTTAATGGACTCAGACGGGGAGAAAAACTTTGCATTTCACTTTGTAGACCAGTGACAATGCAGGGCACTTAGAAAGATACTGCACATGTTTGCATATTTCTTTGCATGGCTGCAACACATTATGCCCCTGGCCCTGGCAAGGTCAGCATTTACAGAGCACAGTGGACAAGGTGACAGTCCCACAGTGATACCTATCCTACATGTACTGCTTGCAGCCATCCATCCTTGCCTTGGTGCAAAGAGTGAAGCCTGAAGCTGAGTCAAGATACCTCCTAAGTTAGGGACAACTTTCAGCCTCTTATGGCAGGGTGGCACATCACCGAGACACAAAAGCATTTTTTCATTTAAATCCTTCTTAATGGGGGGTTATTGTGCTGTCCAGAAGGATGGACACTGGCACAGCAAAAGGTTCTGCTGGCCTGTTTAGCATAACCTGGAGTTTAAATAGAGAGGCAGCATTTCCTGCGTCAGCTCACTGCTTCAAATCTCACCTGAATCCTGCATCATGTATGAGACATCTGCGCTGCACACTGGTGGAACAAATCTGTCAGCAGAACGAACATGCAGGGACAAATCTATCCCTGTTCCAACAGCAACAGTGTTAACCCAGGGGACTGCTTTTGGCCTGCCAGAGTCAAATGGGACTCCGAGCAAGTAGGTCCCTCAATGCACCTTGGAAGACAAATGAATGACTAAAATAGCATTAGGGGAAGCAGGAGATGTTCAGTGTGCTGAGATACACTGACTCAGCCGTGGCAGTCACACTGCATTTGGATTCAAATTCCCACCAACCAGTTGTGCCCTATACAAATCTATCCCTTAGTTAAAAGAAAGAAAAAAAAAGAAAAAACCCCCCCAAACCTTCTTAAAACCTATCTTGTGTTATGCCTTCAGGGCGAATTTGCTTTTATGAGCATGAATAATTCATGCATGTTCATTTATTATTAATTAATATTCCATGAACATGCATGGTTTATTCACCCAAACAAAGCACTGTGCCCCAACACTCTCCCTGCAGCCTGGCATTAGCTATGCACCACAGCCCAGCTGACCAAGGTATTCCACCAGTACCATTTATCACCTCTCTCTCCCCAGTATCCACTGAGAACATTTTGACCCTTCTTGCTGGTCACTGACTTTCTCCATTTCCAGGGCTGCAATAGGACAATTCAGCTCTACTGAGCTTAAGTATTGGGAGAAGTTGAAAATGTGAGCAAGAGGGAGGCAAGAAGAGGAGTTTGATTTTTTTGGTGTGCTGTGCCAGACCATACCCATTTCCATTCTGGAGAAGCAATGCCAGGCACGCCAGGTCATCATAGGATCACCGGTCAGATGGACTGTTTGGGGGGAATTATTCCTCATTCAGTGCTGTGTCACCAACAGCCACAGCAGCATTTCCCACATGGAACTGACTTCTGTCAGAGATACTTCATTGCTGATATGGCAGAGATGTCATAAGCCATATGCCCATGCCAACCACATTCTCCTGCTGTGCAGACATTTTGCTGAGAGCACACAGGGATCCCCAGCAAAGCCAAGAAACTAATGAAAGTCTTTTCCATTTCAATATAGATCCTCATGTGCATTGGCTCTGGCATCAGTCTACACCATGAAGGGGCAGCTGGGTTTTTCTCCTCAGCATCCCTCCTCTGAAGAGCCCACAGTTTTTGGATTTTCTCCCAGTCTTGGATCTGCACCCCAACACATGAGCAAAGCCTGCAGAGCCAGGACAAATTATGATCCATTGCTGTCCAGAGGAACCCCAGCTGAGCCCCCTTCAAGCAAGGTCAGACCTGACACTCATAGCTCTCTGCAACCATCACCATCTACAGACTAGCAATCCCCATTTTTATGGGACAGGCAGAGCAGCACTACCAAATGCCCCATGAAAAATATCACCCTCAGATATCACCCACCGCCATCCTCATCATTGTCTCCACACCAGATCCAGGAGGACTTCGGGTGCAAGCAGACTCACTTGGGTCAAATCACCACCTGGATCTTCTTTGCCCTCCCAGAAAGTGCCCACAAAACCCCCCACGAAGGGATGCTTAGCTCTTGAGTCTTCACCTGATAGGAGCAGCCCTGTCACAAAGCATTCCTGGATGCTCTGTTCATGTCCGAGGTCTCAAAACAACCACTTCACCTGCATCCTCTGTGTTACAGCCATAAGGGTGCAGGACCAAGAGCTGGATTTCCTTTATTTGGGCTAAACCATTTCAATCTCTTTATATGGTCCTATGTCAGTCCTGATTTCAAGCACAGGCATGCCGAGAGGATATTAAAAAACTCCCTGTGTGTTAGACACTGGAACAGCTTCAAATCAAGGGTTAGCTGAAGCAAACAGAAGAGACACGATTTCAGCATTTATTAAAAGCAGAAAACAGCACGAAAAGAGGGAGAGAAGACAGCTTTGCTTACAGGAGATGCTCACATGGTACTCAGCACAGTGGGGTACCAACCAGAATGATGGACAGGCCCTCGGTATTTCTGAAGCAGCACATGGAAGAAGAGAGAAATTAAAAACAACAATCTAATCAGTTTTAAATAGTGCTGGGTACAAATCACATGTCTAAAGCCAGATAAGCCCATCTTTGAGAGCCTGGAGCAGGGAGTGGAGACCAGGCAGGAAGCACCCCTTTCCCTTCCTTCTCTGTAACGGTTCGAAAGAAAGAACTGGGTCCAAATTCCCCCAGTTGTGGCATGTTTTAGACCTGTACATGAAGTGCTTGATTCCAGTAAATACCCCAAGCACCTTCCTATTGCCTCAGATTGTTTTACCAATAGAGATAAGTTCAGAAACACTCTGACAGTTACAGACAATTTAACGCACAGGGGCTGCTCAGGGAAAACTTAAAACTATCATAATTCATCCTCCCCTTCCCCCAGTCCAGAAATGAAAGATTAAACCTGGGAAGATTTATTAAACTGACATTTTAATAGAATTTTTAGACTTTCCATGTTAATAGTTTAAATATAATTGAATTCAATGAAAGGGAGCAATACAGGATGGAGCTGGTGTCCCCCAACAATAAGAATGTTTCGAACACTGGGGCATATCACTAATGCATAATTTAGTCCTATTTGCATGGTCCTTAGAACTGGGAGTAAGGAAAACACAAATCTAATTAACAGAGTGAAAGAAATGCCTCCACCAGCAAACTTCATCACAAGCTCCACTACCACACACCCACCCTCTGCAAGTTACAAACATGAAACAGATGGCAAGGATGAGAAAAAAAAAATAAAAGACATCACACATCAGCTCTTGGAGAGGAAGAGGGGGGAAAAAACAAGAGAGAAAGCAGAAGGGATAGGATGGATAACCATGCTACTTGACGATGCAGCAATTAACTTGCTGAGGGTGGAATAATTCTTGCAGAGCCTCTCTGGTCAAAGCACTCTCCCAACTTAGCTAAGTAGATGTACTGAGTGCAGTGGAGAGTAAACCAGTTTCCATAAATCCCAGCAGGAGTCCGTTTCACTTTATAAGATTCATGTGAAAAATTGAAAATTCAGGTTCTTCCAAATGCATCTGTAATCAGCAGGCTGAGCCCCATGGGCCCCAGAGGTGACTGTTCACAGCACAAAGTAGGGTTTCACAATCACACTGTGATTCTCTACTGCATTTTTAAAGGTTAGACATTAATTCCTGATCAATACAAGGAGCAGCAGGCTACCCCCTACCCCCACTCCCAGAATTGTCTTACATTATTAACTGAGCCTTGGCATATCCTGGAATTACTTAAAATCACAACTCAGAGCTGTAAGACACAGGGTCCATCCAGATCCAGAGCAGAGAGGGGTGACAAAGACCTTCCCCAGTACCTTCTTCCCCCACGCAGAGACAAATCCACCCTGTTTTAGATCTGACAGTTGAAGGCAAACAAGATTCATCATGCTTAGCATGACACATTCAAAAACAAACACCAGAATCTGAAGATTCTCCAAGTTAATTGGACTTTGTAGAAACAGGTGATTCCAAATTAATCTTCATGATCGAGTCTACCTCCCTTAACAATGAATGTGCCACACTTATTTTTGCTGTTGTGCCATCACCATTACAAATTTCATTGACATCAAGACATCTCCCTTGGGAGCTGAAAACAAACTCAGTGTATCCCAAGCACCAAGTTTTCCAGCAGCATTAAAAATAAGGACAAAAATATAAAATCCAGGCTAGTCAACAGCTTTTGGTCAGTGAAAATTTTCTGGTCTTCTCCATACATGCGTGTCGGGGTGTCATTTGCTTTCCATTCACGTGATAGGTGGTGGCTGCTGTATTTGATGATGCAGTTTGACATGGACTAGGTCAGGGGCAGGATATAAGCTGGTCCATCAATCAAATTTAGAACCACTTTTTGATTATTGGTCATGCCGGTTCTTACCCTGTCTCTCTTCCCTCTTGGTAACACTCCTGCAGCTTTGAAGGCTTCAGCTGCTAACTGTACAGGTTCCTGGACTTCAGGCAGCATTTTGGGGTGGTTTTGGAAACCTTCACAGTTAGGCAGGTTCATTAGCATGCGCTCATGGTCTCATATTTTTTACTGCCTCTCTGCAGGGCTCATTTATTCCACTGAAATCAAACACAAGAATTCCCCCAAGGCATCCTTGTCGGATATGAAGTGACTGGGCTGCACGACACACTCTTTCCAGGTACTGCAGCAGGTACAGGGAAGCTTACGATAGTTTTTGGTGTCATATCAATTCATTATCAAAGGGGAAATTGATGAATATCCACTTTTGCTGAGTTAGAATCTCCTGATGGCTAATGAGCGTGAATAAAACGTTATGCAAATTAGTGGCTGACAAGGGAATTCGGAACTGAACTTGAATATGAAATAGGTCATTAGTATAACACATCTTAACATCTGTTGATTGTTTCTAATGTTACATTTGAGGCAAAACTGTTTATGTTGAGATTTAGTGAGAAGAACCCAAGCCGACCCTGCAGTCGTGCACGCACCCTCTGAACTTTGTGCCACGCTTGATGTCAGGAAGCAGGAGTGATTCTGGCCAAACAAACAGGTCCCCACTCCTGGAGAAAAAACACAGTTTATGGCCTAGATTGCTATCTGATCAGCTGCTCAGGACACCTTTGTATTATGTGTGCCTAGGTGGCTGTGCAGTGTCTCATAAAATATGAATACTTCTTCCAGATCGGATGGTGCTTAATGTGCATTTACTGTATGAACACTTACAGGTTTCTATTATTATTTATAAGTCTACAGTGTGAGAAGATTTTCTCTAATGCTCAAGAAGTGACAGTTTCCCTCTTGCCAAGGACAAGCAGAGAAGAGGACACATCAAGAGAAAGGCAAACAGCAAACACTATGTGTAGACAAGGCAAACTAGATTTTCTCTAAGCCATACAGGCCATCTAGGTGTTTAAAAGGAATTAAAATTTGAATGGATTTGAGCTTTGTGGGCTTGGTGTAGTGTAAGGTACAGTTTGTGTCTTGTCCTTTTGGTACAATCCAATCTGTCTGGATTCCTGCACATGGGCTTATTTAGGGCTTGGGGGGTTTTTTTCCAGGTTGAAGAAGGAATGATGAAAGTCCTCAAGTAAAACAGGAAAAACTGACTTTCTTTGAAGATAAGCTGCCCCAAAGGGTCTCTGACACATCACAGGAGAGGAGTGGCAAATTAATGTTGGAGGCAGTGTGTCAATAGTCTTTAAAAATGAAAAACTAATAATGTGACCAAAAAAATCAAACAAAACCAGTCTCAAAATAAAGGAATATTTCTTTGTGGGAAACAGGCACTGGGATACACAGATGTACTCACATCCCTCACCTCCCCTGAGGCAGGATAGAGACCTCCCAGGAGGGCTCAGTCTCGTAGAAAATGGTGATCATCAGACAGTGTTTTTTAATTTGCTTCTGCAAAGAAGAAACCTTCCACTCTTGTGACATTCAAAGGGGAGATGGAAAGGGGAACAAAAGGAAGAAAATCTCATTCCTACCTTCCTCCTGCTCAGTGGTTCTTGAGCTATCCATATGAAGTGGGGAAGGTGCAAGAGGAGAAAAACAAACCGTGTGCAATAAGCAATAAATATCTGTGAGCAAAGCAGTAAGTACAGGATGCAGCACAGTGAATTTCAAGCCATGGCATGAAATTCAGCTTCTCTTCTCTGAGGTGACCACCAAATTCATCCCATCTTCAGGTACTTCTGATGAGGATATTTCTCTCTGGCCAGAAATTCTACCCTTCCAAGATGAAGTTTCAGCTTCCATGACCTAGTTTTGACAATCCTGTCAGAAGTTTCTACACAAACTCTACATAGGACAGCATCAGGAGCCCCCATTTAAATGAGGTCCATCCTCAGGAGAGGGAGTGATAAAAAAGGTGGTTTGTTTCCCCATTATTGCTTTAAATCCAGCACTTTATTTGCAGCCCCTGTTTACAAAAGAAAAAAGCAAGCCTTGTGGCAACAAATGATCAAAGCTGACACAAGTAGCCCACCCAAGACATGGTCTGGAGTTTTGGTCAGCAATAGAAGGAGAGCAAAATACAAAGGTCACTTCTAGATGAGATGCATAACCAAGGAGAACACAATCAGGGCAAGAGTCCAAGCAAAGAACAGACCATGCTTCTTCAGAAACAAAGGCATGAAAAAGCAGGGAGACAAGAGTACTGTCTAAAATTTCAGTGAGAAGAGAGGATACAGCACAACACTTTTTCTGTTGAAGTGTTCTGCCCATCCCAGCCATGCTCTATGTAGTGTCTCCATTTGCTTAGTATAAAAAGTTGTTCACTGCCTGAGGTAGGAGCTTTGATCCAAGAGACTGGTGTCTCAGGATGTGCCAAAGCCTGCTGTCTTACAAGACAGGGATCACAAAACATGTCCTTTATCAGAGCAAGCCAAGGCAAAAAAGTAGCAATGCAAGTACTCAGGGCTTAGAGTTCTCCAAGCAGAGGACTCAGGTTGGAGAGATCCCCATCAACACCCACGGTAGTGATTTCAAAGACCTCATTCCAGATCAGAGCCACCTCTATAAACAAGGGGTGAGGAAAGACAGTAGGAGTTTCCTGATCCAACATGCACTGCAGCCCTCTGAACTGGAACTCCAGAGCTGGTGTACGGAGCCACGGTGGGGTAAAGAAACCTAGAAGCCGTGCATCTTAACCTCAGCTCAGGGACTGCAGCTGCCTAAACATCCAGATATCAAGAGTCACCAGATTTATTGAATGAGGACCCACAGCTCTTACCCAGACCCATGCCAGGCCCCCACATCCCCCATTCATTGCCTACTCATAAGTGCTAAAATTCACCTGAGCATCCACACCTCCCTTCTGCAAACCACAGTGGTGGACTACTACATTTATTATCCCATCACAATTAACCACTTCTGATTAGTTCAACTAATTACTGGGTGCTAGCAATTACTCACTGACAGGCCTCCTCAGAGTCTTTAATAGCTGTTCCCACAAGAACAAACAGGTGAAGGCCAGAAGAAAAAAGCAAAACAACTAAACAAAGGGGAAATGAGGGAAAGAATTAAGAAATCCCTGGACAGACCCAGGTCCTTTGAGATCCAGAGCAGCAAACAGCCCAGCTAATTAGCATGCCTGTTGCATTGCCAGCATGCATGGAAATTTTCCCTCCAGCCCTTTTTCTTGCAGAAGCTCATGATTTGGGATTTGTCCACAATACAAGCACTAGACAAGATGTTTTTGCACATTGTCGTTTCAACACTGTAATGTCTCTCAAAAACACTAAGTCATGTCTGGGTAAATTTGTTTAGAGGGTGAATTTTGAATCCTAAGCCACAAAGTGGAGGCATTTTCTTTATAGCTGACTGAAGACCTCTGGCAACAGGAGGATTAGGGGAGAATGGAAAATCTGAAAAAAGGGAAGCCTTAACTGATTGGGAACACACTTCTTTTATGGATAACAGAGGAATAAAATCCTTAGGAGGATGCTCTACATGTTGTAATAGCAACTGTATGTTTTCTGTTTCAGACCCTGACAACAGAACTTAACAGAAAATAAGTTGTTAATGGCACTCATAGAAGCAATCTTTATCTGTATTAAATTCTACAGTATGCAGAAAAAAACATAGCTTTGTATCAGATGCTTAGAGAATGCTCTTGCTCCTATTGTCATTGAATTTTATGGGGTTTCCATAAACAGGAGAGCATCCAGTGTCTTTGTTTCCAGGGGCTGCATGCTTCACCCCCGTGGCTGCAGCACCTGGAAGGTGTCTGCTTCCAGACATCCTACTCCAAACCCTTTTGAATTTCATAATACTGACCTGACAAGCTTTAAGGGAGGATTTCAACAGGTCCATAAAGCACATGTGTTGACTTCCAGGTGGCTTTTTAACCAGAAGCCAGTCAGCCACAGACAACATGACCACAGATCCTGAAGTATCTCAGCATCCCAGAGACAGTCTCCAAGCACAGCTGAGATCTTATCAAGTCTTATCAGGAGGACTGTAATCCTGGGGAAGCTGCTGGAGAACAGACATTAAGCAGCCTGACAACAATAAGCCTGGTTCAGTGCCTTATTCCTCCCTTACTCAAAGCATGATTTTCCAAAATGATGAATGATTGTTTTCCAAGTAACGGTTTTGCACTAGAAACGCTCACTATTTCCTAAATTGCCCCTTCAATCTGGAAAGACTGCAGTGAACACAGGGGATTGTATCCCACACTTTGAGCCTCGACGTGTCACAGGTGATGGTGGGAGGACTGGGCATGCTTGTGTGGAGACTGGTGGAAAACATGATCCCCACAGTGGAAAAGTTTCCTGAGCACAAGACCTTGTCCCTGGGGTGCTGGGTATCTGTGTGGGGTGGGGTGAATCTCCCTCAAAGCCCACAGATACAGACAGGATCATCTGCAGGTCACAGAAGGAAGAAACACTTATCGCACATATGCATGAAATTATTACCCAAGTGCATTCCCTGCTTGAGCAGGAAAGGACAGTGAGCATGGTCAGGAGACCTCTCTCACCCCGACAAACGGCATCATGCAGGTCCTTTCCCTTTCTGAAGAAAAACAAGGTGGGGAAGAGGGGGAGGGCACAGTTAAAGCTAAATTGTGCCATAAAACTTTTTCCTGCAACAAACCGATTAACATCTGACTCTGCTATAGAACTCGAACAATGCTAAAGGCTGCAAAACGCTGTCTGAAAAGGCAATGCAAAACAATGGTCACACAAAGAGCCCTCGCCGAGGCAGGAAGGGCCCCCAGACAGCCCCTGCCCAGCCTCTGCCCAGCCGTGGAGTGCTTTCGTGCTCATGCCGATGCAGGAAAGGTGTTTTGTTTCAAAGTGCAATCTTTCCGAATGAAGTGTGCACTGCAGAAAGGCAGGGCACGCGATGGCATCCCCTTGTACAGGAATTCAAGAGCCCTTTGCTCAGAAACCCACCCCAGGCTCTGCTTTCTGCCCTCAAGGCACTCTTTGCTCTCATATGCAGCCCAGGGACTCCCTCCTGTTCTGCTTGTGTGGAGGTGGGAAGCACATGAGGATGTGTGCAACTGGCCACACAGCCACCTCCTGAGTTCAGCCAATCTCTAGTTCTGCTACATTCAAGGTATGCAACTTCCATTCTTCTACAGTTCTGGATGAATTTTCCAGACCTAATGAGATTATCATGTGAACTGCATAAGAAAAGACTAAGTTTTAACTCATGCTTTTGCTAATACAGTGCTGTAAATCAGTTGAAGGTCAAGCAGTCATGAATATCTGTAAGGTTAAATTTGATACTTCTATTCAGCAATACTTTTTCCTGCAGACACACATGCACATAATACTGTTTTTTCCTTAAAAGTCTTCATACATTTTCACCTTTTTTGTCCATTTCTGCTTGCTTTCTGTGACTGAAGTGGACAGAACATCTCCCAGGCAGGCTCTTGGAGATCTCAAGAACAGCATCTTCCATGGTTGATCCCTTCCTGGATCCTGTAGGCACCTCTGGCAGCAGAGCCAGAGCTGCAAGTGGCCTCCAATATTTGGGGACCCAGAGGGAAAGCATCAGGAGCTGATGCACTGAAACCTGGGGGTCCTGGCAGACAACAGGGAAAAGCTTCTTTTTATGCACTGGAACAGATTGACCAGAGAGAGTGTGGAGGCTTCCTCACTGGGGATATTCCAGAACCATCTGGATACAATCCTATGCCCTGTGCTTTGGGATGACCCTGCTTGAACTGGGACATTGGACCAGATGACCCACTGGGGTCCTTCCAACCTGACCCATTCTGTGATTCTCTGATTCTGTGGTCTTGCCCACTCTCCAAAGTACAACAGGTTTTCGTGTTCCAGGCTCAAAGACGATTCACAATTGGACTTGATCTTAAAGACCTTTTCCAACCTTAATGATTCTGATTCTACGAGCAGGGCTGGCATCCAGGAGCAGCAAACCATGGCCTGGAAAAGGTGGGTGCAGGAATTTCCAGAGAGGCTGCTGTCAGAAAATCAACATCAGGAAGGAGCCTCTAGGGAGGGGAAGTGTCAGACCAGCTTATCAGTCAATAGGGAATGGCTGGCAAAGACAAGGCTCCTGCCACGTCTTACAGGGGCTTTATTTCTCACCTGCAAGAAGAAATTCTGGCTATCCCACATTCATGAGGAGGCACATCCTCCACACTCCACCAGGCAGCAAAGCAGCAGTGGTCAGGTGTGACCAGCCTTGCCATGGCCACCAAAAACAACCACCAGTCATCTTGGGCAGGTCAGGCAGTGCTGGGCAGGGCCCATGTTGGGGGCTGTGAGCCTGCAGGAGATGGGGCTTCGTTCAGAAGGAAGATGTGCCCAAGGAAAGGCCCACTGCTCCTCTGCACCAGGCCTGAGGAACAGCTGGCCACAGCATGAATATCCATGCTGGTCTGGGATGTTTAATATCAAATTGAGAGGGAATTAAGGTGCTTGGGTCTGTGACTGCTTTACATTAACTCTGGATGGTATGAAAACATAACCCACAGGTTTTGCTTTTATGAGCAATACTTGGCTTGTTCTGTTCCCGAGCTTGTCTCCTGTGCAGTGTATTTCTTGTGCTGATAAATATTTATGCTCCGTGATTTTGATTTATACAAGGGGCTTAAATATTGTAAAGGTGGATATAACCAGCATAAAACAACATAAAACAAAGCACCAGTATCCAGAATGGGGTGGACTAAAAAGGGATGGCTCCTGCAGCAGCCAAATTTTACCCCAGAAATGACCTCTTCCCCTCCCAGGAGCAGCACAAATTGGCAGCATCCCCCTCTCTGCTTTACAATTGAGATTCCCAACCTGTGTGTATCAAACAGGAGAGGTGTTTGCAGTATTGCCAAGGTTACTAGAGTGAAAACATTGCAAATGGCATTTGCATGATTGTACTTTCAAATCCGAACTTGTAGCAACAGTGCATTTTAAATGAAGGGGATTTATAACTCAAACCAGAACACTAATCATATTCTGGAGTAATAGGATTTATTTGTTGGTTGTTTGGTGGTTGTGGGGTTTTTTTAAGCTCAGAGACAACAAGATATGTTCATGAAAAGGGAGATGGCTGGGCTTAAACCCTACTCCAACAACATTTTGAAGGGATTAGGAAAGAAACAAGAATGTGCTCCATTTTCAATATGCGGTTCAGAGCCTCTGTAGTCTTAATGCCTCCCTGCTATGAGAACATCCTAAGTTGCTAAACAAGTTCATACAATTGCCATTTTAAATGTGAAACTCAGCACAAAAAAAAAGGAGTCGTCTGAGGATCAAGAATGGATGTTTAACAGCACCCAGATGTTCTCCAGCTATGAAATTCCTTACCCAAAGCACAGTGGGCGCATTTTGAAGCAATGCTCAGTCCTCCACCAAGGCTAGGATTTACAGCCCAATATCAAGACCAGCTAAAGCTGGAAGCAGTTGTCATGTTCCCCACAGCAGTGGATTTCTGGGACAGGCTGTTAAGGTTCTGGAGCACCTGACTTAAAGGCATGCAATATTTATGGGAGAAAGAGCTCATTTAGGCTGTAATTTAGGAGGTGCACTAAATCTCCCTATATCCTTACATGGAATAAGTGGATTAAGTCAATGTACACCACCCAAAGAGCTTGATTTTAATCCCCATGCCCTGCACACACCAGATTTCTGGGAATAAAGGTGCTCCAAGAGGGTTTGATGATTACCAGAAATAGCTCCAAAAAATTCCCTGGATTTTTGACAAAACGGAACTTTTCCAGACATT
Source organism: Corvus brachyrhynchos (assembly GCF_000691975.1). NCBI lineage: Eukaryota > Metazoa > Chordata > Aves > Passeriformes > Corvidae > Corvus > Corvus brachyrhynchos. The sequence continues at coordinate 4,855,280 of NW_008246064.1, forward strand.
TCTGAAATATCTCTGTATAACACTTGTTAAAGACACCTTACAGGGCTTGCTTTAATATAAAAATTCTCGGTGGTGGGCTGTTAAGATATCCTTTCAGATATGGAAAACCAGGAGTGTTCATGTGGTCTGTTTCTGCAGCCATCTGAAGAGATAATAAACCTCATCTGACCACTGAGAACTTCACAGTACACACACTAACCTCGTCACTTAAATTGCATGATCATATACTTGCTGGCGATTGATTTTAGACTAGTCAAAGGATGTCAATTTAGGCAGCTGAAACCACCACCTAAAATCTCCAGTTGTGCTTGGAAATTCTGGCCTTCAGTATATTCAGGCACACACTGATTTTATACAGTGTGTGTATATATATATGTATAATTTCACATACACACATACATGCATCTATAAATGAAAAAATTAATCTGAAATGTGTCGCCCCGCAATCTGTCAAATAAAGCTGATATAATAAATATGTCACTTTATTTAACAACTGATGCTGAAGAGAACTAGGCAGAATGAAAGAAATGAAGACAGGGCTTAGTAAAAACACTGAGGAAGGCAGAAATTAAAGCAATCAATCACATTCTCGTGGAATGTCTACACCACTCGAAATAATATTTTATTGTCTGCTATTGATTGGATGCCACTGAACAAAATTACAAACAATGAATCTGGTGTTATAAACAAGAATCACAATAAGAATAACTTATTTCAAAGCCTTGGCCATACACTTTGTAGACTGCAGAGTCCTGGACCTCTGTTTCCTCTACCACCCTAACCTAAGAGACATCCCTGCTCACTGACAATGGGGAGGCCAGGCTGCAACAGTGCTGAAATAAGGGAACACTCCCATTTTGCCCTCCTTTGCATTTTAAGCATGAGTATTTAAAGCTTACAAAATTTGGTAGGATTAGAGGACCCCACAAGGTAGGAGTGCACAAGAAAAGTGACACTGTCTGTTTCAAACAGTGAGTTTAGGAAGGAGGAGGAGAATACCTGGAATTTTATTCTGATGCAATCATAAGAAAAATTAAAATAATTATGCTGAATCAGAGAGTAAAGCTGTGGTACTCAGCAGCCAGTCCCAGGCAATGTTTTGGAAAATGAAAGAAAATTTCTATGGGCCCTCCAGCCAGCGGCCCCCATATCTCTTGCCGGGTTCCTTGCCCTTGCTCCAGTGGGATGCTGCCACTCTGATCCATGCAGAGACAAGGGACATGGGTCGGGACACAAGCTGAGCCTGATGGAGAGAGCACAGGACAAGTGACATCCTCTTGCTGCTCACCAAGCCACAAGTTACTCATCAAACACCTTCACTAACAGCACCAGGACAACCTGGGAAGAAAGGTGCTGTTTATGCTGAGCACTGGTCTGAAAGACTCACCTCCAGAGAGAATGAGCTGACACAGCAGTGAGAAGTAGGACCCACAGCTGTTTCCAAAATCCCTCTGAGCTTGGCTTGTTGTAAGGAGAAAAGAATATGTGGCAGGGGGTTTTTGAGCAACTGAGGGGAAGTCCTTTCTCAGCCCTCTGAAGCTCAGAAGATGATAAAACAGCATTACTAAAACCTCTAGAAAAATAAAATGAGATGTTTAGATAAGCCAGTCATTCCTGATAGTATCCAGACTCCAAAATGAAAGTGGACAAATATGAATGCAAAATGCTGGATGGAGAAGCAAGCAGAGAGGATGGGATAGAAGACACATCTCCCCTTCCTGCATTGTTCTGTGATGCCACTGGGCTGTCACACATTAGCCATTTACAGACACATGCAAATGGCATGAAAACACTGGGCCAAATCCATCCACGGTGCAAATTCATTGAGTTCCAGCAGGTCTACACTGGGTTCTAATTAGGCTTATTATGTATAACTGAACATAATTCTAATTGGCAGCTTTCATTACACCCCACATCATTTCTGCTCTAATTTACCCACGTGGGACGAGAAAAAGGTAACACTCAGATCTGGCTCCAACAGTGACAGCAACAGGAGGAAGAAGGAAAACCATCCCTGGAACTGTGCACAATGGCCATGAGTGGAGTTGGAGGTATTCCCGCTGAAGGAACATTTATCCTGCTGGTATTCAGGAATCAGGTTGTGTTTAATTTACCTTTATGCAGCTTTACCTACCCAATAGTTTACCACCCACCCCTGCAATATCCAACCTCTATGACTAGAGATTTTATGGAATGGGAGTCCTTATAGGCATTTGGGGAGTAAAATCTCTGCTTGGAATATGAGGAAGAGTGTGTTTGTGCATGGGTAGGATTGCAATTCAAGGGATTTGAAGTTAATAATTATTTTCTCCCATCTGTCTCATATACTTCCCCTTCTTTTATAGACTCCACATGTCTCAAATTAGGAGAAAATCTCAAGCCTACAGGGATCAGCAGTGCCAACCCCACCTTTCTGGGAAGGAGAGGCACTTCCAAGGGGCTTCCAGTTAATGTCGATGAGAGTTGTGTACACTGAACATACCCATCAACCAGTTTGGAAAGAAAAGCTGCTGTCCTCATGAATTATAGTCACTTCAGAAAGCTTGGCCTAGACCCCCACCAGGGTGAGATTTTCCTTGAAAGACTGTGACTGCTCAATAGTGTCCATGGGAAGATCCATGGATCTTGGTTAATTGATCCTTTGGAGGCTTTGGGCCCATAGAGATGATGGGCCCAGGTTGTAGAAAAGTTATGGAGGTAAAGGCACAAGTGGTTGAAAGACAAGATACAAAGTGGTTAGCGATGGCTCACTCCCAAACCTGCAGAGGTTTGCCCCAGATCTGGGTGTGGCCAACATCTTGATTGCTGCCTTCGATGAAGGGTGGAGAACTTGCTTGTAAAATGGCTAGTGGGATCGAGTCCTAAGGGGTTGCAAGTGTTCAAGAGGACGGGAGCAGAATTCAGACAGGCCTCAGCCTGAAATGCCATCTGAAAGCAGCAAGAGGGAAATCCAGAGGAACGAGTTCAACCTCCTACCCTCGGGAGGGACATCTCCAGAGCACGGGCAAACAAGAGGTGCTGGTTTATGGTCTGGGGGACAGGTAAAAGGGCCACAAAGAGCCAGCAATGAGAGCAGCATCCCATCAGAGTTGTGGGATGTACTGACTGGAGGGGATCCACAGGGAAGCACATGAACCTGCCATAACATAAAAGGGGATAACTCCCAACTTTCCTGCTGTGGCTACCTATCCAAGTCCAGGGCAGACTCTGGGTTCCCTATTGAAGACCAGGGATGCTTCCTGCTATCAGATCAATGCAAATCCCACAATCAGACCAATTTGCTGTTTGGCCACTCCTGAATCTCAAGATGCAGCTCTGGCTTTGGGACCAAGCCAAGCTGTGCAGAGGAGGACACCACATGTCCACGGCACAGTTTTTGGGGTGGCCAGTGCTCTGCACCCAGTTGGCAGCAATGCTGTGTGCACACAATGAGCATTTAGGGGGTGGAAGGAGCCTTCAAGATGCACAAAGCCAAATCTGTCCAAGTGTGAGCGAGGGAAGGCAGCAGGGTGGAGGAAAGCCATCTGGCACCCTCTAGTGTGACGCTCTGAGAAAAGCTCGTCCCTCCGCACCCAGCGCCGTTCCTCAGCAGCCTCTTTCCTCGCCCCCGCACCGACCACCCGTGCCCGCAAGCTCCGTCTCATCAACCCCCTTTAATTACCATCCACTGTAGCAAGACACGAAACTCATTAGTGCGAGCAGCATCTCCTCGTGATGAGCCTGTCGTGTCCCAAGACACCCAGCGCGTGTGAGCCCGATCAGAAGGAGATGCACAGCCCAGAGAGGCTCTAATGGAGATTTTCAAAGCTTTGGGGACCTGGCGTGGCTGAGAGTGAAGAAGTGCCAATGCCAGCACATCAGGGCCACCATCGCTCGCAGCGTCACATGTGCAGGATTGGGCATGAAAATAAGATACGTCCCAGGGCACATGCTGGGAAATTAGACGTGTTGCTGTTGGACAGCATTAAGATGGGAGAGAGCAGATTCAGCTGGCTGTGTGACATCTGGGGTGGGACATTTGTATTAAGAGAGTCTAAATTAAAAAAACAAAACCGCCAAGGACAGGCCAGGGCGTCCCAGCCCAGCCCAGCCCGTACCCAGCAGTGTAGGCACAGCTAGAGCCACCCAAGCACATTTCACTTTTTACGATTTGGCTCTCAAGTCGCTGGAAGAAAAACAACTTTCTTCTGTTCCTAATCACCTTCACTGTCCTCCAGTGAACTTGTGGGCAATGTATGCTGTGTAATCGGAGCAGCACTGCTCCATGAATGGTAAACAGGCACCCATATACTTCTCAGGATGACGGTTCACAACCAAGGAACCAACACAGAGCACAGGCAAGAGGAGATAAAGCATCTTAACCCAGAGAGCACAGTCCCCTCCCAGGCACTGGGACCACCTCCACCAACACTTCTGAACAAAATGTCCTTCTCTCCCAGGGCTTTGAAAGCGAAAGGGTTTTGGGGTCAGGCCACGTGGCAATGGGACAGTGTTTGGTGGCCTGACCTTCAGCACTTAGGATGGTGTAGGTAGGATGTAGGTGCCAGGAGCCACTGCCATCAGAGACAGGACAGTGCCAAGTCCCAAAAGGCCACATGAGTGGTACTGCAACTACACTAATGTGAGCGTCCATGTTGACCTTGAAGAGCTGATGTCTAACCAACCTTCGTGCCAGTGAAGACCACCCCTGCCTGACATATCACTGCTGGCATTTTTGCGTGTTGGAGGTTTCTATGATCTGCATGGAGTTTTGTGTTTGGTTTAGGGCCAGCTTGTCACCTCAAAACAGTCCTGTATCCTCATCCCTCATAGAACCATTTAGGCTAGAAAATACTTCTAAGATCATCAAGCCTAAACCTCAAGCCAGCACGGCCAATTCCACCACTAAACCATGTCCCTCAGTGCCACATCTACACATCTTTTAAATCCCTTCAGGGATGGTGACTCCACCACTGCCCTGGGCAGCCTGTTCCAATTCTTGACAGCCATTTCAGTGAAGAAATTTTTACTAATATCCAATCTAAACCTCCCCTGGCACAACTTGAGGCCACTTCCTCTGGTCCCCTCAAAGAAACCAACTCTGACCTCTCTACAAGCTCTTGCTCTTCCTTGTCCTGTTAGTCCAACACCAAAGGATTCTACTTGGGTAGGGGAAACCCACAGCCATGTGTCTCCTGCATCACATCTTGCATCCTCACCACCATCCTCTGTGTCCTGTGCTCCTCTGAACCAGGAGCATATTTCCCATGAAAACCACCTGTCAGTAATGCAAGCCATGGATCTGGCTCAGCTCTGGGTAAAGCTGGATCCAATTTTACAAAACCCATCTCACAAGCAAATTGAACTCCTATAAATAAACACAAAACCTGGAACGTTTGCCTGGCCCCTGAAACAAAAGAAATTTTGCTACACAGCTTAAATTTTTATTGCTAGTTAGTGTAAGAGAGGCAGAAACGAAAACACAGGCTGAGCCAGGAACTGTGCAAGCTCTCACAGGCAGATCAGCCAGTGTATCCCCTTAATAACCTTTAAAATGCCTCTTGCCTGTCATGCTAAATTGCATGGCCATTTTATGATGTGGACACATGTTCACAGAGACCATCCACAGGACAGACTGATCTCAACTGATCAACGTATTCAAAAAAGAGTGACTTTTTCCCCCCTTAGACATGTAATATTTCTTCTTAAAATCAACTATTATTTTCAAACCAGAGACTCCCCAAAACCAAGTAAACCTAATTCAGTGAGGTAAAGGCATCAGAGGTGACTCAAGCCATGTTCAAGACTTCGAAGCTATGACCAGATCACCAGCACCTATCAGAAGCAGCAATTTTTTTTGGAGGAACATTTAAACAACTCTCTTACACCAGCCTTTCCACTTGCAAACCACAGCTCCCTTGACATGTGTACTGCTTGAATTTTTTCTGGGAAACCACAGAAAGATAGAGTCTTGACATAGAAACCTGACAGAAGCAGTGCTTCAGAGGGCATCACTTTGAAAACAGGCCTTGGTTGCTCTGTATCCTGCCTACCACAGCAAACATCTAGAGAAGAACAGCAGACAACTCAGTGTGTAAAACTGGATTGTATTTTCTAGTTCTGCTCTTAGAGAGGTCACAAAAGGAAGAGAAACTGGGATCCAAACCTGATACTTGATCTACGTTAGTGCGAAGTCACAGTGATCCACACCCACAGCTGTTCAGTGCTACTGCAGTAAGAAAACTAATACAATGATACCCAAATCAAATGGGATGTCTTTCATCCTCCCCCTGCCCTCCCCATAAGTTTTGAATAAGAGCCATTAAATGAAAGCTGGAGGGAAGGCAACTGCTCAGGGTCAACTGACTCATCTCCCTCATGGAAATTGCAGCTGGCATGGGCTTGGCCACTGGACGTCAGGAAGGAGACAGGGGCTGTGTTGGTGAGAGCACAGTGAAGTCAGCTATGGTGAGAGAAACAGCCTGAGCTGTTGTAAAACTGAGGAGCTGAAACCAGTGAATGGAATAGAAAGATGAGAAAAAAAGGGCATGGAAGGGAAGGGAAGGGAAGGGAAGGGAAGGGAAGGGAAGGGAACTGTTTCAGTTGGAAAGGACTTGAAATGACCACTCAGTCCAGCTCCCTGACCAGTTCAAGGCTGACCATGGTAAAGGCTATTACTAAAGCACTGTCCAAATATCTCTTAAACACTGACAGGCTTGAGGCATGGACCAAATCTCTGGAAAGCCTATTCCAGTGTTTGATCACCCTCTCAGTAAAGAAATGCTTCCTAATGTCCCATCTAACCTCATCCAGTGCACCTTTGAACCATTCCCACACAGTCACAGGATCCCAGAGAGAAGAGCTCAGTACCTCACTCTCCACTTCCCCTCCTCAGGAAGCTGTAGAGAGTGATGAGGTCACCCCTCAGCCTCCTTTTCTCTGAACAAGACAAACTCAAAGCCCTCAGCAGCTCTTCACAGGACATTCCTTCCTCTGCTTTGTTGCTCTCCAGACACATTCAATGACCTTCACACCTGTCTTGGGGTGACTTTATGATGTTGTATCCCCTATCGCTGCTCTATGCCCAGACATGAGCCCTGTGCCTTTCTGTGTCTTTAAGACTGGGTGTGAGAGAAGGAAAAAAAAAAGCCAGATGAACTTTTCAAAGCAGTTTTGTGTTCAAGAACACAGAAATAGCTGCTGCTTCTGCGGCAGCAAGCACGGGGGAAGCACCCTTTTGCTGCTCTTCAGCCAGCTTTCAGCTCAGTTTTCTCCAGAGAGACACAGAGAGTTAAATAACTTTTTTTCCTGGGGCTTTGGTTTCTTCTTCTCTTCTGGACTGTTCAATAATACCAGAACACACCAGGAGACCCTACACCATTGGCCTGGAGTGGGGCTTATGCCAAACTCCAGCTCTGAAGAGGAGAGAGAGAGAGAGACCATAGAAAGGACTCTAAAATCTTCCCAGGTTTCTCTCCACAGTGAGACGTTTTATTATTTAGCATTATTATTCTTTTCCCGTGTGTTTGTTAAATAAACAGGGTTTTTTTCCTTTACTTTCCCCTTAGGAAAATTTATTTTTTCCCAAACCTGGTGGGGGAGGGATGGCTGTAACCTGCCTTCTATTCAGAGGACGTTCCAATTTGGACGCTCCTCCAAATTTGTCTCAAACTGGCACAACACCCTTCTTAAATTGAGGGGCCCAGAACTGCCCACAGTGCTCCAGGTGAGGCCACACCAACCCTGAATAGAGCAGCACAATCACCTCTTCTGTACAGCTAGTCGTGCTGTGTTTGAAGCCACCCAGGATGGATTTTGACCTCTGGGCTGTCCAGTCTCACTGCTGATTCATACCGAGCCCGCTACCAACCAGCACCTCACTGTCCCCACATCTCAGCTGGGAAAAGAGAGGAGTGCTCAAGCAATGGCACTTACCTGTGTTTGTGCTATTAGAGAAAAAGCTTTAAACTCAGCACATTATTTCTTCATTTCAAGTACTAAAACAGAGATAGATTTTTTTTCTCAATCTCCCTATTATCTTATTCCTCTTGCTTTTTCTTTAGCCATTATTTAGTTCAACTCAAACTTACTGTTAAGTGTGCTCCCATCAATGCTGGTCAACAAAGCATTTAGGCACGTGCTTAACTCAAAGCAGATAACTAATGTACATTCAGCAAAACTCACCCATACACCTCACTTTTTTTTCTCTGAAGAGGGGTGCTTGGTTGCTTTAAAAGCTGTATTTCTTTTCAGCACAAAGTACCACAGCCACAAAAATCAATGCACTCTGCTCCATCAGTGTGCATCTGTCACTCAGCTCCCAGAACGGGGAAAAGAAGAGGCACACACAGAAAACACTCACCCAGTCCCTTTCCTTTAAGAACACCCAAGAGTAAAAAGATGCATAATTTAGCAGAATGGTTTTATTTGTGTATCGGGTTATTTTAAATGTCAGCTGAGGTTATGTTCTTGTCTTGAGTTGCTGCCGGGTGTTGCTTCAAAGTCATTCTGAGTCACTGCTCTCCATCTTCATCTGCTGATGGGCCCCCAGGTAGTGATGGAAACATAACTTCCCTTGACATGGATAACCTCCAATAAAGGAGTGACTTCCCTTTTGACATGCTGATTAGAATAAACGAGGGGAGGCGGAAGGGAAGAGGAAGGTGACTGTAGCTCTTGAAAAGCAAAGACAATGGGCCACATCCTGCTGCCTGCCTCCGTGCCATCAGATTCACTGCAAGTTATTTGCAAAACCGCAAGAAACTCATTAGATTGCTGCTACGACTATTGATGGAAATGCAAATCTTTACCTACAGGTCCTTATTCCACAGCAAATTAACAGCAGGCTGGGGAAAACCAAAAATCTGTAGTCTCAGGGCTGGGAGTCCATCAGAATGAAGTATAATCTCTTTTTCAGATATCACTCCAAACAAAAAGACAAGATCTAACTTCATTCAGATTTTCCATTAGTTGCATCAACATTAACTTGAAAGAAATTCTTCCATGCTTCCATGAGCCCAAATAAGGTGAGAATCAGAGCCTGAGAGTTCCATAAACTGGCCTGGTACAATCTGAAAGGGCTGTGCTCAGAGAGACACAGTCTGGCTGGCAATTTACAAGACGAAGGGAAATCTCTAGAGTCGAGTTTTGTTTTGGCCTGACACAAGATTTTACCAAGCCCTTAATTCTTTCCATTATCTTCCATGGGCTTTGGATTAGGCTCTTTATAGTGAATTCAGCTTTGGTGGACCAATGTGATACCTCAAGAGATCACCTAGCTGAGAATCCAGGTAGAAGGTTTTCAGAAAAATCCTGCCCTGGTCTTCCAAGGGGTCCTGCTGAGATGGCGACTGAGTCTTTGCATTGTTCCCAGTAAGGCCACCTGCAACTGGATCACACAGCCAGGGGTTTCAGCTCTCTAAGAAAGAGCATGAACACCCCCCACCTCAACCCCTCAGTAGGGCCTGCACTCACTGTCACAAGCTCATTTCCCACAGAGAGCCAAACATTGTCATTTACACCAATAAAAAGCAGAATTCAGCACGCTTTCCATAAAACGGATCGTGAACCCTTAACACCACTTGCCTCTCCTTGGAATAATAAATTATGAGGACAAATGGCAGAATCATTATCAGTTTCAATATCCAGTCATAAATAGTCTTGTAAGAACACTCAAATGATGGTGTTTTATTGCATTAGATATCACTTGCCATTAATTACAGCATGAAACTTTTGTACTTTGATGAAAAGCATTTTAGCCAGCTCAGTTATAAATTTAAAACAGTCTTAAAACAAAAGTCACCCCAAGTTGTGGTGTGGAGATTTTTTTAATCTATAGATCTGAACACAAAATAGCATTTTTGGCTTGGAATGACACAAAAGCCAGGTTTTATAAAAGCTATTTTATTGGACACTCATTCAGCTTCAGCGCTCACAGCAAACTAACAGTACCCATGACTATGTTTTACAATAACACTGTTGGCAGCCAGATTTCACTGCTAGAGATACTTCATAGTTCATTTGTTTAGTGGGAGTTTTCTTCCTAATGATCAAGTGCTGTCATGAATCAACGTGATCTAGTTTACGTTTCTGCCCTGTTTCTTTTGTTTGGATCATTTCTCCCTCCTTCTGTTGGCATAACTCACCACGAGGGACAGAATCACAGCTGGCTGGAGAGCAAGCCTGGCACCAACAACAGCTGCTGGGTCAGTCCCCAGAAAATCTGGGATACACACAAACTCTCACAGAGAGAGAGAGAAAGCTCACAACTTCAGCCTATGAGCTAAATTTTCAAACAATTGTGGGATCTGTTTTCAAATTTCCAGTTCAGAGGGATTCAGGCTGAGGCAATTTACATTGCTGCTCCATGGCATTGATCACAATTTGCATTTGTTTGCAAAAGGGATTGAAGAGATTATCCCAATCCACTCTGGGCATGGCAGCTTTGCAGCCACCACAGCCAAATTCCCCAGAGACCCGGATTCAGTGCCTCTGCTCAGGTGAATAACAGCATATTTATTATAGCAATCCCTCTGAATTCAAACATCCATACATGAATGCACAGTCCCAAATCCAGGTGCACTGCAGCAGTTGTACTGGATCCCATCGATTTCTCAGTAGATTTGCAGAGGACGTATTTCTTTCCTTTCCCAGCCCTCCAGGAGGAATTATGGGTAGCCCAGTATTTAAATTATTCTCATGACACCTGGGAGACCAAGGTTCGGCTCTTGTCTTACCAGAGGTTCCCGTTTTGCCCAGAGACACAGGAAAAACACCCAGTTTCTCTGACATATGGTGGGAATATGCTCAAGCTTAAGAGAGCTAAGCTTAGGAGTCAAAATCCTGTGACAGTCAAAGGAGATCAGGTTCCTGCATTCCACAGTGACTTCTTGCCCTTCCCATGCCTGGAAATGGTCCCCGAGGAGATTTGCTCTGTGACCTTCATGGAGACAAAGGTGAAGCTGACCACTCTGAAGTTTTCTTAGGTCCTCCTTGCTTGAGGATGACCTCGACATCAGCATCTTCCCAGTCACTGGGGACCTTCCATGATCACCCCCACCGTTCAGAGATCATAGTGAGCAGTCTTGCAACGGATCAACCCTCTTCCTCAGCACCCTTGAACACATGCCACCTGGTCCCATTCACACAGGTATGCCCATTTTGCTTCACCAGTCCCTAAGTTGATCCACCCCTACGACAGGTGGCACCTACCTCTCCTAAATCCTGCCACTAGGCACAGAGATGAAGAGGTTTGACAGCAGACCTTGTCAGTAATGACAAAGGCAAAGAGCACCTCAGCCTTCCCCATGCCCTTTTGTCACTAGGTTGGCCAACACATTCAGCAGCAAATCAATATGTTCCCATTTTCCCTTTCCTGTGATTTACTTATAGAAATCCTTATTCCTGCCCTTCACACCCCCACCAGTTTCATCTCACTTTTGGCTTTTTGAATTTCATCCATGTTAGAGTATATCTGAGATCTGAGGACAAGTGACATTGGCCAAGACTCATCAGCACCTGTAAAAACAGATGTCATTGTCGCAACTTGACTGTTTCTTGAAAGGGTGACCATTTGCTTTTTGACACAAAAGTGAGAAATTGAAGAAAAACAGCCTAACTGCTCATTTAAGGCAGCCTGTTCCTTCCCTTCTGCTTAGCCAGTTAAAACCTCATTTGACAATCTGAGAGTTTAGCTCTCAGTGCTCTTGCTTAAAATATAACAGATGGCCTCTAATAAGTAAATTGAAAAGTGCAAATAAGGTTAAAACAATTTTTCTTTATTGAATATCATTAACTTCAAGGCTGTCCACTTTAAAATGCTAATTAAACCTCACTTCCTTTTGCAGGGTTCTAGTGAAGAAAGATTGCCGTGGGGTAAATTCCTCTTGTTTGTAGAGGACCAGCCCAGCAAATTGATAGCAAATTGGGCTGTTACATGCCCCAAGATTAAGAAGTGGAGTTGGAAGCTTTCCATTATTTGTCCCTTCCATACTAGTTCCTTCCCACAAACCAAACACAGTCAAGAAGGAAGAGGTCACCTGTGAAACCCTGCTCTGTCCACACAGCAAACAACAGCTTCTTTAAAGGTCACCATTGGTCCAAACCAGTGTTCACACAGGATTTCTAACACTTTGTTACCACCCTACAGCATGTTGTACTGTAGGTATGGGGCTCTGTATTCCTGGCAACATGCACAGAGTACAAGAGGTCCTTCAGTGCCTCACCCCCACCTTGCTCCTAATTTCCAGTGCAAATTTATTCACAATCAGTATGTGTCACTTGCTTGTGTGCCAACACTGTCCTTTGGCTTGAAGAGCTTTCTCCACCCCCAGCCTGAAGGATTTTTACTGAACAACCCAGTAAATAATTTTTACTGAATAACCCAACTGCTTCGTGCTTCCGGCGAAGCAAGTTAAACTTTCAGTCTCCTCTTCTAGGACAGCCCTTCCCTTCCCCTAATCAAGGTACCAGCCCCTCCCTCACCCCCTTCCAGTTTTAATTCTTCTTCCTTCAGCACAAGAGAGCAGTTCTGGCTGGGTCTTACCAAAATTCTGCATGAAGCAATGTTCCCATCTCAACTGGGAAAGCACACAGGTAAAGTCCAGGATAACATTCGCCTTCCTCGTGGTCAGGTCATACAGTTTTTAGTCATCATGTCAAAAAATTAGTATGTTTTTTACCTTTCACCTCCTTAACTCCTTCTGAAGGTTGAGCTCCCAGTCTGAGGCAGATCCAAGAAGCACCACAACTCAGCCCCCAAAGAGAGCCTTGTGTCCAGCTGGTGCAAAGCAGCCAACTCTTTGGACAACAGCCTCAGGACAACAGGCCATCACTGGGAGCAGGGAGCTCTGGGTGCTCCCCCTGCCTGGTGGATTTGACCCCAGGTCTTGGTTTGCAGGCCACCTTTGGTAGGCTGCAGGAAACTCAGGGAGGGAGAAGTTTCCATGTCTGCTGTAAACCTGAGATGCTGTAGAGCAAAAGTCAAGATGCATCAGGCCAGAAGAAAGGGAACCTCTGAGTGCCTGGGTCCCCTCACCAAGAATTCCCGAGTCAAGATGCATTCTCCCTCTCCCTCTAAACATGGTTCTCAGTCATCTGAGCAAGTTAATTTGCTTTGTCATTTAAAGATTCAGAGTATAAATTACAAAATGCAGAACCTGATACAAATTGCCTATCCAGTCTCACCTCAGTGATTTCTCGTCCGGACAACCTGGCTGAACTTCAGCATCCTTCACTGCAAACTGCTCATACTATGGATAATCCAACACTGCCTGTCCAGTAAACCAAAGTTACAACAAAGTTGCTGGGCCAAGAGGGAAGGGAAAAGAGCCTATTGAATTTACTCTGGTCTTTATGGGAATCCCTTGTCCCACAGAGGCTTATCTTTCTTGCTGTGGAAGCCCATGACCAAGGAGGGTTGACAACAGGCAAGGGCAGTTATAGCAACACTTGTTTAACTGGTCCATTTATAAATCATGCCAAAACCACACACAACACAGATCAAAACAAAAAATCTGTATTCACTGGACAAACAGCAAAATGAGTCTGTGCTGAAAGGTTCTTGGGAGAGCCTGCCAAACACAGAAGCACAGAATGGTCTGGGTAAGACCTTAAGATCAACTAGTTCCAATCCCCCTTCCACGGGCAGGGACACCTTCCACAAATGAAAAACAATGGCTGTATTTTCTGAGCCAAAAATAACTCTGAGGAAAATAAAACACTTTCACAGCAAGGGAGGGCTTGAAATGCAGCTTATTTACTTATTCATTCAGTTGAAGTCTCTGACTAAATCACATATTGGATTAGCTGCATTCAATGTTTTCTCTTTCCTCTGTTTGAGCAGGTGTTCCTTCTGAGGGACAACAATTGTGGGGACCAAAATTATTTAACTGAGAAATGGAAATTGGGAAAACATATTGCTGCCTTTCAAAACACCTTTCTTGATGAAAAGGGTATTTCTGCTATATGCAACTGTCCTCAAGCAGGGCAGGAACCCAGCAAAGAAATTGTTCCAGGAGTGACAGGGGAATGTCCCGTCCTAACCTAACAAGCTGTGACAGCTGTGTGAAGAGATGCTCCCAGGTGGCATAAGCTGTGATATCAAAGTTGTGTGACTCCTTTGCTTCTTACTTGCTTTCTGCAAGATGTTATATTTTAAGATAAAAGTCCTCAGCTAAGAAGCAGCTCCATTTCTGCACCAAGTCCTTCCGTTACACAGCATGGCTTAGACAATTTTTAAGGAGAACTCCATCTTCCAAAACACCAGTATTTATCAGGCCTGGAAGAGAGTTGAGGTTTCAGGAGGGTAGTGCATACATGTCAATCAGAGAATAAATAGTGTCCTCGAACAGCAAGTTGAGCAGACCTTTGTTTTCCTGTGCAGAGCTTGTCTCAGTCGTAAGGGAGCTGTCTTTCACTGAACCAGTGTTCAGAGCTTGCAGGCATAACACAAATGCCTGAGAGAGTCCAGCTTGAAGGGATAAACACAAGCAAGGGCATGCAACTAAAGGATAAAAAGCAAGAATGTAAGTAACAAAGACCTTGAACTGTGTCCGCTGGATATCTCCGTGCAGGTGTATGGAGAGGCAGTCTGAGGGGAGTTGGGGAGGTCAGTCTCATGGATTTGACAGTGTAAACCAGAGCAGTCCTGGAACAAGAAATCTTTCCAGCTGTGTAGTGGTAACTGGAAACAAATCTTGTCTCCAAAACTGAGACCAGCTTTCAATCAAGTCTTCAGGAATTTTGGCACAAGAAGAGAAACTGGCTTTTTCTGTCCTCATCTCCACACCACTGCCTTTCTACTCAGTAGGAAGAAACTGCTCACTCAGGAGACGAATCACCTGATCTGTTGTAGACATCTGCCACAAGGTAAGATGAACAACAGCCAGAAACTCCTCTCCCTTGTGGTCCTCTCCTTTGATTTCTAAAGGAGCCCATATGACAGCAGACAGAGATGTCTACACTGGTCAAATGAATCCCACACCTGAGTGACCAGACTCCTGTTTGGCTGATGAGATGTTAAAAGAGGAATGACAACCAGATGGATGCATTACAGAGTACTCTGCCAAAATAGACCCAAAAAAAGCATCTTAAGAATGTGTCACAAATACCTGTCATCTAAAGATGTTAGCACAAAAAACATTGCATGAAATTAATAATATCCCCAAAGTAGTCAGGCCGGTGATTGACCATCATGTGTAACGGGTTAATGGGCAGGCTGACTCACCAACAGATGAGGTAACTCTGTGAAAGACTGGAATCAGAGATTGTAGCTGTGTCCATAGGCAGTGATAGCTGCTCCTTCAGCCTTCCTCTCAGGGTATGTGCTTCAAGAACACTGAACCAAGTCACTGAGCTCCCACAGTGGTTGAGAGGTTCCCAGAAGTATGGGATCACCACAGAAACACTGTTCTCTTTGTCAAGGCCAACTTTTAGAAGCAGCAGAGAAGTAGAAGAACAAGAGAAGCAAAATGACTCTTGGGGCTGGATTTCAGCAAAGTGTCACGTAAGAGAAGCTCTCAGCATCCCTCAGAAGTGGAAACAGCCAACAAGGTAAACCATCTACAAGAAAAGGTTGTTATCTGCTGCAAGAGAGGAAAAAACTGGTTCTACGGGGAAAAAAAAATCTAAAAATATTACATTCTAGCAATGTAAGCTGTGATGGCTGAAAGCTAAACCACTTGAATTGGCTAACCAAAGAGGCTTGATCCAGACTGCAGTCAAAGCACGGAAGGTGAGCAGGGGTTACGCAAGGAATTCATTCCGAGTCCTTTTGCCTTGCACATCACATAGCACTTTTGACCTGCACAAAGTGAGCTTAAAGTAATAAAGAGGTAAGATTCTTTGGTGCAGACATGATTTTGTACCCAATTTGCACAAGAGTATAAAATTTCAAGCCACATGGAATCGGGACTACAGTCACCTTCAGAGAAGCTTGTTAGGGAAACACTCCTCACAGAACAGTGATGCCCTGGTATCAGATGAGTGAGTGCTCTGCCTATTTTCCTTTGCCATTTGTTTGGCAATTTCAACCCATTTTAACATGAGGGTCAAGATGGCACCAAAATCAAAATCCAAGAGGTTACGTGAAAATTCATCAGCTGAGGAGAAGAAAAATCCAAATTTCTCCAAAGTTGCCTTCTTCTAAGGAAGAGGTTTGAAATTGGCCTCATATTGATGACAACACCAAGACCAGACAGTTGAGTTCTCTGAAATGTTGCTCTGTTTTTCCCTCAGCCCCTAACCTGCACGCAGCAGTCTGGGGACCAAGGTAATAGAAATAAGGATAAAACAAATGATTTGTTCAAAGTCCTGCTTTGGCTTTTTATGGCTTTAGATACACATCCTTCACTGCACTGCTCTGTGATCTGTGGTGGTAGCTCAACTCCAAAGGAAAGCAAGCTGAAAAACAAAGAGGTCCCCCTGGGATTGCACACGGCAGTATTCAGCTCAATTACTTATTAAAGCCCCAACACAGCATAGGTTTTTTTTCAGTACATTACTTATTCAATCAGAGCTCCAACTCTCTCAGACTGATCCCTTAAGAAAAAGCAAACATCTTTCCCTGTTTGTTTCCAGCTGCATCACAAAAGATTTTAAAGACTTCAGGCTGCAAAGAAAACTGTTTGTCTTTGGGTTGTTGTACAGAAAGAGCTTGTGGATGAATCCAGTGCAGCTCTGATTGACTGGTGAGAGCATGGGGCCATCAAGCTAGGGAAGCTGCTTGGATTTTTCCATGTAACTCCATGACCCACCTCCAACCTAGAGCAGCTTTGCTTGTGCAGGACAGGAGCTGCAGGCTAGACAGTAGCGAAACAATCTCTTTGTGGAAATCAAGGGGTTTTGGGTTTTTTACAGGGGATGAGATCAATTTTCCATGAAGTTATTCTAGACTGGGAATAGTTCATCAGATATTTAAACACAGAAGCTAATCTTTCAACTAGACAAGATGGGCATGCCGTGTTGCTCACCTTGAACAGTAAGGTCTCCTGTAGAGGAGGGAGGGAATCAACCTCTGTCAAATATTTAGAGGTAGAAGACATTGCCTTGCCTTTAGGTTTCTCTTAGCTAAGCTGTTGATTAAGTCATAGAATCACTAAGGTTGGAAAGTAAGTCCCAGATCATCGAGTCCAGCTGATACCATAACACCACCTCTACTCCAGACAACCAGAGTAACATAAGGTAGATAAGCTGGCAAAAAGCCCACGTGGTTTTGGAAACCAAAGGGCACCAGATTCTTCCATCACTGGAGACTTTTTTAAAGGGATGTGCACGTCAGAGCAAGAAGCCTGTATTTCCTTGGTGAGCTGATGTGCATTCCTAGAAGGACAAGAATAAAAGAGTAGTAGAAGTCTTACAGCAGCATTTCTTCAAAGGACCTTTCAAGGGGAAGATTTATTGAGTCTTATTCTATCAGACACTAGTCAGTGAACATGTGCAACTTGGGTGAGCTAGGAAAAAAAAGAGCTTGTCTATAAATTCTTGTACTCCAGACACTGTTCCTCAGAGGCCAGCCCTAATAAACCCATCACCACAGCAATACTATAATTCAGTGGCAGCTCACTCCTGGCCCTTCAGAGCCTTGCACCCAAGTCTTTTCTCAGGGACTCCTGCAGCAAACACACAGTGCAACAGCTGCCCTGAGGAAACAGCACTTTAATGCTAATGTGGGACATGTCAGTGAGACCCAGACCAGCCCAACAGACAAGGGAGTGTCTCCTCTCCCTATCCAGAGAATAGCTCAAGCCCAGAAAGTAGTTAAATCATCTAGACAATATCCTACTAGCACCACATAATACTTTGCTAGGAGCCAAGATATTAACTAGAAATGTTCTACCATGTGCTATGAGCTGGGAAATGTAAGCTTTAATCTTCCTCAGCTGAGTAAGAAACTGATCTTGAGGCTCCCATTTCACAAGCAAATAGAGCCAGAAAGCTACAAGAGACAATAATCTTCTCACTCTGACAAACCAAATGAGCTACTCAAGAAATTGTCACCAAAACTGCACAGAGCTGAAAGAAAAGGCAGAGTTATTGAATGCCTTCCTTTCATCAGTCTTCACTGATAAGACCAGCCCTCAGGAATCTCTGACCCAGGAGACCAGGGTAAATGAATGTCAGGAGGAAGACCTTCCCTTGGTCATCAAGGGTCTCGAGAATCTCTCTTATGAGGAAAGGCTGAGGGAGCTGGGGTTGTTCAGCCTTGACATAGACCAGCCTCTGCTCCCTGGTGCCCAGCAATGGGACAAGAACCAATGGGCAGAAACTGATGCACAGAAAGTTCCACCTGAACGTGAGGAAGAACTTCTTCACTGGGCAGTGACTGAGCACTAGAACAGATCACTCAGAGAGGGTGTGGAGTCTCCCTCACTGGAGATATTCCAGAACCATCTGGACACAATCTTGTGCCATGTGCTCTGGGATGACCCTGCTGGAGCAGGGAGGTGGGACCTGCTGACCCCTGTGACCCCTTCCAACCCAACCCATTCTGCGATTGTGACCTCTCCAAACCCCTTCCCTGTGTGGTTAACTTTGACATCAAACCAGGAACCAGGCACAACTTCAGACTAAGGATGATGGTAATGCTGCTTAAACCAGCAGGCATTGTCTAACTTGTATTAATTAATTCTGCATTTCTCCACAGCCTTGCTCAATGACAAAGCAGCTGCTGACAGTGGAGGCCTGCAAGAAGTATTATATGTTTTAGCACTGTACCTTTGGACCCAGAATAATAAGCACATAAAAGAGATAGATGTGTATTTCTAATGCCACCTTTTAAAGCAATTGCTTAAAAGAAGTCTGCTTTAGCAACTCGGAAATGTAATTCTTGACCTTCCTGAGTAATCATGCTAATATCAGGAGAAGTAGTAATTATTCAGTTGTGAACAAAAAAAAGTACTGTTCGTACTCAAAAGTGAAGCACTTACATATAACAGGGAGAGCACAGGAGGAATGAGAGTATTCCCTGGCCACTCCAGAGGTGAGTCATGGCAAAGGGCTCCCACTCTCAACAGAGATGTGGCAGGGATAGGGAGAGTGCTCCTATGCCCTCAAAATGTGAAGAATATGAGTCACCCTACTCCAGTGGGAGCACAATCCAGCTCTCAGTCAATAAAGAGATCCTCTACTCTCTACAATTCCCTGGCTTATTCCCAAGACACATTACAGCTTCTACAGGAAGGGAAGAAAGGCTTCAGTCACTTTCATTAAACAATCTGCTTTATTCCCAGGAGAAATTTTATCCTGAGGGAAAGATACCAGCTCCACAGAATGCAGTAAAGTGTTCCCACTTGCACAGGGATGTTCATTCAAATTCTGCAACTTCCACACATCTTTGCAGAAAGATCTCCTGGCTCACATTTTCTAAGATTTTCTCAGCTAGAGGCTACTTAATGTGGACTAAAACATTTGAAGTGAAACAGTAGCAACAGAGCAAGACAACCAGCTATTCTGCTCAAGATCTCCAAGAAAGAAATGGGATACTGGGGGTGGAAGAAAAAAATTACCTTCCTGCCCTGTTCAGAGCAGAGCAGGACACAGAGAATTTAGCTGCCATGACAAGGAGGAGGAAGAAAAAGAATAACCCTAAGCTGGTGTGCAGGTGAACTGACTGCTTTTTGAAGCAGAAAAGAGATGTGTGAAACTTCCAATGTTTGGTCTATTATTTTCTTTTTTACAAAACTGATGTCAAGTAAAACATTGCACAGTGGTGTTTGCATCACTTAAGATCTCTGTGCTTTCCACAATCTATAAACCCCTGCCATATCATGTTTTATCACACAACAGGCTTTCCACAGTGTCATGCGACAAGAATTCCCCTTCTTCAGAGGATCCCAGGGAGTCTTTAAAGACTTTAAGCAGCCTTCTCCACATATTAAAGAAAGATAGGATTAAGTCGGTGTGCTTATGCTTTTTGTGTAGGCAAAGACATAAACATCTCCAAGTTACAGATGAACAGAAAGATAGTCTCAAAACATTAAGCAGGAGAAGCTGAGGAATTAAGATACTTTGCTCGACAGGTATGCAGAGGCTGGCATGCCAAACACATGGAATCAAAGCTGACAGAGAAGGGTAGAGTGACTCACATAAACAAGGCACTTGACTTTGTCACCCAGCTCTTCCAAAACAGCAAGCACAGTCTGAAAAGTACCTAAGAAAAATTGAGGCCACAAACACACAGAGCAATATGATGCTTTTTTAATCAGGTTTTCAATCACAATGTAATTTTTTCCCACCAACACACTCAAACACAGACATTTAAAAATTATTTGTCTACAAAGAGGAATGAAATGATTTAAACAGCTCCAGTAAATTCTGAGCAAATCTCTTCTGATCTTCTCCTTGGGAGTCCACTCAGCCCACATATAAATTTTGTTTGCTTCTATTTCACAAGACAAGAAGGGACTGGGTTGTAGATAACCTTCTGTTCAAGCTCAGCATATCTTTTCAGAAGTGGACAATAGAGCTAAAAAGGAAAAAAGAAATAAATATGTCTCATTGAAAAATTAGATTTTTAAATTACACTGCAGTTAAAAACCATCGTCAGACATGAAAAATGCTGCATGTTCACAGGTACCTGAAGGTTTGGGCTGGTTTTTCCCCAGTTAGCTCATGAAAATGCTGCAGAGTTTTCCCTCTTTAAATGTCACAGTCCTTTTAACCATCACCTTTACAGCTTAATTTTATGACACGCACAGGTTGTTCTTATTGTGACTGCGTTCTTGCTATAAGCAGAAGTCATTACTTCCAGCAGAAGCAGCTCAGCTAAAGTCACCTCTCCCAGTGTGACATGCCCCCTCAGTAATAGCTGTGCTAATCACCCAGGCAGAACTCCTGTCCTTGCCTCCCTCCACTGCCCCAGGATGGATCAGTGCATCTGTCCCCTCCTCCTCTGCCTCACTAATCACCCCACTGCCACCCTCCAGCACAGTCAGACAGGTCCTCCTTAGCCAATGTGCTGACCAGGGCCTTCTAAAATGCACTTCATACTCCCTCTTGGACTCCTCTACCTGTTTGAGCTGCTTCTCTCCTTCACATCTTTCACAGCCACAACCTTTCCCATCCATAATTTGCTCCGTGGCCATGTTCCTCACTCCCCGATTCCAGGCCCAGGGGGACAAATGCAGGCCCAGCTGCTATCCACAACTACACAGAGTATCTGAGTAGCTTTTTCGTATTTCCCTAGCTAGAATTTTCCAGGAGGTTTAGATCCAATGTTGATACAACCATAAAAAGAAGAATCAAGACTCAAATGTATTCAAAACCCCGCACTCAAACATGTCCTGTGCTTTTGGATATAGGTGAGATCTATTACATAGCAGAAATCCTGAATAAATCTCTACTCTGGCTCCAACCAAAAACTGTACTTCACCTAGATCTTGGAGATGCACCTTTCTCCTTATCTCCTCTCTCTGATGTTAACTGTCCCTCTAATAAAATCAGTACTTTGACAAGCCACACCAGGACAGCTTCGCACATTTGCTGGCTCGAGCACAAAGAAGGGACTGCCAGGAGCCAGTGTAGGGTCCGGTACAGGCTCGAGCAGTCCTTAGGAGGATGCCATAAGGTCATATCCCTGCCACAGGGAATCCTAGAGGCTGCCAGTCTGGTCTACAAGCCCTCTGCACTGACTCATAATCAAGGCAGCCTCGCTCCTGGCTCCAGGTTCAGAGAGGTTATAGAGCCGTAATGAATCATACCCAGCAAACTGAATTACTGCTCTCATCAGTAAGCCAGATCTAGCATTTCAATGCATTTTATCCTTTTCAGGACAGCCAACAACTGTGTGTGTACATGCATGAAAAATCAGGAGGAGAATTTTTAAGGTGTAAACTATGGGGATGTAGTAGGAGACCGGGTTGTTTCTGTGCAGGTCTCTGTACTGCAGGTCTTGTGGTAGCCTCAGTGTCTGTAACAGCCACACCTTAACAGATAAAAAAAGAAATCACAAAGTTTTCTCACCTAGGAAACACAAAATAGTGGGGTTTTGTTCTGTCTTTCAACTGATGGCAAAACACCCATTTTCTATGTTTCCCTCCTCCTGAATGATAGTTTAAGCCTGACCAGTGAAAACTGGATTTTTGTCTTCATTCCCATTTCCACCTTCCACAACAGCAGGTGGAAGTGACCTAATGGACACATTCTGCAGAAGGAAGTGGTTTTTACCAACTCCTATCTTTTTACAAACCAGATGTTATAGAAGATAAAGTACATTTCTACAACAGATTAAATATATGAAGGGGTAGAAGAGAAGGAGCATGCACAGCAACTGGAAAGAGACACTGTTAGCTAAGGCATCATAAAATGGTTTTTAAAGCCATCTCACACTGGCTGAGTCCTACAGTGTTTTCCACTGATTAAAGCAGAGAATCCTACTCACTCCTGCCTCTGCAACAGACTCATTCAGTGACCCCAGGCCAGGCATCTAACATGTGTGTGCCCCACATCCTCTTCTCCACAGGACAGTGATGCTGAGATCCTGGAGGTTTATGCAGATTTACAGGGTTAGAAAATAAAATGCACCACTATTATGAAATGTCACATTACTCAGCATGGTATTTTTAACTAACTACATGAGGGCCTGGAGGGCTCAGAGAAGTACAGATTATATATATATATCCTTTTCATGTTCCCAAAGAATATTATTGCTCCCATTTCTGGTAAATATGCACTTCAGAGTAAACAAAACATTGAGCAGGCAACTATGGCTATACTGGGAACATCAGTATTTCAAACAAAACCAGCTCCTCTATTCACTGAAGCATCTGTAATGAAGACTGGCTATTTCTTACTTCACTATTCTGTAAATTTGATAAACCCTAAGTGCTTCTCAGCAAAGATTCAGCACAGCAAAGCTGCACTGGTAAGTGAGCTCAGGCACTGAGAAAGCAGGCTCCCTATTACTTGCCCATCAGTATTTTTACAAAATACACACAACGCATTTACCAGAAGGCTGGGAAGTATTATTGTTAATATGTCACTCTAAATTAAAATGTGTCAAAATAAATGAACAACCACATTTACTGACACAGTTTCTTTTCCTGTTTATTGGACTTAAGCACTTAGCTTGCTAATTGAGCAAATTCAGGCATTTGCAATAAGCTTCTCAGCCATTAGTGTAAATGAATCCTGCATTATGGACCATATGAAAAAAAATTGCAAACAAATAATTAAGAATATTTCCTGTACTCTATTCCTGTTCTTTGGGGTAAAAAGCTGCACAGCTCAGAGGGATAAGCAAAGCCTTTAATTCCTCCTCCTCAGGGAATTTGGCTGTAATACCACCAGTACATCATAGCTGCTAAGTGCAGCAGTACCTCAAGCTTTTCACAAGCAGTATTTTTCATGACAGCTGAGGTTTGGGGCCGAAGCAGTGCAGCTCCCACGAAACACAGAGAAGAAAAGCCAAACAGCACGAGCCCAGAGCATGGCCTGAGTGTGCACTCAGGTGTGTCTGTGGAAGATGATGCTCCACGTCTGTCATGACTGAAGTGCCTGCACAGAACCTTGGGCAACTCCCCCTGTGCAGTTCCAGGAGTCTCTTTCCTGAGGCAATTATATAGATGTATTTTTATAATTGGGGTCCAAAGGGAATAAAGGACTCTCAATAATGCATAAAAACCAAGGACATAAATTCCCTCTCTGTCATAGCCTCAAACCTAATCTATCAAACCATGATATTTAACAAAAGTAATTACATGTATCACAACACAAACCTTATTATTGTCCATAATTTAATTGTCCTTGCTTAATTATGGCCCTTTCTCCAGTTTATCTTTACACCCTACTCCACAACATCAAGAGTATGCTGACTGCTTAATTTACAAACCCTCAACTTCTCTCCTGGGACAATTTGGTCACATTCTGACAGTCCCACAACTATCCAAAGAAAATACTAATGATAAATAATACATTATAACAGAGATTAATTTAACCTGCCCTCTCTGAAAAATGCATTCATACAATGCTACCTTGCTCTCTAGCACAAATAAAATGTGCCATCCTGATACTACATCTCACCACAGTACCAGCCTATGTACCCAACAGGGCTTTTACAGTTTACATTGTGCCTACAACCTTCTAAGAGCAAAACCAGCTACAAATTATTACTACAAGTGACCATCCACAGGGATCCTCCTATCTCCTGCAACGCTCCATTAGCCAATCACTGGAGCAATTCAAAATTTACAAATTACAAAGATGATGCTGATGATTATCTAATTTTAATCTACCTGAGTACATTTAATCTACCCTGAATAGATTAAAATTAATCAGTCTCTCACAAACACTTGCTACTTTTGAAAGGTTCCTTTTTTTTAAACCAAAGTCAAAATACTCATAGAGATTTGCTTAAGAAATCAAGAGTTGTTTTATTTTTCAAATCATAGCAGTTGTTCACCTTTCTTAACAGAGAAAGAATAGTCATACAGCAGAGACAATGAAACAGTGTTTTGAAATACTCTGAAGACTTGTCCAAGGAACCACACCTGAAACAATTACATTCTCTACTTCAGATATCCATTCTGCAAGCCTATCTTAATCAGTTTAATAGGTTAAAAAAATTATTGGCTACACAAATCACCTTAATCAAACTTCTATCAATACCTATTATATTTTTTGTGGTTGCATTATTATTACTTACTCGGCACTAAATTACCAACCCAAACCAATTCTAGAAAGCAACCTCCCCCCTCCAAAATCTAACTCAACAAAATATAATTATTTTAAATCAATAAATAGGTCATTATAACCTTCCTGGGTAATAGGGTCACTTCTATAAATCCACCCACTTACAAGGCAATTCGCCAAAGTCAAGGAAACCTGTTAGGTTTACATTTTCCCTTCCTGAATTTTTGCAAGATTAATACACCTCAGCAGAGTCAATAATGCAATCAAAAATCACACATCCAGAGGTAGTGAGCTGCTCTATGCCTTCTCCCTACAATTGTCCCACAGGACAATATCACAACCAATCTGGCGCTATGTCACAGGCACACGGCTTCTATAAACACAAGTGACCAACTCCCAGACAATCATGTTCTCTCTCATGTTTTATTTTTGCTTAATTAACCAACTAGCCAACCATCCCTGTTTTAATAGATTACTAAAATAGATCTGAATTCTAATGCTGGAATAACAGATTATTTCTGTCTGTTAACATATATTTATTGCTCTAGAATCTCTTGGTTATTTTTGTCATGCTTAGTGGTTCTGATTAATCTTTTTCCTCGGGGGAGAGAGGAGGCCCCAGAGAGGTGAGATGACTCTTTAATTTTTGCTATTCTGAAAAAAAAGGCAGAAGGATTCATCAAATTAACCCACAGATGACTGACTTGAGCTGGTTGAGTGAATGACCATGGACTATCACCACAGTGATTTCCACCAGAACACCTCATGACCTGTTTGGGTACTGACAGAATTAGAAAAAAGCTCAGATTAGTACCCATATACTACAAAAAATACTGGGAAATCAGGTCCAGCTAAGAGACTGGGGTCATACCCACAGAGAGGGATTCATCCTCTTTGAAACAGTCTCTTCAAGGCAGGATGGTCTGCCACAGGACAAAGTCACATTGTTGCCAGGCAAGTTGGAACTTTTGAGACTTCAGTTTCCACTAACTACTGATTCATTGCCCACCACAAGCTCTATGTTCCCCATCTTGTGACTTTATTCTATTTTACCAGCCCATCAGTTTAATTGAACCAGAAGAGCTGCTTTGTGCGCCCTGCCCTTGCTTTTTAAAATCACATTCATTATCACAAATGATCCCTCAGAAATCAAAGAAACGCTTTTTGCATTTTTGGTTCCTGGAAACCCCTACTGCGGGCATAGGCCTTGGCAATGAAGGAGAAGCTACATCAAACTGTCGCATTTGACCTCTGTCTATAGGAGGTTTTCCTCTCTCCAATGATCTAACACATGTTGTCTCCAACCTATACCAGGAAGAAAGGATGAAACCAGAGCAGATTGCTGTGTTATGACCTGTTTTTTATCCACCCTGCCAAGATCTAGCTGTAGCCGTCCAAAAAACGTAAAGAAGTGGTTGGGGGAATTTCACATTGGTGAGCCAGACTCTTTCAGAAGAGCTCCTCAGCAAGACAGGACTTAACCTCGGGACGACTTTGAAGTTTATAAAAAGAACTATCATTTAAGTGAAAGGCTCTAACCTCAACAGAATGAAATTGGATGGACAGGGAGATGCAGCTCTGTATAAAACAGAATCAAACTGACTCATTGCATTATGAATTTTTATTGCACTGTTCATGCTAACACAGTGTATTACTGACAGGCCCTCTGGCTTTCTGCAGTTTCACAGCCATGAAACTAGCCAGGGAATCCACCATCAACTGCAAAATTATAAGGCAGGAAGAAAAAGAAATGGCGTGGAATATGTAATTGCAAGAAGCTGCTTTTAATGGAATGAAGCTGGAAAGCTAAGCTAAAGAGTAGGAATGGTTATTCCTTCCCATGCTGTTTGGCCACTACTTCCCTGTCATTCACTCCTATCTACTGGGGCAACAATTCACTACTGTACATCATTTAAAACCAATGAAAAGATGTGCAAGGAGAGCCAGGACTAACCATGTGGAAAAGGAAAGTATTGAGAAGGAGATAATTAACTCTTTTAGCTTCCAGGCCATTTTATGCAGACAGCAAAATAGAAAGAGGTAGATGAATTCCCTGGCAATCTCTCCAGTCAGGTTTGCTTGGCCCCTGCAGGGGTACAAGGTGCTTGCAAGGCCCCTGTGAGTGACAGCTGTATTCCCTGCCCTTGATTTTTACAGCTGAAGCAGCACCAGGGGGTCAAAAGCAGGTCTCTGAGCTCTCCCCACCTCCACCCCAGCCAGGCTGGCAGCTTTTGAGCACACAGCATTTTGGGGGGGAACAGGGCAGCAACGTGAGGTTGAATCAGACACAAGGGAGCTGCTCCTGTGGTGTGTTCCCTGCAGAGAGCTTCAGCTGCAACACACGTGGCATAGGCCACTGCTGTTAATTATTTTATCTTTTAAAATGAGGGGGGAAGGTTGAGTAAATGAGATCAGATCAATCAAGTTTAAATTATTCAATGTCTTAATATTTCTGAAGGGGACTTCTATTCGATTACTGAGCTCCTCCATCTCAGTTAATAATTAAATAATACGCTGGCAGGCACAATACAGCATGATCATTTCTATTATTACTCATGATGATATCTGGTGCTCCTCTACACATGTAGCTGGGAGTTAGTAGTTTTGGCAGATCATTAATTTCCCAGTTTAAATAAAAGCTTTAAAACCTTGTTGCCTGTAGTTAGGGCACATCCAAATCTCATAAATGGTGGAGTGTGTAAGGCTGTGCTGATGTAAAAGAAGTTTTTGCACAGCTGAAGACCTTGGTGAGATTCATCTTTGTTATTTAAACATGTTCTCTAGGAATCTTGCTATATTGTATTGTTTATTTATTACTGCGTGTTATATTTCAAAAGCCGTTGTAAACTAAAGCCTTTGGCTGCAAGTGAGACGTGCAGGGCTGCACTGCAGAGCCTGAGACAATGATTCCTTCCTGGGTTTTACAAGGGCTGGAATCCCATAGTTACCAACAATGAGTATCTCTTCTGCTTTGTCTACGTGGGCCATAAGGCACAAGCCTCACCTTCAGACGTGCTGAAATTCACAGCATGGGCACAGCACCAAAGACCTGTGCCTACTGAACCCTCCCAGCTGGCATGTTTTCCAAGTGGGAGCTACCAGTGATTATATACAATTGCTGACCACTGTTTACAATCAGACAGGAAGGATTTTTGGAGATGTTTTCCAATAAGCCCGAAAGCACAGTCACCACCCCTCTTTCCATGCTGCTTGCTGCAAAAAAGTCCAGACTATTTTGTCAAGACTATCAGTTACAACCTGACTGACCTGTATCCAAATTCAACCTATTTTATAACTTTTTCTATCCCTTAAGGAAGAGATTTTGCTCTCTGGTCATGCCCTGTTAGGAAAATTCACTCTCACAGACCTGGATGGTGGGATCAGATTATTGCAGTGATTATCATCATTACAACACCAAAGATCTCCCAAAATCAAATCTGTCTTCACAACAAGGAATAAGAGTTGTGTAACCAAATTTTTCCTAAACTCATCCATTTTACTAGAATAATTAGCAAACCACTACATTTTGAAGCAGACAAGAAATGAAAACAAAAATGGTATTCCCAAGCTTGCTCACCTCCTCAGCCCCTGGGGTGGGTGTAACAGCCAATCTGGGCTCCGGTGCTAATTTCACGACATCAGCCAAGGACACATTCCTCTCATCTACGAGTCCTGCAATGAGAATCACAATCTTGATCAATGCAAAAAAACACGATGAGGGATGTGCCTTGACTCCCTAGCAAATTAATATATTATATTGATCTTCCCTGGTCAGGTCAGCATTCAGGATTGAAGGATAAATGGCAGAATATCTTACATTCCTATGAGCTAGCCTGGGAAGTGGGGACTCTGTGATTGAGTTTTTGCCAATCACTCAATTCGTACCCTAGGGAATAGGTAAGCAGCAGAAATGCTACTCAACAATATCAGTAATTATTTATAGTTACAACAATACAGTAAACAGCAGTGAAAATATGTGGAAGCAAGGGATTCAAGGACAAAATGTGACTAAACATAAAAATGAAGAGAAGTGAAAACACTTTCAAGAAAATATAGTACAAATTTTTAAATATATTTATATGTAAGGAAGCAGAATAATAGGGGAGTTCTGCTACCACAGCATTTTGCTTTGTGAGCAAATCACAGCATTTCAGGAGCTCCCTGTACACCTGCTAAGAACCCCAGGCTAACTGTGAAACACCCCAGATGCACATTGTAATATTATTAAAGAGCCCTTGCCATCAGTATTTCATTTATAATAGTAAGTCCTCACTTTTCCTCAATTCCTTTGCCTGGCCAAGAGGGAGGTAGCTGAAGGCATCAATCAAAAATGCCATTTAGGAACACACACAGCAAACCCCCTGGGGCTTGGCTGGCAGAGGACATGAGCCGAGGAGTCCCTCCATCAGCATGGCATCTGAAATCCTCGCTCAAACGCTCTGTCAGCCAAGCCTCCACATCTCATATGCCAAACTGGCAGAGGGAATACACATCTCCCACACACACAAAATATCCACACAAACTTTAATGATGGCTCCACATTTCACATGCATTCAAGGACAAAAAATTTGCCTGCAGCATTAGGTGCCGGGAGGCTTCTGAAGCAGCAAGCAAAGTTTGAGTATAAAGAAAAACAGTTTGGAAACTCAACCCGTAAGGTGCAAAAATGGTTTCATTGTAGCTTCAAATATACAGATAATCCAAGTGTTTCCACTGTCCTGCAAAAGCCTACCTGGCCTGACAGAACCCTTGTGCCTTATCTGGAAATAAAGAGGAGAGCATGCTGTGTGCATTAAACACACCAACCCAAGTTTTGGTTGTGCAATCTTCTGTGCTGTTTTCAAATGCAAGACAGCATATAGTCTTTAGATGCTATAATGTGACAGCAGAATTTGCTTCTAAAATTAAAACTTGGCTGATTTCTTCTGATGGCTGATGCTATCCTTTCCATGCTTGTTGCAATCCCATGAACTTGTAGA
The DNA here is from genome assembly GCF_000691975.1 of Corvus brachyrhynchos. Lineage (NCBI taxonomy): Eukaryota > Metazoa > Chordata > Aves > Passeriformes > Corvidae > Corvus > Corvus brachyrhynchos. The sequence continues at coordinate 4,884,865 of NW_008246064.1, forward strand.
GAAGTTAGCCATGAACTTGTAGAGAAGTTACCCATGTCTTACATGAACCTGTAGAGAAGATACCCTGGTCTTAAAGCCCAAATCCTAAAGCTTCTAATCAAAAAAACCTGAGGCTAACTAAAGATGACCTAAACAAGGATTTCCACACTCCTTGAATTGTTTAGCTGTAAGATATTAGAAACCATTTAAAAATACATGAATAAAATTTCATGGTTGGGATTCAAGTCTTAAATAGCTGACAGCCCACTCTCAACACACACCTGCATGCATTAATTATGTTAATAAGTTAATTAACATATAAAACCTGGTGCTTGGACTGTTGTTTTACAGTAAATGAAGCAAAATGACTGCTGCACCTAAAAGTATACCAAGATTTATGATTTTACTGCATGGAACCCAGGACGCCATGAATGTCCCTCAACTTGATGTTTAAAAGCTGGAAGATATAAATGTAAGTTTAATACTGGCCAGCAGTATTACTAGTCCTTTTGTCCCTGCCCTCATAGATCTTCTTTGTGGGATCAACCTTTTGTTTGGTTTGGCGATTTCAGCAACCCAGTTTACAGCCCAGTCCACAAACCAGGGCAGCAGGCTACACCAGGACCTTCAGTTTGCTGTATTCCTCCATGGATGTAGCAACTCAATATGTGAAGGTCCTAGACCTTCCCTGGACAGTACCAACACTTCCCACACCCCATCCCTTGGCTGAGAAGCAGCCACCAGGCTTGGAATTATGATGTCAATGATATTCTCTGGCCTAATCCAAGTGTACTAAGAGCAAAATCCCTCTTTGACCTGTGGGACCTTCCAGTCAGACGCGCACAGCTTTACTCCCCCCTCATGTTCAGCAACGTTAATCCCAAGTATTAACCAAGTGAAATTAAATTCCCTGACTGCTCACAAGCGTCTCCTGGCAGCCTTACCATGGATTGCTCTGTAAGCACTTCCCAGACAAGCAGAGTTGGCGGTGTCGATGGTGAACACGGGCACGCTGAACACATCAGACAGGACCTGAGGAGCATCAAAGCATCCATGAAACACAAAGGGAAAAGAAATCCTCCATCACTGCTCAGGAAAACAAGCAGCTGTCCCAAGGCCCAGTCAAGCACTCAGGAACCCGTGGAAAGAAGCACTGCAGACAACAATGAGGCCTGAACTTGTCACACAACAGGGTATTGGTAATTCTGAGCTAGAGAGGTGACTGCAGCCAGAAAATGAAGTCCCATTTCTCTCCAGATCTCTTGGTTACAAGCTCAGAGGAGACTGGGTTCAAGCGTCATCCCTCAAAAGCTCACACAATCAGCCCATGCTAAAGGCTTACATCACGGCAAGGAGACCTGCTCAGGAACCCACAACTGGAGCCTGTTTTCTTCCATCGTGTTATGGCTGATTCAAGTGGGAAGGAAGGAGAGAAGAACCAGTCATAACTCCTCAGTTCTCAGCTTGGATAAAAATAAACCTCCAGCAATACGATGAAGGCCTGCTAAACCTTTCTTCATCTCCACCATTCCCATCCTATTAGGATCAGCAGGGAGAATGACACAGGAGCTGATTACATAGTGTCTAAATTTATCAGTTTTCCTATTTTTAAGGGAACCTTAGCTATGAAGATATATTGAGACACTTGGCTTGAGTAATAGAAATAAAATTTTACAGGCAAAGAATTTATTATGGTATCCAACAGATACTAAAGTTATTCGACCACACATTGTTCTGCACTGAAATCAACACCATCAGCACCTCACATCCGCTGAGTACATGTGCTCTTCCCCACAGTTTAGGTTTAGAAAAACAATACAGAAGGGGGGAAATTAAGACATATTTGGATAGGGACATAGGAGGTTCAATAACTCCTTTCCAAGAACTTTGTCAACAAATGCTTTCCATTTTGGTTTCATCACTTCTAGGACTGCAGGTGCCCCTCAGGCTGAGCAACGCAAGAAGCAGGCAACAATTCAGATAAAACTTGTGCTGGTTTTATTACTTTTGCCAAAGGAAAAAGTGTCACACCTGACTTAAATCCATGCAATTGAGTCTAAAATAAGACCAGAATGTCCAGCATTCCAAACTATTTGGATTAGTGCAAGGTAACCCTGACCCTGGAATTTATAACCCTGCTGCTGATGTACCCCAGGGCTTCATAAAAGATGACTAAAAAGTACAATCCATATCACCTATAGAAATATATAGTATGTGAAATTTCTAAAGGATTTTTCTTTCTCTGAAGTTTTGTGGAGAATCTTCAAATCAAAACCTTTGAAAATCACTGATTTTCACAATTTAAATGAAAGTAGCTGTTTGCTAACTAGAACCCAATGAAAGCCTGAGCTTATACACTTAAATCACTCTCTTCTAGTAAGACAGACAAGTCAGGATTGGCTGATTTCATTTGCAAGCAAGCATTGAGTAACACATGAGCTTCAATGCTAGAGGACAAATGAAAAATTAATCATGGTTGTCTATTAAAAAGTCCTCTGGAAATTATACGGTCACAGAGCTCTAGTCCCACTGCCCATCCTGCCAGCCAACACTACCACCTTGTTTCAACACATTTCCCACCTGCATCTTTACCTCATCTCTAGTAGGCATTTCTTGTCTTAAGTTTAAATTGTCCTTTTGGACAACAATTTTTTGCTTTTTCATCTTTGCAGAGCCTCATATAATGCAGCTCTATACTGATTGCTAAAAAGTGCTGCAATACTACAAATAATATTTTAACAATTTAACAAATAACTTTTTTTTTACCACAATTCTAAAATAAAAATTATTCTAAGTCCATATATTTAATAAGTCATTTGGAACTGTGGTATCTCTCACAAATAATTTTAAAGGACACTGTTAGAGGTTCTACTGCTTAAGATATTTCACTGTATTCCATGTGGTCATTAATCAAGCACCACATATGTTATAAAAAGCTTCCTGGAACTGTGAAGAAAGCTGCTCTACTAAATTTTTTTAACAGATTTTCCTAAGTTGTTTCCTTTGCGGTGTAAAATATAGGAGTTACTGAACGTTGATTAATTAAATGATAGTCTTTTGTAGCCCTGGAACAAATTATCCAAAATTGACCATGATAAGGGTGGAAGCTGTTATTCTTTATGCAACTGATATGGTTTCTGAGGTTTTGATTAAATTAAAAAGAAAGATCCAATTAACCAGTGATTGAATTAAATGAATGACACTGTATTGATCATATTATTTTAAGGCACTTCTAATGAGTTTTAAAACCAGCTGAATTGTTATACGTGAAGAGCAGGCACCCCAGCCACCACTCTCCCAACCCCATGATTTTTCAGCTGTGGATGTTACCAAATTACGTATTTTAAGAACATTCATTTCTCTGCCTCCATTCCACAGCAAGGAGATCCTCCTGGCACCCAAACTGGAAATACAGCTTTAAAAACAAACTCATCTGTGAATCCAATCTTTCCTGATGTACCCTCAGCAGAATTACTCCTGTAAGGACCAATGTTTTAAGCAATTAACCAATCAGTTAATTTTCCAATGTCACATTCTTAGGCAAAGTAACCAAAGCAGGTGAAGAGAAGTGACATCTGCAGGCAAAACATGCCAAATTTGCTGCTCCTCAATCAGCTGTACAACCAGCAGTTACACACACGTGGTTTAGATGCCTTAGGAGAAAACAGCCTTTTGCTTTTTCGCTCTTCGATCTCCATTTAATCCAGCTCAGGCTTTGTGGAGCAGAGAATTGACTGCAATTGTCAAAGAGAATGGTGTGCAGCTGAGGCTGGCCTCGACTCTCTGGAGCTGACGGGAAGGGATTGGAATCCCCAGAAAACATTTCACCCTGTGTTCACTATCACCAGTGATAAGATCTGGCCCAAGATTAGGACTCCTGGTGTACATGTCTACCTCCAGGTCAGTGTTGGAGCCTGTGATTAAAGGGGAGCTTGTCAAGGCAGCCTTCAGAGCCCAGAAAGCTCCTCAGATCACCCAGAGGGAGACAATTACATTTGTTAAGTTAAAACACCATCCGTTTTCCTCTGCATTGCAACAGACGGGATCTCCCCCGACTATTACAGGGTTGACAGATCGTAAACAGACATCACATCACAGGTGACTGGATTTGGGCAGGATGAATCCCAATCCAGATGTCTCGCTCTGTGTTGTTGAAAGCCAGGTGAGAGGCCTCTCTCCATTTGTGAGCGAGGCTTTGCCAAGTCTCAGTGGGCAGAAACAGAGAGCAAACGGTTCTCTGTTCTCCAGAAGATGGATGAAGGATCTTACCCAGGCTGGATGTGCAGCAACAGCAGCAAAAGAGGAGGTTGGGAAGAGAGAGGAACGACCATACAAAAGTGTAGCTTCCTCCCAGTATATGATATGATGCTAATAAGTAACACAAGGACAGGGGGTTGAGGTTTCTATGAGGGTGTTTGTTTGTTTGTTTCTTTGTGGTTGGGTTTTTGCAGGGTTTAACAAGAGTGTAACTCCCCTTCAGTTTAAGCAGCCAATGGCTCAACTTTGACCTGAATGATAAAAAAAAAATCTCAGGTATTATATAAGAAGTTTCTTCTTGATTTCTTTGCTGATTGATTTGATGTAAGTGATGAGACCTGGAAATCACCAGTGCTTAAGATACACATTCATGAAACTAAAAAAACCTCTAAGTTCAATATAAAATTAGCACTGGGCTAAAGGTTTTCACACTAAACCTGAAGAAAAACCCCAAAGACCTGCAGCAGAGTCACAATTCCATATCCACACCTTCCTCTGCAGCTGCAGTGATTTGGATTTGGTACAGCAAAGTAAAAATGGAGATGTAACTGCAAGTTCAGTTCAGGATTTAATTTTCTACTTACCTGTAAGATCTTTTTATTGTGGGATGCACCACCAGTAGCCAAAATCCTTGTTCTAGGCACTGCAATGCAATAGAAAGTACAAATCAGAGTGAAAGTACATATGGTCAAGATTTGTACTACTGAACCAAGCAGTGAGAACAAGGAGGTGGGAGTCAGGGTTCTCTCTCCGCACCTCTAATTTACCTTCTGTAAAAAAGGAGATAACACTAATTACCCAATTTTCCAAGGCACATTAGAACACTTCCTTAGGAGAGGTAACATAAATATTGCAGATCTATTATTATTATTATAGTGCTATCAATGTCAGGGAGATTTGCAAAGGAGATACACAGTAAGAAAGGCAGTGTTATTATATTACAGCTCTGGCTTGAGGTCAGATTAGTTTGGCTCATAGCTGTATATATACAAACTGACAGATAACCTTTAAAATCAGCAGTATTTTCCAAACTTATCTCCTCATGACGTTCATAGTCAGAGTTCTCTGAAACCTGGGCAATCCCTATGCGCTTGAATGACAACAAAGTGTGTCAAAAGGCAATTAGAGATGGTCTAAATCACTTCACTAAAACAAAAAATATCTGAATCTTCATCCACTGCAAACCCACATCTTTGGGGGAGTTAAAAAAAATACCCTGTGTTCTTTAGGCTTAACGAAACCCATCCTTTCTTCTACATTCCTGAATGTCTGCCGTGTGCCTCATCATCTATTTGTGTGCATGTTCCTCTGGAGCATGGCATGCAACAAGCCGCACATGAATCCATAATCACAATTCAGCAAGGCATTATGAACATAAATAGTCCAAACAGTCTCACTGAAGTTCTTCAAAGGCTTAAAACAAAATAAATGCATAAACACTTTGATATCATACATTTAAAAAAAATCTAAACATTTAATTACCCTGATTTATGACAATAATAAATGATACCATCATGTATACCCTCCCAAAAGGGAAATTTCACTGTAGTTATTCTTTTGTTATCTTAACTTCCTTTTTAATAAAAGCTAAAGATAATTTATTTCTCACAAGGCAAAGTTGGGCAACTTACACTGATGCCCTAAACAACTTATTGTCATTTATCCTTTCAAGTATCTTAATGACGAAAGCCCTGAAGACAGAATTATAAATAATCAGAAGATGCAGCTCCCCAAACCATTTCCAGAACCCCATCTGGGTACTCAGGTGGAGCCCAAGACCCAGACAAAGCATTGCATGGGGGACCCTATTTTACTGATAAATTCAATTTTATTTTCCTCTTTGGAGGATATTCAGTGATGCACAAATTGGGTTTTAAAAGCCATTAGGATCTCTGTCAATGTCAGCAAACAAATAAAACAAACAGCAGAGTGATTCCTCAGGGAAAACAAGTTTCAATTATACCAACACAGAGTGACAGATTCCTGCCAAGATTATCACAACAACATAATAGCACAGAAACCAGTGAAAAATAACTAGTAAGCCTCTGTTCCTAGAAACCAAACCGAACTCTAAATGATTTGCCTGGTAGTCACAATTCTGTCTGGCTAAACCTTGTTGTGAATATAAATTCTTGCGGAACTACCACATCCGATGTGAAAACACCACATTTCAGAGACAGCCAGCAAGACAAAATGAGAAACAAACACACTGGGTACACTTTCCAGCAGTTCAAACCAAAGAATAAGGCAGGCCTGCTCTCCAGTGCCTCTGGAAAGGGGCCAAACCCACTGCTGGGCTTCCACCGCCAGGAAAGAACAGTGGACAACATAAAAGTGCCAAAGCCAAACAGCAACCACCCCTGTGAGAACAGCAAACACATCTTAGCTCAGCTGCTTCCTGTACTTCCATCTGCATGCCAGCTCTCTGTCTCAGGGCTTCTGCTCCACAACTTCCCAAATGTTTTCATTTGGAATCCAGGAATGGATGGGAGGGTTCTTGCTAAGTCAGAACATTCAGGTTTCGGCTACATTATCAATTCATGCCATAACTGTAATTCAAGCCACTTCTATACCAGTAAGTTATCAGAAAAGTAGGTGTGAATTTACAGTGCATTTGCTATTCTATACAAACCACACACAAGTATGCATTTACCCCACCATTACTTGAGTCAGGCGTCTTCCAAGAGGCCAAACCATATCTCAGGTCTAAAAGTGTTTGATTTATGCTGACTATTAAGTGTTTGATAAATGCTGATTATCTGCACACCCACCTTAATCCAGACTAATTCTTTTGTAACAAAATACTAAGAAGTATTTCAGAATATACCTAACCTACTTGATAAAAGAAACTAACCTAATTTACACTGTGAAGTTTCTGCTGTTGGTTAGAAAGCTCAAGTTCTAAATTGGATCCACTCATGAGTACAAACACACACAGACACACTGTAAAAGCACCCAAAACCCTATGCTGAGGCTACATGAAGGGCAAAACCATTAATTCCCTTTCACTCTGAGTAATTAGGATGGTTCACTTCACCAAAACACATCCCAGCAGGTTACAGCCAAGTGAACTTTAACCATCACTGTGGGATGACCGACTCTGAGCTGCTGTACAGGTGGGACTGATCCATCCAGGCCAAATGGAAGCAAAATCTCAGGTGAATGTGGTGCTCTGCTAGTGGCCAGAGCAGAGACAACAGCATCCCTCGTTGAGTTTCCATCACTTCTTCCAGACAAGGATTAGGTCCCAAAAGAACTACTCGAATTTGATGAATTTTAGGTTTACTTCTTATTTCAGTCTCTCTCCAGAGCATGAGGAAAATGCATTGATCACTGATTCCAGGGATTGTCTTTTTAATGCCAATATTGTGTGCTTTACTGAACAGTGGACATTTGCTCTGAGATGTGTAATTGGATACATCTTATAAATAAATAAAGCAAGCCCATCATTTATGCATAAAAGGCATTAACAGAGACATTGTTCATCCATCACCAGCAGTGGTCTCAGCCAGCTGTGTTTGAATCTGTCAGAAGCTACCATCCATCCCCTACAGCACTGCACAAAGAGAACTTCACAGTGATACTTAAAAAAAACCAACAACTGTAGCAAACATAATTCATGAATTCAATTCCTTGACAGTTGAGAGAATCAGATTTAAACATCTTTTAATCAAAAGCTCCCTGCATAGTACCTAACCAACCAGTTTATTTGCTTCTTATTGAAAAACTAATTATTTTTTAGAGAGCTGATGCTGAATTTTAACCCTATCTAGAAAGGGTTTGCAGCTGCATATGGCACAGTGTTGTTCTGCCAGATGCACATCTTCTGGAGATCTATTCCCTTCTGTGGAACACGGTGATTGACCTGACAAAATAGAGTTAAAATAATGATTCTCACTGGACAGGAGGAGGGAGGAAGACCCAAGTAAAGAAGTTTGTTTATGTGGGAAGTCTGAGCAAAAGGCACTTTCCCACACAAGGCTTAGAAGGCAGCACACTCTGTGCACGTTACTATGCACACAAAAATACTCATTGTGCTTTCCACAGAGATCCAGCAAGAACTGAGTGATGTTAAAGTTCATCTCCTGTCTCTTGCTTTCAGCCAAAATATTGCTTTCATTAAAAGGTACATAGGAAAAATAAAAAAAATCTGTCACTGAGAAAAGAGGGAAATTACAATTATGTATGTTCAGCATTGTCAGTGGTCCCAAAAAGACAGGAGTCCTGCATCATGATATATTTACAAACACATAACTAATGCCTTCCCAGAAAATGAAGCAATTTAAGAAGATTCAGATCAAAAGTGGAGGGAAAACCAAAGATTTTATAAAGAGCAGGCTCAAAGAGCATTGCTCAAGTGGATTCAGCAAGTGGGAGACCAGAACCAGTAACACAGGATGAGTCTTTCCCGAGCAGTCTGACATCCCTTCTGACGGCATTGGCACATAACTGCACTGGGGTGGCCTCACCTCAAGGCCTGTGAGCAGGTTTGGATGGTACAATATAAGAAGTGTATAAAGCTATTAGAGAGTGTCCAAAGAAAAGGCAATGAAAAGGATGAAGGGCCTTGATGAGAAGCCGTGTGAGGAGCAGCTGAGGACACTTGGTCTGTTCAGCTGGAGAAGAGGAGACTGAGGGGAGACCTCACTGCAGTTACAACTTCGTGAGGGGCAGAGGAGGGGCAGGCACCGATCTCTTCTCTGTGGTGACCAGTGACAGGATCTGAGGGAACGGCCTGAAGCTGTGTCAGGGGAGGTTTAGGTTGGATGTTAGAAAAAGATTTTTCACCCAGAAGGTGGCTGGGCACTGAACAGGCTCCCCAGGACAGCGGTCACAGCACCAAGCCTGACAGAGCTCAAGAAGCATTTGAACAATGCTCTCAGACACATGGTGGAATTCTTGGGGATGGTCCTTTACAGGGCCAGGAGCTGGACTTGATGATCCTTACGGGTCCCTTCCAACTGAGAGCATTCTATGATTCTATGATGATAAACGTAGCACCAAGCAGAAGGTTAGCACTGATAATTATCACCAAAAGTCTTCTGCCACATCGTTCATGCAAGGAGACTGGAGGTAGAAATTCAGCCTTCTGTTCTACCAGGAGTGGGTCAGATCAGACCGGTAACAGATCCAGATGCTGAAATAGGTAGGATGACTCCTGACCTAAGGGCTTTTGGATCTGGCTGTATTTCAACCAAACAGAAAGTCTGTGTCAGTAAAAAATTTTGCTGGTTCGTGAACCTCAAAGTCCAAAACCAGAATTTGACCTTCCATTTTGAAGCTGAAATTTCTTCAACTTCATAATCTAAATTTTGTGTGCTACCCACAGCCCTGGTTTGTATGCCAAACTCCAGGCACTCTCTGACTTTCAAACCTCTTAAAAGACAGTTCCAAGAATTCATCCAAACAGCTTCATAACATCTTTCTCATCACAACTGAATCCATAAATAAAACAGAACAATAGAACATGTATTCAAAAAGCAGCTGATTATGCACATGAACCCACGCCAGTTACAAGCATGATTGCAAATAACTGCAATTTACAATTTGCAAGCAACAAGAAAAGTATCAGCCCCTCCTTTATTTCTCTGATTAACTTCAAACACTATAATTTAAAAAAAAAAAAGTATTTGCTAGCTTTCCATTCAAGAAAAAGAAACCAAACCGAACCAAAACAAAAATATATGGTTATTTTGTCCCATTTATCAAACAAGTGTTCCAAAATCATCCTCCTTGCTTATTAACTCTTCCAAAATTCATACTAATTTTCTTTATTCATATAAAGACACTGAAATTTAACTCCTGCTATGGTAAAAGATTTCTCTTCTCTAAACCCTTTAAAATATGGCCTTTTATGTCCCTGAGAGTTCTAGGATTGGGTCCTAAACAATATCTACGTGAATGAGGCAAAAGTAATGGAAACCGGAATACACCTATTTTCTCCTTTTTCTATTTTTTTTTTTTTTTTATTTAGACAAATACAACTGCCCAAGTAAAAGCCATTCAGAAACTATTTTTTAGAAGTGTTTCTGACTTTCACTTTGAAACATCAGCTAATTACTGACAAAAGCAAGCCAGGTTTGCCATAGAGGATGGTTGCTTTCTAACTGGCAAGTGAAGAAGTTTTCATATATTTTGTAACATGCTTTAATTTCACTGAGGGTTGCTCAAATGTTTCTCAGAAATTTTCCAGACACAAAATTTAGTCTTATTTTTTAAATTCAGTGCCTGGGGAAGAAAAACAACTTTTACAGATAGAATTGATCATCACCCTCTGAGGCCACGGTAGTAGAGCTACCATTAAATCAGCTGTAATTCAACAGAGGGGGACAAAAAGCTTTGATTTTCTCAGCAGCAATGACAAATATGCCTAATATTCTCAACATTTATGCTACTTACATAAATAAAGTCTCTACAATGATGTGGGGGAGACCAGGCATGATTCTTCTTGCTCACACTGCTGGAAGGCAAGAATAACACCACTAAAATGAGCAGAGGAGCAACAACTAAGTTGAAACAGAGTAGGAACAGTATAGCAACCAAGGCTCATGTGGCACTGATAGTCACAGGCCACCTTATGTTCTCAAGAAATTGATCTTCATGAAGATGCCAAATTTGGCTTTCCTAAGACCTTGTTTCAATCAAGACAAAACTTAGTATTTCAGAACCTGAAGCTTGAAGACACCAAATTACCTAACTGAAAATCCTCTTAGTCTTGGTCAGTTCAGAGATTAACTTAAAATTTAATGTTGACTCAAAGCATTCTCCTTCTTGATGGATTTCAGGAAGAAATAAACAAAGAAAAACATGCACATAAATTATCTCCTAACAGCAGTTTAAATTACTGCAGATCACCCCTAAAAAATACACACAGCCCAAGAGGTTCCACAGAAGAAACAAAATCTACTCAAGATACAATTCAACTTAATTGACTTCAGGAGAATTATACTGCAGGGAAAACTTTGGTTCATGAGTGGTAAAGAGTTCTTTGGGAACAAGCAGATCAATAGTCATAACACTGTTATAACATATACATTGACACGCTCGCAACAAGGCCTCTGAAATATTTGCAGTTCTTGTAGAAATACTGCAGAGCTGCAACTGCTTATCAAGTCACAGTGATTTTTTAATTTATTTTTTTTTAGACCCAGATCTCTATTTGACAGAATATTATAATGAAACCTGGGACAAATTCCAAAGGTAAGGTATTAAAAAAAAAAATCCACAACTCAGCACTAGAGCTTACAGCAAGGGGGGGAAAAAAGCAGCAGATTCAGACCAATAATTTTTGCAGATAAAGGTTGAATATTTTTCTGAAGCTTTTAAGGAAAGAGATAGAAGAAAGATGGAGGAGTTGGAACTAGATGATCTTTAAGGTCACTTCCAACCCAAGCCTTTCTGTGATTCTATAAACACTTAAAATCTTTGGTCAACACTGCAAATGTATTGGGGAGAAGCCCTCTCCTGAAGACAATATTACTAGAAGCAATTTAATGAACCTTTCTGTCTCTTGCTTGTCTAATTTCTACGTTCTGAATCAATTCATTAAGAAAAAATAAGTAATATATTGCATGAAGTAGTAAGATAAAAAGGACTCATGCACCAATGTAACTGCTTACATCAGGTTTATATTTTTTATTTTTTGGAAACTCAGTTTTCCTCTTCTGTTACCCAAAGTTTGGATATTATAAAAACTGTGTGTTGGGGAAAAATACTAATAACCACGAAAACTTTTCTGCAGTTGTTCAAACATCTACAAAGTAGCCAAAGCTCCAATTAAAGGCTTAACCTAACAAAGAACAACCTGCTTTGATTTACCCTATGCTGCCACAATTAATTCACAGACTCTTGGCAACACCTCTATCTTTACCTTCCACTTCAGAATTCCTGTCGTTCAGCAAATAAACAAGAAATCTGGAACCAATGTGACAAATTCACTGATTCTCAAAAAATGTTCTGAAGCAGGTGGTACCAGTCTGCAAACAAAACCTAGAGGAGATCCAAACCAGGCATTTGAAATCTGGCCATCTCATCCAGTGTTTTAATAACCTACCTACAGACAGCTCCAAAATAGCGAAAGATCAGAGTGGACCATTTGCCAAAATGAGATCACACAACTTCCACACAACGATCCCAGAGCCCAGATCTGTAATCGCTGAACTACAGTGACCTCAGAAAGACACAGAACCTCAGCTAAAGTCACTGAGAATTTACTGTGTCTACTGGCTGTTTTCATTTTTAATACCTTTAAATAGTTGCACTCTTCCCATAATTTATATTTTTATTCTTTAAACTTCTAGTCACTTGATCTTTGTGGCTTTAGCCTTCCAGTTAAAACATTATTATTAAAATTAGGTTTCTCCTTCACATGTTGGCACTTTACAGACCACAATTAAATTACGTCTTGTATTTCTTCTTGGTAAGCTAAGGATATTAAGTTCTGCCACTCATTAAAGGGCATAATTTCAAGACCACAAACCACTGATGCTTAGTGCTCCTGGTCTAATATCATTGCCTTGCAGAAATGTCTTCACCTCTGAAACCACTATCAAAATAAAGAGCAGAGTTGGTAAGAGCACTAAAAATGTCTGTCCCAGAAGTGTCTGACACTGCATGTTGTCAGTTTGCCTATCCAGCTATTTACCAGTTTATAAAAACTCCTGATAAATCACAGAGAATCTTGGACTGGAAAACTGCCTGGGAGAATTTTGGAGAGAATGCTCCAGCTCTGAATGTCTGTAGCTCCAACAGGCACACACTCTGCAGTGCCATGTAAGAGGAGGTCAGGTGTCCTGTGGTTCCCATCACAGGGAGCCCAAGGTTTTGGAGAGCTCTGCACTGAGCTACATTCCAGTGCCTCTAGCAACCCTGACAATTCCTGCTTCTCAGTTCCCAGATGAAGGTGACAAATTCACCCAGAGACGGGAACATGCAAGATATTCCCAAAAAATAGTTTTAATCAAAAGGTCACTGCTACCTTAGGCATTCTCCATGGACTAAAACCAATTTTTTTACAATGTGTTCTGTAGGCAGCATTGCAGCACAGCCTAGTATCTCAAAATATTCTGACACATGAAAGACTTGTGCTTGAAACTCAGCAAAATACACACCCTCCCATGCCTATCACAACTCTGATGTTTGTAAGTACCACATGTGGCTTTACAGATCACACATCAGTAAATAATGCTTGTTACTGAGTTATTTAGGAACACAAAAAAACACTGTTTCATTTTTTAACAAAGATTTGTCCTCATACAACAATATTCAGCCTTGCAAATCTTCTAAGGGAAATAGAAAATGACACTGGCAAATCAACACATGACACCATCCATCGAAGGTTAAAACGAGAAAAGCAAGGAAGGGGATAAATGAGCCACCCAAGGTCACACAAAATCAGAAGAACAACCAAGAATAGAACAAAGGCCTCTTCATTACTTAGATCACAAATGCATTCAATTCTGCATTAGTTAATCTGCAGAGTATGAGCATCAGTAGCAAGACATGTCCACAGGAGAAAATATAATAATAATGAGCTGCAAGTTCAGCATTACCTAAAGCCATGGGATATAATTAAAAGGCACAGGATGAAAATGACCTGACCTTGAATGCCACTCAAGTGACAAGAGGAGAGAACATGTTATCAAGTATTTTGATTCTAGAGAAACCCAAAGCACAACAAACATGGGGGGGAAATCAGTTTGGAATCTAGATTTGCAAAGCAGATCTCTACCAGATCTCAGGTCTGCTCTGCTTCCCTCCACACCAGCCTTTGTGTCTTAGCAGCAGCAGCAATAAAAGCCTCTGGAAATGCAACAGAAAACAGTCAAGCCCAAGCAATATTTTATTTTAGCAAAGGATAAGCTGGATAAAAAACAGAAAAGAACTTCCAAAACGAGGCAATTTGGGTGTTTTCTTCAAACATTTTTTCAAAAGAATTATTACAACTGTTTTGGCATCCACAAATATTGCCTGTAGCTTTTCATCTCCTAGTCTAGGAAGACTGGTTTGTGTTCATTCCGTGCTGTTGAAGAATTTTTCTTCTTGATTTTTCTCTTTCATACCTCCTACTCCTCTCAAAAGAAATAACCTACAGGTTGATAGGTACTTCACAAGAATAAAATTAATTGATAGAAGGGTGTAACTGCTCACCAAACACTAGCTGAGGTAGCAGAAAATCTGTTTACTTTGTTTGTTCAATTAAGTTCCCTATATCAAGAAGAGAAGAAAATAAATTGAGGAGGCAACATTTTTCTCCCTAAAAACTATACCAGACCTACTCACAGGAAAAAATCACGCTGACCTGCTCTGTGTGACTGTGCTGAGTTATTTCACTCCTCTGAACTCATTCTTTCTGTACCTAAAGAACACAGCACTGGGGACCACTTGTACCAGTTGGGTCTCTGAGCACCACTAAAGCCTTCTGTTATTAATAAACCTCCTCCTGTCCAAGTGGATTATTTATAAATGAATTATATGACCTCTGGCAGGCTAGAACCAAACAGAGAATACAGTTTGTTTCTGTTAAACTGAAAAACAAAGGCTATGGAAAGATGAATAGAGAGAAGCAATTAATATTTCCTAATAATTGTCATGGTGAATGGGAGAACTGCTACGTTTCTCAGGGTTTCTGCACAGAAAGGTTCCAGGTAACTATTCATTCACGGGGCTGGGTTCATGTAAATCAGATGTTGTTGCCAAGCAACTAAAGGTGCTAAGGAATGAAATACAGTCTGCAGAAACCTAATAGCCTGGAGAGAAAAAGGACTACAATCTGAGATTTATGGCATATATAAAAAGAAAAGAGTCATTCTCCCACACACAAAGAACACAGATACTTTATTATAAATGTCCTTAGCATGTTTTTCTAAGGCATAATTAAGCAATAAAATTCCCACTACACCCCAAATCAAACAGGTAAATTCTTTTTTTTTTTTTAATGTTTTGCTCATTAAGCTCTCTAGAAATAGATGTTGAGAAATTAAATACCAAGACAAAAGGTCAAATTTAACCCAAAGATCTTTCTTTTGCCCAAGAAAAGTGTTAGGTATACAGACAGCACTGGAACTGCCAATCAGCTTTACACTTTACCTTCTTATGTTTTTATACCATGCTCATTAACATTGCATCTGATCATCAGAAATTCTCTTTAAGCTTATTAAGATTTTAAAATATTTTTAGCAAGTTAATTAGAATACATTAACAGAGCTCATCTGTGTTCACCCATCATGCATATTTTATTTTATTCAGGCAAATTGCTTTTAAATGAAATATTAGATCTAAGAAGGGTACACTGTTGGGTACTGAACAATACAACCCCTCAGTACAAACACAGGCTCCCACACATGAATAGCTTCATGCCACTGAAAAGTGGGAACTTTCTGATACCAAAGGGCTCTTTAATTCCTATTGTTATTACAATCCCCTGCAGCTGAGTTGCGCATACACGGACCTGGTGTATCATCCTAATACCTGAACCATCCTTTGTTGCCCTCATGTTCCCATACAACCCATAAAAGTTAAAGATTCAGAGTCCATTGCAAGGGGAACCAAAGGTCCAGCTAAGGAGAAGGAAAGAACACTTTCAGCCCCTCACACCGTAATTCAAAGACTTTTACAAATTCATGTCTGGTGGGTTTGTTTTTCTCCTGCTGATGGTGTCTGAGGATATCACTTGATCTAAAGGCAGGAGCCCAGTTAGAAGCTCTGGCATGGTGTGGCACAGGTTTCTGACAGGCAGGGGTGCACATGGATTCAGCAGAACAACAAGAACAGCTCACAAAGGATAAACCTGAAATACCCTTTGCTTTAGTGATCATCATAAATGCCTCCCTCTAATGTGCACTCAGTGTCACCAAGTATAATTAAATAATAATTTCTGAGGAAAAAGGAGACAACAAAAATTACCTTGGTATATTTCTGGCATGCCACTTACAGAATTTCACTCTAGTCAGATGAAGTCCATCACTGGCCACTGAAACTTAACTAAAACGCTACTAATAATAAGATGTTCCTCAAACTCCTGAAATACCTTCACTCAATCCAGCCAAACAAGACATCTTTGAAATTATTCCTTTATGGCCCAAATACCTCCTATCTGAGGAAGGATGGAAAATCACACTAATTTCACCAACAGTTCTCAAGTTAAGCGGTTACTTTTAGAGATCTGCATAAATAAAAGGATAAACAAAGTTTGCCAACCTCATGCTTGATTCAGATTTTGCACTCTCACTGCATTTCAATTAACCTGCCACAGATTGCTGAGCTGAATATTTGATTCAGATAGTAAAGAAAACACTTTTTAAAAAACAACAGGTCTGAATCCTTTGATGAGTGATCATACAATCCATATCAAAACACACATTTAAATCTCAGTCACCACGCATTTCATGATCTGCACCATTAACACTGTCTGGTTTGAGGGATTTTGATAATCTCTTTGACAATCTATAGCAGTTCTTTATCTCCAAGGCACTGATGCCTTTTAACCAATGATCATTATTTAGGTATGCTTTGTGCCTGCAGCTTTCCCTGAGATGTTAATCTCCATAATTCAAGAGGCTGCTCTTTTATAAACTGCTGCCATACTCCCCACATTTTCTCCCACTGATGAACCCCAAAATCAGGCATATTTCGTTTAGCATTTGGCTGAACACACCAGTCATGCTGACAAGGGGATATTTTAGCCACAGCTAAGCAATTCTATGGAAAGTTCTTCCAAAGGCCAAGAGAAGATAACTGTATCAATGGATGGAATCCCTTTCCTCTGGATAAATCACTATGAATTGCACTGAACCCAAACCCACCCTGCCATAACCTTTTCCTCATATTTCTACGTTTATTAGTCAACTCACACATCAAAAGCATAAGCTGAAGTCTGCACTTTTTTCTCAAGCTTGACCAAGCAGAAGTTTCATGTTTTAAAGGAATTCTCTGCCTTTGACAGCTGGAGAAGAGATTTCACCTGCCTGCCACAGAGCTGGAGTCCAGCAGCTGCCTTGGCCACAGGGATCAGCTGGGATCTCTCCCTGGCTCTCACTGCATGCTGAGTAACGAGCCACACAATCCCAAAAACCCCTATCTGCTGGCATTAAAAAGCAAAAACTGCCTTGGTTTATTTTGAAGCATTTAAGCAGAGATATGTGCTATCCTAAGGAAAAAAAACCCACATAGAAATCAATATAAATTTCTAGTAGCACCCTAATTGCAAAAAGTAGGGCTTGAATGAGCAACGAAGGCAAACCAACATTTTAATGTCATTTAGAGTGACCAAAGACACTGAAATATGTTTACAATCAAGAGTATTCTCTAGATAAAGGAGGGGGTAAAGTAAAGCATGACTACCAGGCAATAGTAAAATAAAATGCAATTTAGCAAAGCACATTTTGTCATTGGCCTACCCTGGCACACACTCCTTGTTCCTACAATGGAAACTGTGACTCATTTATCCAGGCCAGCACAATTTTAACAAATCCCTGTAATACCACTGCTAGAGCTGCATCTGCAGCACAGCTACGCTCAAGCTCACCTGGCTCCGGATTTTAATGAGAACCTGGAGCTCTCCACTGCTTACAGAAACTTCCCTGTTAACCCAGCCTTCCTGGGTTAACAGCACCTCAGAGTGTGTTACCCGCCCCAATCCCCACCTGCCTCTGTCATCCCTCCCGAGAAGTCTCAGCTACCCTCATTAAAAAGCTGAAAAGCTTCTCCCGTCCTTTCCCTCTGTCTTCCCCTTCTCCCAAAAACACAGCAGAGGACTCAGGACCAATTCTTTTCTTCGAATTTTCTTCTGCAAAGGCCAAAATCTTCCATTACCTAAAACCCAGCCCCAGATAAGTATGGGACATCACTGAATAGCCACTGACTCTATCAATCAGTTTTAATTTTTTAATTATTATTTCTATTATCATTTTTGCTGTTGTTATGTTACAGTAAGAGGCTGCTCACATTTTCCTTTCAAATGCAAAAGGATAAGGTTTTCCACTCTGGGTACATCCTCTGGGTACCTGAGATGTGGTTCACCAAAATCCAGCATAATCTCTGAGTCCCTTTCACTACAACACATCCAATCCTCACATAAAACAGCAGTCAACAAAAACGTACAACATCTTTTCCCAATTCCTCACAGTTAACACATTAAGTGGCAATAAAGGGTGCAATGACTTTCCAAGGGCATGTACCTGTTTAATTATTCAAAAGAAAATTGACTCAGGCACCATGGTATGAAACACTAAAATATGCAAACGAAGTAAATTATGGGAGAAAGCAACAAAAGAGAAGAAAAGGGATCATGGTGAGAGGAACATATGGGGGCAGATTCTGATCATCTTGTTGTTTCTGAGTTTCTCTATATATGTGTGTATAAGAAGGAAAGCTTGTGAAGTGACAGAGAAATTATTATTTACTCATTTCAGTACTCTGACCAGGGTCTTGAAACAATCTAACCATGCCTGGAATTTCCTAAGAGAGTGTTATTTTCACCTATATACATGAAGCAATTTCAGAAAAAGGAATGTTTACACCTTTCTAGACAATCAAATCTTACTGGTGGGAAAACACTTGTTTCGACACAGGCTGTATAGAACAGAAGAAAAGATGCAGGACCTGATCCATGAGTAAATCTCATTTATTCTAAATTAAGGGTCTGAAATAACTCACTAAAATAATTAGACCAGGTTAACAGAAAGATATCATAACACCAATTCTAGCTATTTGTCCATAAAACATGAATATCCCACTAAAACAAAGAGCATTTGTTTTTACCTTGGACCAAAGCAAATGTCTTTCCAATCAAGACATCCAGTGAATTGAATGTCTCTTGTAAGCAGGTGCTACTGTGTTATATTTTCATCCAAACTGCTGAGAATAAGCTAGAAGAAAATGACAAAGTAAATTGAACAAGAAAGTGTCTGATCTTGATGAATAATTCAATGATGCAATGCAACAAATACTGATTTTTTTTCCTGGTAAAGGCAGTTTACAACTGTCCTTTGCTTAGAAAAACGACCTTCTCATGGTAATTATACTTTTGTCTTTAGGCACTGGATGACAGTCTTAGTAATGCTCATGATTCCAGTTCACAGCTCTGCTGCTGATCTCAAAGCACTCCGCTGCTTAAGAACTTCAACTATAATATCAGGCACACTGGTCACTGACCGTTAAGTCTTCTGGTCACTTTTCTTAAGTCCTAAAAGGCACCAGAGAGCCACAGAGCCACAACCACCATTCCCACTCCCCGAGGAACTGCTTGACTGCATGGATAACAGTGGTGCAGACACAGAAAACCATCACTCTGCCACTCCACAGCCAGCACAGAGAGAAGGAAGCCTGGCAGCATTAAGCCTTGACACACCAAAGTTGGACTTGTTGCAAGAAAAGGTTTTAACAGTCAGGATAACAAGGCACAGGAATAGGTGAACCACCATTCCCATTCCACGAGGAACTCCTTGACTGCGTGGATAACAATGGTGCCAACAGAGAAAACCATCACTCTGCCACTACAGAAAAGTCACTCTGCAGCCAGGACTGCCAGAGCCACAGGGCCAGAATAGTCACAGCCATACAGCCTAATGAAAACAGAATTCACCAGGAAAGGGCTGAGCTGGATGCCAGTCTCTGTTCCCAGAGTGATGTTTTTTACTACCAACAATTCAAAAAGGCAGAAAAGAATTCATCTGTCAAACCTGTAGCATCCAGAGTAAAGACTACATTGGAAGAAGCTCATCACTGGGGAGATGGGCTCAGCCTGGTGATAACCAGAGAGCCAGAGAAATAAATCTTCCCTAGAGCTGTGCTACAGCACAGTGTATTCAGGTCTTTCTGCAAGCCATTCTTCACATATCAGTATTAAAAAGGGACTTAGTCACTAGAAGATCATGACTGAGAAAGGCTCATTTTGCCTTTTCTCATTTATTCTTCGCTCATTGTGCTCTACATCTCTTCCTTGATGCACAGACTTATTATAACAAAAACACACAGCAAATAATACAGTCTGCAGTACGTCATCAATATAGCCAGAAAAACAACAAAATTAAGAAAAAAATAACCCTACTAAAATATGTGACACTTGACATAACCAGCAGGACTGTCTTAAACACCAAATATCTTCCATTTTCCTACCACACAGAAATCCTTAAATGCAAGTAAGGACACAGGCACTCAGGTGCCTGTTTTCTGTCCCCTGCAGTATTTCAGCATTCCTTGCTCATGAATACTGAGATTACATTTGGCAACTTGGCAGCACTTCTTAACACCTAACAATCTAATAAAAATATTTTTTCCCTGTGCTAGACAAATCTGCCCACCTTCAACCTCTGCCACCCATAAAACAATTTATTCAAGTACCTTTACTCTGAGCACAGTTAACCTTTTCAATGTACAAAAGCTTCTGTGCCTCTTAAATGAGCAAAGAGCTCCTAATGAACAAAAAATACTTTCATGGCTAAAAGTTTAATATTAATTCTGGGAATACAAACTATAATTTTACAACCCATATACTGTACATAATACAGTACATAGCTCATGCATCTTCTTTTAAAAGGCTTCTGTTTTCAAATTACCATTGTATAAGACTTTTATACACCACAAGGATACTTTAGGTTGCTGCAGATTTACACTGAGAATCAGAAAAAGAATGATCATGAAAAAGAAAAAGCCCACTTGCACTAGTTTAAAAGCCAAGGGATGAATGTAAGAGGAAAACAAGATTAATTTTGTTTTCTTCATTTCAAGGTTAAACCTCAAGGAACCTTAATATCTCACACATGGATGTAAGTTTTCAGTGCATGGTCCATGAACTCTTGGCAGCCCATAACGTAAGAGAAACACATAGGTTGCCAAGGAGACTTGAACTTACCATGCACGAAGCCCAGTCACATACTGGAAAATTTAGGGCCCCTAGAAATTTTAAGTTTGAAAATCAATGATCAAGAGGAAAGAAAAGTGGAATGTGAGTGGTTTTCGTCCTCCTTTCCCCAGTTTCTTACAGGGATGAGGGATCAGAATTGGACTGAAAGGTTTGAATTCACCAGTGCCACACTTCTCTGTGGGGACATTTTACATCAAAGCAAATGCTGGCTTTAGTTCTGTATTTTTAGCTGTATTTTAAATGAAAAATTGCACTGAATTCTGCAGTAACACAACTGTTGATCACATTCTGTTTTGTAACAGAAGTCCTGTCAGATATTTAGCCTTAGTTACTAAAAACTATCTTCAGGGAGTACAAACATTTCCCCTCTGGCATCCTGTCAGTCACAGCAAATCTGTAAATAAACTGTCAAACTCCATTCCAATCATTCCTGAATCTGCAAGGGAAAAAAAGTAGTAAAATTGGTGCAGCTGGTTGTAGTCCCTGTAGAGCAGGGCTGATTTCACAGCTTTAATATGGTTCACTACTTCACAGCCAGTCCGATCTGATATACAGCATGCAGAAATGAGTGACACCTTTGCTAATCATTTTCTTAAACTTATCACATGTGGAGGTAATAACAGATGCAATGACTTTTCAAGGGCATGGACTGGTTAATTTTTCAACAGGAAATCGACTCAAGTTCTGCAAAATTAAAAATCCACTAAGACACACTGTCAAGCTATCTAAATTATGGAAAATCACACAAAAAGGGAAAAACAAAGGTCTAGTCATGAGAAAGACAGTGTTAGACCCTCTCCTTACATTGTCTCATGAAAAGTAGGAATGCAGCAGTAGTAATCAAGCCAAAAATCTAAAGAGAGGCACTGACTTTAGCAAAGACTGACTGAATAAAATGGGAAACCCTACGTACTATTACCTGGAACATATTAGCACCTTTGTTCTGTAATTCATAATTCATTAAGTAATCCTGAAGGAGCTGGTCAAGAATTTTTCTGCCAGATAAGCTTTGTTGAACTTCAACAGCTAATTGAAGAGTTTTTCAAGGCCACACTGGAAAAGTGCAACAGAAGAAAGATCAGAAAGTGAATAAACACTATTACCTTGCTGCCTGTGGACTCAATTAGGACATAAATCCCCTGATTTAGAGCAGGGACAGAACCAGAATTGGGATCTGCTTTATCCCACAGATTTTCCTTCACCATCAAGTTATACAAAGTCACACTGTCTCTCTGGACTGGTGAATATTTCATAAGAGGCAGAATAGCCCCAAGCAGAAGACAGACTGACTCAAAACCCAACAGCAAAGACACTGGCTTGATTTATGTTAAATTTAGGCTCAAGACTCACTTGTGTTATCACTCAAAAAAGGGATCTCAGCCTCCTAAAGGAGATGCATCCTTCATGTTTCCTCACAAAAGCCCCCTAAAACGTGACTTTAACTACGAGACAGTTTGAACAGAAATTTTGAAAGCACATCATTTCTTATGAAACAAAACTACAAGTGTTTGATTGCACATGCTCTCACAGCCTCCCTGCTCAGGAAAGCAAACTTTCCATGCTGAAATGCACCATAGGAAAGCAAAGAGCACTGAGGTCACTATAACTGCATTGAGTTTGAAGGTGGAAAAAACTAACATCACCCCCTTAATTAGGGTTGCCATATGGTGAGATTTCTGCTTTCATGTTTCCTTTCTTAAGCTCAAATTTTGACTGGCTGGAAAGAGAGGAATACAAAATGCATCAAGGTTTACCATATGGGCCCTGGTCTCCTGTGCACTACATGTGTCAGAGATCTGACATATCAAAGACATCATGCTCACCATGCAAAGGCTACATGGCCTATCAGCTCCTATTTCCTTCCACAAATTCCCAGAAGAAACCATGGGAGCCCTACCAAACATCTTCCATTTTCCTTCCACACAGAAATCCAGTCCATATGCTTCAAAGTTTGCTGAAGCAACAACTACTGCTCTCCAGAACTGAGTGCCAACCTGGTTTATTCTCCTCTGCTGGTACACAAACATCTCATCCAAGCTGCAAATAACCCCCTGTGAATCTGAAAACTTCAGTGATCCAGGTCTAGATCCCTGTACATGTTGGAGTTCAGGGTCCTTATCAGAGCTTTCATGTGAGAATTAAGCACCAAAAAAAGAAATCGCCAGGTCTGAATCTCATTTCCCATTTAACAACTGAGGCAGTTGTCAATCCCAGTCCAAAAATAGTCAATTTGTGCTCAGAACACCCTTGACAGACAGGAATTACCAGCATCCTGATTTCAAATGTGAGAACAAGAGAACATACTCTTCTAGGTGAACGAGGACTGCAGGCCAAGTCTCCTGAGGGTCAAAGCAACACTGAAATCACCCCACATTTTCACTGTGAACTGCAGCCATAGCTCTGCTTTACAATCAATGAGACATCAAAATCCACCCCGTACACTTCTTTCCACCCAAAAGCAATATTATTTCAATTTCCAATAAGAAAGAAAATGGTTTATTGGATTGTCCTCCCAGTATATATATATAAAAAAATTACTTTGCATACAAAACTTTCAGCCCTAGAAAAGTCCACAGTGAAATACATCCCTTTCTGGCAGACAGCACAGCACAACACAGCAACTCCTGACATGAAATGGACCCTAAGATAACACCTGACAAAAAGGAGACTTTAAGTTAAAAGAATGCAATTATCCCAATGGGAGTTGCTCCAGGGCACCTGTGTTAAGGCCCCTGCCAAAAGTATTTTGAACTCTTTAATGGCTACAGACGATAAGAAAAGTTATGATGAGAGAAAGTCTGTGAGGCAACACCTGCAAAGTGAAGTATTTTTAAGAAAAATGCTTCAGATACAGAGACGGAAGTAATTAAAAACCCAAAGAAAAATGTGTACTGCTCTCTTTGTTTTCACCCAAGCTGAACTTCCCCTGGAATTGAATTGCTGGCTCACTGGGGAAACTGGCTGACATCCTGAGCCATGAACAGGAAAAGCTTGTCTGGGAAATCAGCACAAAACTCAGGCTTGTTTGTTTGGAAAGGAGCCCACAAGTAAACACACACACAGACACAGACCAAGGTCTGCAGCACAGACAGCAAGGGAACAGGACTGCGTGATAAAGGACGAAAATTCTTCACACACTTTGCCTCAGTCTGATTTGCTTTCAGGAATGGCAGGTCCATGAGGCCAGGACGGAAATCCAGATCAGAGCAAGCTTACTCTCAGTGAAATAGACCAGGTTAGGGAACATTTATATAAACTGAATGCACGGAAGTCTATGGGACCTCATGGGATGCACCCCTGAATGCTGAGGCAGTTGGCTGATATAATTGTGAGACCACTCTTTTATCTTTGAAAGGTCATGGCAATTCAGGAAGGCTCCTCAGGACTGGAGGAAAGCAAATGTCACTTCTATCTTCAATAATGGCAAAGAGGAGGATATCAGGAATTACCGCTCAGTCAGGCTCACCTTGATCCTTGGGAAGATAGAGCAAAACCTCCTGAAAACCATTTCCAAACATATGAAGGATAGAAAGGTGACTGGAATTCGTCAGCACAGCCTTCTAAGGTGAGAGACTGGTTTGATGGAAGAGGAGAAAGATGGGGATGTTGTTTATCTCTGTTTTAGCAAGCCTTTTGACACTGTCTCCCACAAGATCTTCACTGACAAGCTGATGAAGTACAGGCTAGATACATGGACAGTGAGGGGGACTGAAAATTGGCTGAACTGCCGGACTTAAAGGTTGTGAACAGTGATACAAAGTCCAGCTGGAGGCAACTCACTGGTGGTGTATCCCAAGGGTCAGCACTGGTCTGATACCGTTCAATATTAACGCCCTAGATGATGGGACAAAGTGTACCCTCAGCAAGTTTGCCAGTGACACAAAACTGAGAGGAGTGCTGATACACAAGA
Organism: Corvus brachyrhynchos; assembly: GCF_000691975.1. NCBI lineage: Eukaryota > Metazoa > Chordata > Aves > Passeriformes > Corvidae > Corvus > Corvus brachyrhynchos. The sequence goes on from NW_008246064.1 coordinate 4,909,875, forward strand.
GAGTTGTGCTGCCATCAGCAGGACCTCAGCAGGCTGGAGGAATGGACCAACAGGAACCTCAACCAGTTCAATAAATGGAAGTGAAAAGTCCTGCAACTGGGGAGGAAACACCCCATGCACCAACTGGCTGGAGGCCATCGTCTGGGAAGCAGCTTAGCAGAAAAAGATCTGAGGATCCTGGAGTACAGCAAGGCAAACAAGATCCAGCCATGTGTCCTTGCAGCAAAGGCAGCCAACAGCATCCTGGGTGGCTCTAGAAGGAACAGCACTCGCAGGATGAGGAGCTGCCCAGCACATGGGACACACAACAACAGCAGTGCTGGGCCTGGGCTGGGCAAGAGAGTGCAAGGACATGGACGTAATGGAGTGAGCCCAGTGAAGAGCCGTGCAGATGATTAAGGGACTCGAACATCTGGCATCCAAGGAAAGGCTGAGAGAGCTGAAACTGCTCAGATAGGGGAAGAGAAGACTCACAGGGAACCTTACCAGTGTGCATAAATACTTCATGAGGGAGAGTAAGACAACAGATTCTTCTCTGTACTGTTTGGTGATAGAACAAGATGCAAAGGGAACAAATTGAAATAGAAAAAAAATCCTTTTAAATATAAACGTTTAATTTAACTGTACAGGTGATCAAACACTGCAGCAGGTTTCCCAGAGAGGCTCTGGAACCTCCACCCTTTGAGACAAAGGGAAGGTTTAGATTAGCTATGAGGGGAAAATGCTTTACTGCGAGGGTGGTAAGACACCCTCTGGGTTGCCCAGAAAACTTTTGAATGCCCCATCCCTGGAAGTGTTCAAGGCCAGGTTGGTTGGGGTTTTGAGAAACCTGGTCTAATGGAAGGTGTACCTGCCCATGGTAGGGGTGTGGAATGAGATGATCTTCAAGATCCGTTCCACCCCAAACCATTCTGTGATTCTGGGATTCAAAACCAAAGTGGACACAGTCCTGGGCCGTCTTCTCCAACTGGCCCTGCTCTGACTAGGTGAGTTCCAGAGGTCATTTCCACCCTCTTCCACACTGTGATTTGAATTACTCTAACACTACATCTAACTGCAAACAGTGCAAAATATCCTGAAAGATTACTTTTCAAAATCAGCCCGTGTGAGATACTAATGTACAAACACCCATTTTTCATCATCGTATGTTTCGGTCTGTACAGACAAAAATACTAAGCTGCATGTAAGGATCTACTTTGAAATACATAGAAACTAAATACCTGGGGAGCAAGGAGTTAGAGCAAAACAGAAATGTAGTCATATGCCCCTAATTGAAAGTGCATCTTCAGTAGACAATGAAATCAGGACAGAACAAGCTCAAGATGACAAAATTACTTAAGACAGCACCATTATGAAGGTAATTTTTTTGACTAGCAAGTAATGACACTCTTGAGGACATCACAGCTATTTTGCAGAGCAAAAGTTTGTGAAAGTGACCATCTCTGCTTTGCAGGACCCTTTGGTCCAACTAAGCCAACTGATTTCAGTGGGAATTGGGTGGGACCACAGCAACACAGTGTAACTTTGCAAGCTGTGATGATCTAGTCCTAAAGACTTCAACAAGAACCAAACACGTTTAAAGCTGAAGACCTTGAAGACAGCTAATTTACATTTTGAGATAGTACAATTGAGATAATTTTCTATCCCCCATTATAAGCAGGGGACTCTTCATCATTTTCAAGTTCCTCGTACAACATTTTATCAGAAAAACAAGTGGTACATCCCAGCATGCATAATACTATGGTTTTTAAGTGAGTATAAAGGCTAGAATATGTATAAAGGACATGACTAAATTCATTTTCAGAACCTCCTGACTTCAGTATTTAACACTGTGATAACTCCAGGGAGGAGAGTGGCCCATAACTTTGTAAGGAGGAAACAAAAGGAAGCACTTGGATGCTACAGGGAAACAGACAGACAGACACATTTACTTGACATGCTCCCTTGAAGCCCTGCAGGCTTCATCAGCTGTATTTGTAAGGCCTTTGAAGTGTGGCTGTTGCACAGCTTGTAAGTCCCTTTCTCTGGAGCTCGGGAGCTTGTGGCGTTATAAGCTACTTAAGCTCCTTAGTCCAGATCTAAGCAAACAGCTTGACACACTTACAAGCTTCACTCCCTCTTATTCTGAAGATGTTAAGCTGCTTAGCTTACTGTCTTCAACTTTCAAATTCCTACAACCAAACCCTACCCATACACCATGAATCTGCCTTCATTAGCCTGATTCTCCCCTCTGCTGAGGATTCTGAATGTCTTTTGCCGAGTCACCAGTAGAACAAAATGTTCTTCTATAGCTTAGTTCTTCCAAAGTCATAGCCAACACCTGAATGCCCATTGCTTTGGCAACTACCACTCTGCATTTCCAGTATCCACAGATTACTGTATATCGAGCATATTCACCTGTTCTAACAAATCTCTTTCTGTTAATAAATAAAGTCTGTTAAATATTTCAGTTGGCATTTAAAAAAAAAAAAACCTCCACACTGGTGTAACTCCTCATTTTTTCTATGAATTTTTGTTTCAGTAGGAACTGCAGAAACTTTTGGAAAAAATGCTGCTTATACATAAAGGATGGTGTTCATCTAAGTCAAGCTGGTACCAAACTACCAGCATTTACAATTATAATCTTACAAGAGAATCTTTAAACTTAGAAGTACAGTAAGGTTGCCACAAATGGACATGACACATTTTCTAGGGCTGAAATCTTTAAAACTTTGTATCTATAAATAAAAGGGCAGACATTAATAAATCTTAACAACTAACCACAAAGAAGACACAATTCCATTTTAATCATAGCACAAAAATAAGATACTGAGCCAAGTGTGGAAGTGCTGTTATATTGACACTAGAAATGTTAAAAAATAAGACAGAAAGGCTTAAAATGCCTGGTTTTCACTGAGGATATTGATAGAAGGAACACACTGGTGAAAGGCAGGCAATCATTACATGCTGTATAATAAAAGAACAAATTATATTGCAAAGATACAGGAAAACCACAGTGGTGAGTGTTGCTATACACTAATGAAAACCTGAAGCCAGAGCAGACAAAACAGTTAATTGTACCAATTTGTAACATAATCCATATGGTCTGAATATCACATCAATACCAGGACCATACAACAACCCACTTGCCCAGGATGATGGAAATGATTAAAACACACACAAAGAGATCACACAGACTGCCTGGACAGGCAATCCAGGAACCATGAAACACTACAGTTATCCCTATATTAGGATCAACTAATAAACTAATAAATGTTAGGCTAAACATCATGCTCACATATGCTTTATGCTACAGCTTCTCAAGAACCCTAGGAAAAAAACCCAGGCAACACTTGACTTCTCCTAAGCAGAAAATCCATGGGTTCAGGATGTCAACAAGGGATGTTTTAGAACAAATCATATGTTACCCATGCAAAAATTGTGTATAAATGGAGTGCCCAGTTGTTACAATGTTACCTGAGGAAAACAGAAATGCTTTACACAAGCATAAACACAGATTTCCAACAGGTATTTTGAGAACGTTCTTCACCAAAGTTTCTGGTAGAAAGAAGGCTGCCACAGGATAAGAATGGATGTGGTCTCAAAAATTGATGATCATTTTTTAAAAAGACATGACACAAAGAGTACAAGTAAGTGATCGGTTTTCTCAGCTGCTAGTGAAAGGTAATCTGGGAAAAAGCAGAGAATTAGAAAACAAATCCAACTCTGAAGAGACCTAAATTTGCATACCCAACAGGCTCTGAAGTATTATCTTTGAGTAAAGCACGGTATATTTTTAAAATTTCATGAAAGTAACAGATGAATACTTAAAAAATGGAAAAAAGCAAGTGTATTAAAAACTTTTATAAAAGGAATAAAGCCAGAAACAGCAATATGCCACATTTTAAATAAAAGTTGAGTCTCTGAATACTCCGTGCAGAACCACTCCTGCATTTCAAAAAGAACATAGCAGAAATGGAAACAATATAGAGAGACTCAACAAGGCTGATCAAAGGTGTGGGACAGCTTCCAACAAGACATGAGTAAGTCCTGATTACAATTCTTCAGCCAAGAAAAGAAATGGCTAAGGGGATACCAGGAGGAGGCCAGCAGAGCACAGGAAGTCAGAGATGATAAATACAGAATAACTATTCTCTATTTCTCATAGTACAAATCCTACCAAAGTGCAAATGAAGTTATCAGGTGACATGCTCAACACAAACAAAAAATAGGGACATCTCACACAATGAGATGCACAGCTCAGGTGAAGCTCTCAGTGCTGCAGGATACCATGGGTGCCAAAAAACTACATGCTTTTAAAAAGTGATTAAAGAAATCATGGCAAAATATCTGTCAACAAATGTTACATAAAAAAAACCTTAGGCTCGGGGAGTTGCTAAGCTGCAGACTGGGAGGATGTTCAAGCCTTGCTTGTATATTAGAGACTGGCCACTGTCAGAGGAAGAGTTTGGACTAGTTGGGCCTTCAGCCTGACTCAGGATTACCATTCTTACCTTCACAAACAGCACCAAAACTATTTCAGCTTTGAGCACTCTTGAAAGAGCCTCCCCTTAATTCTCTTTTGAACAAAGGCCTGCAAATCAGGTAAAACCAGAGGTGATCCAAAAGACTTTTCAGCTGGGAAGACACACCTTGAACAATTTCCCTTTCACTATTCACTAAATACATGAAAGTATTTCACATTGGGTGTTTAAAAAATTCACTATCAAGCCAACAAATAAGGCACCTTCAAATCTTGCAAAGAAATATTTGATTCTACCAGCCCCAAATGTCCAAGTGCAGCCATTTCCCCCCTCAGTGTGTTTGTTTCAAAAGTTATAAAAAGACAAAAGTCTTTCAACCTTAATTATATCTATCATAATTCTGGAAATTGTAACAATCTTGACCTTTTTACCCACGTGTTAATGCAACTTCACATCAATCTTCTCTGTTTAGCAGGAGTTATCAAATGCCATACAGCATGTAAACTACATCTTGATTGCCGAGAAAACATCTCTTTGCAGAACATTATTTAGGCAGGCACTGAAGTTTCATTGACTTGAGAGGTACCTAAGTACTTTCTTGCATCAGACATATCTAAACCTGACAGCACCAGGAGCCAATGGGAGCCAAAACCCTGGACCTCAACCCCGAAACTTCAGTCTATAATATCCCACCCAAAGAGTGGCTGGTCAAGATGCTGCTTTGCCTTCTTCCACTGTCCTGAAGGGTAAAACACAATGCAGATAGAAGAGAAAGCATTCTCTGTTTGTCAGAAGTAATTAAACTTGTCACTGACTTTCTGTAAAACTCAAGAGCCATCTGGGAAAAGAGCAGTATGTCTCCACATCCGTTTGAATGACAAGGTCAGAGCACCCCTCACTTCCTTGGTTGCATCTCCATCACTGACTCTGTTCATCATGCTGTAAATTAATCCATAAAAATTTGGATGGAGTACCTACTGTAATTAGCTCTATCTGTCCAAAGGAGGCAAAATGAGATGGGGTGGCAGCTGAGGGATCCAACTGGCTTGTGGCTGCAAAGTGACAGAACTAGGTCAATATACCAACTTTATTCAGAAGGAGGACAACATAAAATTAGCCTTGTCGTGTTACATTTCCCAGACAAGGTTTCAAGACCTTCAGTTATTAGCAAGAGCTCACTAATAAAATGTTTTATATTTATACTCCTCCCTGTGATCTTTTTTTTTTATATAACCCATTAGAAACTCTCCTCTATCAATTTATGAACATTGCCTCACCTTCTTCTGCTGTGTACCTCAGACAAGAGCACCTCAACAAGCTGCCGTTAGGCCCCTCTGAAGCCTCCTGTTCTTCAGGCTGAGCAAGTCCAGCTCCTCCAGACTCTCTGCCCAGGGCAGGTCCTCCAGCCCCAAGGCATTTTGGTGGCTCCTCACTGTACTTGGTCCAGTTTGTCAATAAATTTCTTACATTAAGGGGCCCCAAACCAGGCACAGCACTCCAGATGTCAACTGCTGGGCTGCTGAATAAAGGACAATAATTCTTCTCCCTCAACTGCCTGGCTGTGCTTCTGTTGGTACAGCCAGCACATTGTCAGCCTTCCTTGCTTCAAGGACACACTGCTGGCTCATTTTAGCTAGACCTCCCACATCCTCTTCAGCTGAGCTTTCCCCCAGATTCTTACCAATGCAGGGAGTCTATGTGCCCCAGGTGCAAGACTTGACATTTTTCCTTGTTGAATTTGATGAGGCTCCCAACAGACCATTCTTCTGTTTAACATGCAACTTACATGATTTATTCAAGTCACAAGCATGAGCTCCTCATCACCATAGTAGAGGATAAGCCTGGAGCTAGAGCTGAATGTGTAAGACAGGATTAGGTGTACGCTGGGTGGAGAAGTGTGTTGCACAGCTCACCTCTTTGGCCTTTTCTCGTTATATCACAAGACCTCTCAATGTTTATACTCACTGTGACTGACACACTCGGGGTCTCACTGCTGATACTTCTCTGTTCTGAGAGACTCATGGCCCTGGTTGAGGGATTTCTGCCAGGAATTGCTAAGTACACACTGGGTAACAAATGACACAACTCAGTTTTCTCGCTGGCTTTCAGGAGGAGGTGAAAAATTCAAGTTTGGAACTTGGGAAACTGCTTCAGAACATGCTTAAACACAAGCAGCATCATTACTATCAACAAGTCAATGAGATGACAACGTCTGTATTTAAATATAGGCCCACAGTAAAAACAAAAAAAAAATTGGCCAGACTAAAGGTAAAGTCCATTTTTATAAAAATATGTACATTTTCTTCTAAAGGTGCTTTCTTAAGTCACAGCTGTGATTGAAGGGTAGGGGAGCTTTCACTGCTGTTGGCTCTACAGAACCTACTCTGCAACTAAAGAAGCAGCTGAATTTCCACCAATGATCCTGCAGAAAGTGTGTTCCCTCTTGGTTTTGTCTGCCTTCTAAATTTTCTGTGAACTTTGAAAACATCTCAGGATTGGCTGTCTGAACTTGTAATGGCAAGGGAAAGAATACAGGAGACTCACACAATTAAGTGTGAGGGAGGAGCTGCCACTACACTGACAAGTCAAGAAGTGCATGCATTTATGTATTTGTATTTATGTAAACTCATGCATACTTATGGATATCAACCAAGTGTGTCTCAAGGTAAAATAATTCCTGCCACTAAGATCAGAATAGCAGGATACCTGTGTAATTTTAAAAAAAGTTTCAGAAGATTTAAAGACTGCCTTTTCACCAAAATACACATTCCTAAATAACTATTTACTAAAATTATTAATAACATTCATACACCTGGGCATTTCCTTTGCATCACTGTCAAGACTAACACATCAGACAACTGCTGTGCTTGCAACCTAGAAGCACTTGGGCATTTCATGCATGAGCAGCATTAGGTCAGGAAGAGGTTAATGTGTGGAAACACAAAATGGATTTGGCAAGAAGGAAGAGGAGGGAACAGTGCACTTCAGCAGAAGAATATGACATTTCAGCACATGAGGATGTTAAAACATCAGCTATTTTCTTTCTAGGCAACAAGGGATGTGCACTACTATGTGCTCCACATCTTGTCAAACTGAGTGAGTGTTAGAATTTTCAGAGAACATGGAAGGGAATAAGAGAATCATTTCTCAATACAGTGTGGGATTTGGATGAGCTGGTATCCACTAATAATCTGGAAATGTCCTTTTTATCTCTCAGTTACAAAACAATTTGAAACATGGTGGGGAGGAAACAGTTATTCCCATTCTGTTCTCTAGCTGAACCTAAATCAAGACCTGAAGTGTCAATTTACCCTCTGGAATCTTTTGTTGCAGTTTAATTTAATTTTCCTCCAATGTAATCCTGGTGTCACCTTACTGTTTAATATTGAAAGTTATTGACAAAGGAAATGCTGATTCATGAAAGTGAGATTTTGCTCTAATGTATTCATGTGAAAACAAATGAACCTGTACTGCTACATGGTTCTTCCTCTTGCTCACATTTCATTTCAGCCCTGATAGAATTTCAGATGGGGTGAGTGAATCCTGCACAAATGCTGCAGCAAGTTTTTCTCAGCTGTGGGCCAACAAACAGAGCAGAGAACTGGAACAAGATGCCCAGGGAGGTCATGGAGTCTTCTTTCCCTGGAGACATTCCAAACCCACCTGGACACATTCCTGTGTCACCTGCTCCAGGTGACCCTACCCTGGCAGGGGGATTGGGCTGGATGATCACCAGGGGTCCCTTCCAACCCAAACAGTTCAGTGATTCTGCGAACAAATTTGATGTCAAAGAAAAGCCTCGTATTCAGTGCAATAAGAATGCTCCTTGGAGTGAAAAAGGCCACGACCACTTACAGAGTGAAGCAGAGCTGTCTCTGAACTTACAGAATCTGTTTATCTAGCTTGTTCCCTATTCATACAGCACGTTCTGCTTCATAGATACATATTTGCTGGGGCTTAATCCTGATTAAGATTTATATTCTAATCCAGCAGTATTTATCCTCACTACTCACAGCAGATGCACTATTCATAACCCAGTGCTTTCATTGATGCTGTTTTGCAGGAGGAAGCAGCACAAGCTCCTGTTGTGAAGCATGGTCAAACCTTAAAGGTCAACACCAACCACGCTTCCTTTATGCCAGTGCTTCCAGGGCTTCTCCATAACTGATTCCCATTTAACAGTATTCATTTAAAACAACTGCTGTTTGCTCTGCCTGGATGCAGAGATCCTCATTCTTTGCAAGTTGCTGGTGCCACACCATTCAATTCAGCTCAAGTACGAAATGATGCCATTGCAATATGGTCCTAGAAGGCCAGAAAATCATTCTGGAAGTCTAGTTATTATCAGACAGCAGTGTGGCAAAAAGGCCCCTAATGCTGAAAGAAGTACCTGAAAACATCTATGTAAGAGCATTTTCAAAAATCTTCAAGAGGAGAAGGCCAAGCAATGTCAGCCTCAAAACCACAAGACATTTCCTGCAAGGTAAAGATCTCTGTCTCCAACCCAGAAACTCCTCTCTACACACCACCCCTGTGAGGAGACACTCACTAGTTGCCACCACCCTCATCAACAAAGCCAGCATATCTTCCAGGAGGTTTTTCAGCCAGAATGGTGTCATTTCTATTCCTAGCACAGATCAGGGATGACCATGGGAATGGACTGGGATGAATAGACTACACTGGCACACAAAAGCATTTCAGGGAGTCATTCTGCAGCCACACTCCAAGGATTTGTGCAATGAAGAGCATTGGAGGAAATCAAGAAAGGGAAGCATTTTGCTAATTGTATGGTAGCAGTTATTGAGCATTCAAATGCATGAAACAAAGCAACATGGCAAATATCCTTAGGGTCCTCATCATGATGCAGAAAACAGGGGATTTTTAATTCTTTCCAGTAATAAAACATTATGGTGCCTTTCAGTGCCTTCACAGAACCATTTAGAATGGCTCTGGATGCAGGATGATTCAGAATTCCAAGAAACTGAAACAAGAGGAGGAAGACAGAGACAGTATGAGAAAAGGATTGGGTTTCAATATTTGGAGTACAATGGGCAAAAACTTCTCTGGTAACTGGGAAGAAGGCTCACAAAACATGCTCAGTGCTCAATGTCTTGCCCTACTCTGCCACATGCTCCCAGTGTAGACATGGACATTGCAAACAACTTAATTCCAGCATTGGAACCCCATCTCCCAAAGCCAAGTAGCACTTTGTATACAGTAGCTATGCTCACCCCATTAGGCTAAAATAGAGCAGCAACCACCTCCCAAGCCTCCATCACATCAATTCCAATAGTTATTCTGCCAGGAAAAGGTTAACCATGGACTGAAGCTGAATCAGTTGCACTCACATGCATGATTATGAAGCTACTTGCACTGCTTATCTCATACACTGGGAGAAAAAAGGGATCTATGTACAGTGAAACCAGAGCAACTGCTGCAAACATCAGCTGTCACCACTGCTCTGGCAACATCCCACTTGCATGGATTCCCAAGTGCAACAGTGCTTTCCAGAAGGCTGAAAAACAGTGATGGAGGTCTCATGTTTTTTGTCTCTACACCCTGCTGTAAATGTAGAGCAGCCAGAGCAGAGGCAGCTCCTCCACTGGGGCTGGACACATGCCTTGACACCACCAGAACAAACTGAATTGATGAGCACACTGAGCTGAAAGTACTTTTTATCACTATACTGACAAGCTAAGAACACTTCTGCATGGGGGCTCAACAGGACAAGCAAGTTCTTCCAGAGTGTATAATAATGATTCCTGTAGCAGCTCAGGAGCTGCTAAACAGGAGCTCTGGAGAACACCTGAGAAGCCCCATCACCTGATCCAGAGCCATGCAGCACCAGGATGGATGCAGAGGCACAGGCACAAGCCTGGCACAGCTCAGGAATGTTGGTCCCACCACGTGCCCAGTCATGCAGCCAGACCTACCCCTGGTTATGGTGTCCTCTCTCAATATCGGACTGTCACAGGGTAGCCAGGGGGAGGTTTGGCAGCTGGTATGCTCCACTTCACCTTCCCGAACAGCTTCCGAGGAAAACACAGCTTAAAAATGAAAAATGAGCTTTTACACAGGCAAGTAGCTTGGCTGTGCACAAAGCAGACAAGCCCAAAATGGCACACACACTTTCCTCTTTCCTCCTTGGATTTCTACTGATTCCAGTCAGTGATTTATAAATACAAAAATTATAAAAAGATATAAACCAAAGGACAAAGAACAACTTGGATCAATCTAGCTCTGATATGTGGAGGCATGCTTCATTTATTTTGGATGTTTTAATCATAGAGAGAGATATATCATGTGAAATGAGCATTTTCCTCGCTAGCTACCAGTATTTAAAGTTAGCAAAACAGAAGCCACTGAACATTTATTCAGGTGAACTCATGTATGTAATAGAGTTGCCTTCAGCAACTCTCCCTCGCTCCTGGGCCTCCTGTGACTGTGCTACCTACATTTATCTTCCTCTGATGATCACAGCTGGGCAGGATTTTCAAACTTTAAACCAGAAAGCCTTGAAGCCTGCATTATACACAGTGTTAACAGCCCAAACAAGAGGCAAGAGCAGCAAGAGGTTTATTGTAATACTGGTATTTTCCAAGCTTTTATCGAACAAAGCATTTAATGTAATGTATTACACTTAATGAAGAGTCAGGAACTTGTACTGCAAATAACAGATCAGATATAATTGAAATTTGCTCCGCACCACTAGCCTACGTATATCAATAAAAACAATAACCACATTGGATTTTGGGCTCACTTCATTTGCATTTCTTAATTTAGTGTTTAACTAATTTAACAATAGTAATGATTTAATTCAAATTACTATCTAAGGAAAATAATTTTAAAAAGCCATTAAAGATTTCATTAAGATCCATCTAAATTAATACTAGCTTTCTTAATATTTTCCGTAAATGATTTTTTTCTCTCACCACTGAAACAAACATGAAGTTTCCTCTGTGCAGTGAAGCTTTAGACAAACCTTGTTAGATTTATTGGTATTATTTCAAGCAATTAATTAATATACATTAGAGTTATTTAGAGGAAAAGCACAAAAAATGGCAGGAAAATGGATGAAGCTGTTTTTAAAACACTGCATTCAACTTAGTTAATTGTTCTTTGAGCTTTTTATGTGGAGCTCTTAGGTACACACCATCCATTAGATCACTTTTTCCATACTTTTGTGGTATTGCTCCTAAGCATCAGATACACATGATTATTAAAGAACTACTTGCAATTAACTTATAAACACAATTCTGCATTTTCAAATAGATATGCCAGCAACTTCTTATTCTAATGTGTCATACTCAAAAACAATGGTTTCAGATGTTCACATCCATTTCAGTGGGTGCCAGACCTTTGCATTCACAACATTAAGTACCCAATATGAGCTTTGTATCACTTTCTTTGCAGCAAAACAGTTCATTTGCAGGTAACCTTAAGTCATTTAAATAGAAGTGCACTTAATTTGAAGAGATTAGTCAAGCAGCTCTTCACTTGTACATTTTTATTACCATTATAATTAGAACTACTTCAAAATAACAAAAAGTTCGCTTTTGACCAGAATAAACACAGAAAAAAAAAAAGATCAAGAGCATTTTAAGTGAAGAGAATGGATACTTTTGAAAATATCCTTCAAAATCCCTCCAGCTCTGTGACCAGTGACCACCTCCATTCCAATGCTACTCACAGGGCTGCTGCCTGTGATAGATAAAATACAGGTACAGGATAAAATATATGACATTTCTGTATGTTTTAAGCTGGCCACCAAGGAAATGGCTACGTGCAGATAAATTCTGACATCTATTCTGCTCTGCATTGCCATCTACAGATATTGGCAATGGAGAGGGAAGGAACTGAATGACCACTCCTGGAAACACAGAGAAGGCAGCCGGGGATGCCCTGGAATGGAGTTCCCAGGAGCCTTCCTTCAGCACATAGATACCTCCAGGATACAAAGCCCTCTGCCAACAAAGCCCATATTTGAAATGCAACAGAAGTGATATTAAGCTGTTGAAAACAAGACATAAGAACACCCTGAAGGAAGCTGCTAAGCGATGGAGTACATTTACAAGATAGACAAGCATGCTGAAATTTGGCTACCAACTTTAGAAATTGAACATGTTTACAAGCCAGTTCATTTGTTATTGTTACTGCAAAAGTGGAAATCAAAGAGATTGGTATTTGAAAAAGATGCAGCTGATTTCTACAACCAGGAGCTAATTGAACTTTCATCCACCAGAACTTCTGAAAATGTCTAATAAATATGCATTTCAGAAGAATCCACCAAGATAGGCACAACCAGAGGTGAAACATTAAGTGCTAAGGCAATCTTTAGGAACATTTCAGATAAATACTGGCAAGTGCAGTTATCTGTAGTAGAGGTATCCTCCAAATAACTAATTCACTTTGAGACACTATGAAAAATAAAACCATCACAAACCCACCTTTTGCTTGTATTGTATATGCATCTATTTTTAATTTCAAATTTCCAGCTTTCAGAGATTTCTTGACATTTCTTATTAAGCTTCAGATATTGTCAAATGGAACACAAATACTTTAAAACCAACAGAAGTGGTAGAGAAGTGGCCGTTTTTAAATTCACTTTCTACTTGAGTAGTACTGATGTACAATGCTCAGCAGGTACTCCTGAGTTTAGTTTTACTTTGTCTGACGCTGTACAATCACTCTAACTGCAGTCAGAAAAAGACAATTTCAGATTCAAGCAAACTTTCTTTGTGTTCTTTTATCCATTCTTTGGATTTTCCAGCAAGGAAAGTTACAGCACTGACGAGCCGGAGGTCACTGCAAGACACTGTCAAGTCCAGCCTTTTGGACATCAAAGAGAAAAATTATATCACTGTCCAGAAGCCGGGATCAGGAATTTCATGTAACCCACCATGTCATCAAGGGACTTAATTCTGTGGATGCTCTAATCTCGCTCTTCCACACACCCGACTTTCTTCTTTGGGTTGGTCCTGTCACTGATCCCGAATTCCAGCCTCCAAGTGAAAAGGTAACACATTTCTGTTCTTACCTCAGAGAGAGAACTGGAGAAGTACACACTGCACTTGAAGGTTGTTTTCCATTAACTTCCCATCCTTTGCCACCTTTTACACTTGGACTAAAGTGATGTTGTGAAAGCCTTGGGGCTGAGACCTGTCACTTTACATGCCCCCCACACACCTGTGCTAGTGCCTAAGTTAGACATACAGGTTAAATAACATTATAGTTTAAGGAATACCGTTCATGTGTGTTCTTGAAAACCACAGGCCAGAAATAAGAAAAAAAAAAAAAGTTGCCCAAATTAATTCCTCATGTCTGAAGAGAATTGAAGTTATACAAGTAGAAAGCAAAATAACTGTTGTCCACAGTTGTGTGAACTTTACTTGGGTCTCACTTAAACAAGAAATGTGGGAGGTGGTTGGCTATTTTTTTCTTGAGATAATTTGGGTAAGGGCTGAGTAGCTGACCTCTGGAAATCAAATCTGGTTGGAAACAAAGCTTTAGATATTCAAAGTTGGTTTTAAAATTTAGGCAGTAATCTCTTTTTAAGTGAGGGCAAATTGCCTTGCCTAATTTCGTGCAGCAAACAATCACAGCTAAAAATCACTGTATGTGCAGGCAAATAGAGGAAGCAGGGAAAGAATGACTTGTCAAGTAGGAACTGCTGTTAATACTGAAAACCCCAAGTGTGGGTTGATGCAGCTGAAAGCATTGAGATACTCAATGCTCAGGAGTGATGCATAACCTGAGACATGTAAAAGAAGCTGAATAACCTTAAACCAGAAAAAAAGGAAAAATGGCTGGAAGGACTAAGGAGTCTTGGGAGAGATGATTAGAGTTCACTAACAGGACTGTCACATTTGAGCAATAAAAATGAAAATACAGGAACACACAGGAAGAAAGATTTTAAAGTAATAAATATGCAGCATTTCAGTAAGTGTCAACTAAGGTAAATGTAGTATTTTACAAGCAGAATGATTGTGAAAACAGGGCATCATTTACAGTGATACCAGAAGCTGCTCTGGGTATAAATGATTAATACACAGCAGTGTTATATAGCTGTGAATCAGATGAACTTCCTAGAAATGGCATTTCTTACAGATTCCCATGTGTCCAAGATGGAATGGACAACTCTCATCTTTTAAACTCACTCTTCTATAACATAAATGATCTCTTTAGACCAGAGCACCTGGTTTAAGGGAAAAAAAATAAAAATCTTGTTCTTTAAACTGCCAGTGCTAAAGAATTCACTACACCACTGTCAATTGCTGCAGTTTGATTTCAGTTTCTGTTAAAAATCTGCACCTTGCTTGTCATTTGAGGTTTGCCTGCTTTCAGCTTCCAGTTATTGAACCATAATGTTTCTGCCTGTAAAGCTCAAGAGTCCTATACTATCAAGTTTCCTTTCCCCAAGAAGGTACTTATAGAGTGCAGTCATGTCATTCCCTTGCTAATCTAATTGGATTTAAAACTGTAGATCAGTCTCAAAAAACAAGCAATAAAAGGAGATTTAGTAGATAACCCAACTGATCTCCAGGTCCCCAGCTTCCAGAGATCCACAAAGCTCTAACAAACTCAGCAAACTGACAGCTTGACTATTTTTCTGAGTACTGCTTGAACAGTACATCCACTGACAGAGCCATAAACAATCTCTCCTAACATCAGGGCACAGGAATTGAACCATTTACATACTTGGTCTTTTGCTGACCAAACATTAAAAGCAATTGTTCAAACAATGACAACATTTTATCATTGTGTCAGAAAAGAAAGACAGATAGCACCCTTTCCAATCTTTTTATTAACTCTTCAGATTTTCTGTCTTCATTGTGTTTCCTGTATATGTATGACAACAATAAAACAAAATAAAAGCAAGACAATAGTCACTGCATGAAAAATTCTAGAGCACGTAAGCAGCTTCCTTATAGCACATGAGGTCATTTCCTTCAGAGACATTTTATCTAAACCTTTAAAAAATTAGTTAAACTAATACTTTACTCTCCTGAGCCAACTAATAATAAAAAGCCATTTTTTGTAAAATACTTGGTCAGGGAATTGGTAATGAGCTAACCAACCTTTCCAGATCACTGGCTTAAAACCAAGCCTTGCTTGATTGTGCCTTGAAGGCTCAGCTACGTGATAAAAGGCTGATCCTCTGTGAAAAATAGAAGGGGATAGAGTCAGGTTCTTGGCAAGCTATTGCCCATCTCACACTGGCACTCTTATCAGCCAGAAGTTTCATCAGAAAATACAAATATCCTCTGCAGCAGAATGGCTTATCTGGGAGGAAGATCCTGCCTCTGATGAATTTCAAAGTACTTCTTGAGCCAACACTCCTCCCTCAAAAATATAGGTTTAAGATGTAATGCAAAGGCATTTATGAGGTCTGTTTGTACTGCATGCCAAGCAGTACACTGTGCCCCATCTCTGTTCTACATGTTCCAATCTGGCTGTTGCCACTATTCACTACCTTGTTTCAAAAAGAAAGCTTTAACCTGTCACTGTCCTCTAATAATTTTTAAACTGTTTTCACAAGCTTGCTGAAGCAAAAGGCCCCTAACAGAGCCAGCACCCTCATGCTGCTGAAACACCATCAGCACTCTCAGCAGCAAACAGCAAGAGACAAGCACGAAGCCAACACAACATTTTAGTATTGATTTCTCTAAGAAATTTAAATCCCGCAGGGCATAAACATCAATTTAATCTGTATGCAACTACAAAATGGCCTCACTCCCAGTGTTCCTTATTTCAGCCAAAACACTGCTACAACTGGAGTAAACACACACTTAGCAGTGCAAGCAAAGGCTGACAGAACAAGTATTCCCACGTTCCCAATAATTCGCAAGAGTTTTGGAGAGAACAATCACAAATACCAGACAGTCAAGGACAACCACCAGCAGGAAAATCTGTCTCATAGCCAGACACAAAGGCATCCCTGGAGCATCCCAAGGAGCAGTGGCACCCAGCCTTGCCAAGCAGGAGAGCCACTTCATCCTCCAACGAACCCAACACTTTGTTGTGGAATAACAGCCTCAGGTCTCACTTATGGGTTTCTGTGGCTCCACGTGACAACAGGAACAATGAAACACAACTCCTCCATGCTGTACTGATAGTTAAGAACAGGCTCCCCAGGGAAGTGGTGCAGTCACTATCCCTGGAAGTGTTCAAAAAACGAGTGGGCGTGGCACTTCACAACATGTCTTAGTGGGCATGGTGGTGTTAGGTCAAATGTTGGATGTGATGGTCTTGGAGGTCTTTTCCAACCTTAATGATTCTTTGATTCTATTATCTGAGCATCCCTGGCTCTGTCAGACTGCCTTCCCTGCAGGGAAAATGCCACACGTTACTGCTACCTCCAGCCTGCTGAGAAGAGCATCAGAAGAAAACACCACCTGAAGAAAATGGAAATTTGTCACCTTGGAGTTTGCCCTCATGTAATTATAAGTTGAGTTTTTCAGAAATATAAGTCCCCCCTCTAATCACTGAGAAATCAAGCCTAGCATGCTCTGAGATTCCCTTTTTTCTTCTTAGCACTCCAGGACTGCTATTTTTTTTCAAGAATGCACCCCATGGAAAAAAATCAGCTCATTCTTACAGCAGTGCCAAGCCCCAGGCATGTCAGTGTCACCCCAGCCAGCACTTAAGCACCAATACAGTCACTAGAATTCAGGGCACCAACATTATTTGTGAGTGATGGATTTACGTATGTAAGAAACTATAAATTACACGATAATCACAGACACAGGGCTTTACGGACAAAGCCTGCACTTGTAAAATGTGGCACCTTCTATCCATCAGCCCCTGCTGAGGACAGTTAGGCAGCAGTATCAGATTCTTAAAGGTATGAAGGTGACAGAACAGCACACTGGGCACCTGGAGTATTATGAACTCACTGATGGGCACAAAAACATGAAGACAGAAAGCCCTGTCCCAAGTCAACAGCTTCAACACAGACCCCACCCCAGATGACCTGCCTTCCTACAGGCAGGATTTATTAATTGCTGCTGTAGTCCCACAAAAGCTTACTTAACACAACTCTAGCACACACCTGATCCAGTATGTATTGACTCAGGGCTCAGATTACAATTGACATGAAGGTTTCTACACCGTAGAGCAGAATGTAATTTGAATATCTATTGACTACATGTGTGATCAACACAGAACCCCTACCTGTGTGCTGTTTTCCTTCAGTATATGTAACATACATCATGGCAATATTTACTTCACCTATCAGAAAGGAGGAGGATGGATTTTGCTTCCAAAATTAATCAGTTTTGTGGGTCTTCACCAGGAGAGCCTCACTAGGTCCAAGCAAGGATCATGGCAACATTCTCCGGTCAGTGTCAATTTTAGGATGAACTTTAGGACTGCTTGGTCAGGAATAGAAGCAACTCTGAAGTGATCATCAAAATTATTGAAGTATATACTGGCAGATCAGTCTGTACCACTGACAGCTTTATAGCTGCTGTGATCACCTGTGTCACTGAGCCGCAGACACTGTCATTTCTCCACACAGTTACCATGGTTTTGACTTCAGAGAGTCCCCAAACCATGCAGCAAGAATGGCTGTAAGTCCAGCCTCTGAACTACAGTTGTGAGCTTGGCTTTCCAAGGGGGATGGCTGCAAGCACTAAAAGGAAGTGACAAAACAGAAGGTGTTTATGATACAATCAAAATTCCGGAAAATAAAGGCAGAACAGCAAACCTTCACCTTATCTTCATGAATCTCTCAATGGGAGGATGTAAACAACAGGGACAGACCAAACTTCACTTGTTTGTTTCTAGATTCAACACTCAGTCCACCCCTTGAGCACATAAGCAAAACAGGATACAGGGTGTTACTGAATGATTTCCTCTGAAACCTGATTGAGAAAGATTAGAGCAATTAGAACAGAGTGACACACACTTTGAAGGCCCTTAAATCACAATTAATATAAGGTTTAACCTTTCTCCTAAGGATCATCTGGTGACTCTGCCATTTTCAGAACAAGACTGACACGTCCCAGCCTCCGAGACAAAATTCATGAGACAGAATCCCCTGCCCTCTACTGGTACCAAACCCGCACTGAAATCTGAGCTCATGTCACAGGCAGCACAAACAGCACCTGAGGAGTTGTTTTAAGGGGTATTTTAAACTATTATTTGTAATTTATATCAGATCTATAATGTGCCGGACACATCCAACTGGGAACAAAACCTCACATATAAAAAGCTCTTTCAGCATCATTGCACTCCTTCCCGCAGCACCAGCTACACTGAGGATACAAAACACTGCTCCTAGCAAGATAATATATTCATTAACTGGAAGCAAATTCTAAGGGATTATCTAATGTTTGTCATGTTCACAGTGCATAATGACAAACTCTATATGGCAGATTTTTATTTGTTTATTTTTACAAAATTCTCTCTCACGTACACTGTTGCTTTTCTGATTACAGCCATCCAAACTGCATTTGGCCCAAGAACTGAGAGGCAAGTTCATAGCTGCCAAAATCATTTTCCAGCACCTTGGTGCCAGAGCTAGGGAAATTCTTAGCCAGGTTTCTGACTCGTGCACCACTGTGACAGCACCACACAAACCTCAGGGCACCACAGCAAGGCATTTGTTGTGACTGACCATGTCACATACATTTCTTTTACACATTGATTTAATAGGTGTCATCACAGAACCTTCCAGATCTTGGAGCACTTCTTACTGTATTCTCCCATTGCTGCAAACAACAGCAAAAAAAAAAAAAAAAAAAAAAAAAAGATTTACCCTGCTGTGATTATATTTCTGAATGTAAATCAGCTTGATTCCTGGAAATATCAAAGTAAATCCCCCATGTAGGCAAGGTCTAAAAGGAATTGAATAAACACAAGGGTCCTGACTGCATATTTCATCCAAAAAATAAATAAGCTTTTAAATCACATTAAAAGGAAGGAAAAAAAAAAAGGCAGCCTGAAAAATAGCAGCTATTAAACAAGAGAAAGTCTGGCAATGCTGGAGTAACTCCCACAATGCTCATCCGTACCCTGAAACACATTCAGAACACACCCTGTTTTCAGAGCTGTCACACAACAAATGCAGATGTGAGCCTGCCATCACTACACAAACAACAGAGTATGACATTTAAATAATACCACTAAGGAGAAGTGGGAGATGCACACAGCCTACACTATGTACTGCAGTTCTTTTTTAAAGCAACTCATCTGTTAAGTTACCAAATAGCTAAAAGGCCCTAGGGATGCAACAAAACAAAAGTATGTGATATTCCAAGGAATCTACAGGAATACAATCCAATCACACCTGTCTCCTTTTCATTACAGGCAGGTACAGCATTTAAAAAAATACTAAAGAAGAATTCTTAAAGCTTATTAAGCCACACCCTAAAACTATTTAGATTTTTGGCTGCCCTACTCAGCCTAAATGTATTTACAGATAATTTGTCCCCATTTGTTCCTGTGTCAGGGTTGTCTGGTACTTCAAATAGTCCTTCTCACATTCTGCTGCTTGTCTAACCCCTGACATTTACAGAGTGCAAAAGTGTCTTCAGCCATGAGCTTTCTAGGCTAAGCCAAGATTTTGGTGCAGCAGAATCTAAGAATGAAGGATAAACAGGTATTTTAAACAGTCTATTTGAAACTCTGTCTGTCTCCATGAATAACCTCCACAAATAAATACAGTTTCAACTATATAAGAAAATATATAACACAAAAACCTTTACAGCGTAAATTTATGAGGTGGTGTTGTCAAGCCTTGTGATTTGTTCCAGTATCTCTGCATTTTCTCAACTTTCAGCTCCTGGAGTTCTCTCTTAAAAATAAACAATAAAAATATTCTGTCCTTCATGATTATATATAAAAGCCTGGCGGCAGGAGTCAAGCAATGACTTGTGAAGAAGGAGGTCAGGATGTAAATAAAAATAATATGATTTTAAAAAATAAAATATTTATTAAAAACCCTCCAGAAGAGTTAATTCAGTGTTTTTAAGATGCCACTGGCTGATACACTGACAGAAAATGCCAATAAAAATCCTACAGACTTGCCTGTATTATTTTTGTAGAATTGTATACCCAGTAATGATCTGATCCCACTTCTCTAGGTAAAATACTGGCTGACTTTGTTGTTCCAATGTGCTAAAAACATATCATAAATTCTAGGAAGCAGGATCCCTCACTTTCTAAATCACAAGACAGGAAAAGGCTTCTGCCTTATTAACAGAAAACAGAGGTAAAGAGGTACGTGACGAGCTTATGGCAGATCCAGGAACTGAACATAGATTTCAGATTTTCTGAGTTACAGTCTTGTGCTCAAGGCAGAAGGCTGGTCTTCTTTTCACTTAACAAGCTACCAAAGCCCAAACTCTTATTTAAAAATGGACAGTGCAGCTCAGAAACAATGAAACAGCAAGAACACTTGAAAAATAAGTCTTCTTAAAGTTAAATCATTGGTCCTTCTAATGTTAACATCTGCAAAAACTTGCCCCCAACATGCCATCAATAATTTTTCCAAGAGACCAAATTCAGAATTCATACCAGTCTCTGTATCCATCAGGCACAACAAGAATCACTGCAGACTGCCTTTGGTCTCTAGTACCATTGGTCCTGCAGCTTCTCATCATACTTACAGACTTTGTATCCCAGCTTTTCAGCATGAATCCTCTTGGCCATGAACTGCCCTTCAATCAGTGCTCGTATTTCTACTTCCTTTGGAAAGTTGGAGACCTGTACGAAAGAGGGAATGAATTAACACCTTACCCAGTGTACAATGCCACGCTGCAGAGTGGTTAAAAACACAAGACAGGTTTATAGTTGATTATCCTTGTCTTCACCCTGAAGTCTGCTCTCATCTAGGCCCAGTTCTTTACTCATACACACAAGATGGACCTAAAGACTCATGACAGAGAACACAACCCATAACCTCAGTGCTGTTGGCAAATACATCGAACTTGAAGTTGATGCACAAGGGGAAGAAGTTTAGGGCAAGTTGTAAACTTTTCCCTATGCATTTCCCATCACCACAAACTGCTTAAGAATCAATACCTCAAAAATATAAAATTAAACCAATTAGATAAAATTCAGATGAATTAAGCAATGTCACGGAAGTTTAAATCTATTTCTGTCTGCACAAAGTGAAACCGGGTAATCTTTCCATTAATTTATTTATTTTCTATCTATAACATTTTTCTGTCCTTTCATCAACGAGGCAGGCAACAGAAGCAGGAGAATATTGAACTGCAAACAAATACAGGGAATCAACATGAAGTTGAGTTTCTCCATGCACTGCAGTAAGTGCCTCCATTTGTGTAACAGCCTGAGGTGATTAAGCATTCATTTAACGACCAACACTTAAGAGAGTAGAGCTGCACTGCAAACACCAGATAGCATCAATCTCTGTTCACCTACGTGAGGTCTAATCGACTGGGAGTCATGATTGATCAAAGACATCCCTTGAGTTTCAGTACCACCCAGAAAGCCAGGCATTTGAACAACATCCATTCCTCAAAAAAAAAAAAAAAAAAAGGAAAAAGATTCAAAGAACTTCCCATAACTTAATTTCTACTTCATTGCTCTTGGACTTGAGCCTGTGGTTACTTATATACCACTCACTGTGTGGCTTGTAGGTTACTCCAAGACATCCAGAACAAAATGAGGTCTTTAGTTTGCACACACATAAACAAAATATTACAGCCCAAAGTTTCAACATACCCTAATCTATGTGTCTGAAACTTAAAAAACAAGGACTAAGTCATGTACGTGTACAAAGTTCTCAGTAAGCTTAAAGTTAATCCTGTCTCAAAGACAGTGTTGGTTTCAGTAAATCCACATTTTCCAGTAAAGAAAGTATATCATAAAAAACTACCATATAAGTTCTAGTTCAAACATTTCTCCATAGATGCTCTCAAGCTACAGACCAAACACTTCCTCATGAAAATCATCCCAGGGATTTGCATCAATAAATGAAACTGGAAAGTAAATATTTCAGACAGAACAGGAAAAAAAAAAAAAAAAAACAAAAAAAAACAAACCAGAATGGCTAAGATTTGAAGTCTTGACAGCACTCCTTCAAAGTATGAGACATTAACTAGATTATTATTACCTTTTCGTTGTCTCTGTTGAATCTGTGAATCCCAACTGCTTCAGGAGTAATTTCCATCACATCAAAGTAGAAACCTGCCTCAAGGAACATTAAAGAGTGTCACGCTTGCTCCCAGGCCCAGAGTTGGAACCTTATTTCTGCACACAGCTAAAATGATAATAGATGTTTAATCATGTATTTGGACATTTGAGTCACCACACAGCCTGTTTCTTTACTAATTTCAGTACACACATCAACTTCTTAACAATGCTCTGAGCCACATGGTGGGATTCCTGGGGCTTTCCTGTGCAGAGCCAGGAGCTGGACTTCAATGATCCCAATGGGTCCCTTCCACCTCAGGATATTCTATAATTCTATGATTCTTTCAGTTTACAAAATGTGGATCTTAAACATGCCAAACAACATCATACTAGAAATAGTATGAGTAGGTCATATGCAAGGGTGAAAGAAGAAAAAAACACACACACAGAAAAAATGGCAAGTTGGTAAGAAAAGTACAGGAATATTGGAACATTTCATACCCTGGATTAGATTTCATGAGCTTATTAGAGAACATCAGATATTTTAAGCCACGAAGCAGAGCCGGGCTCTGAATAGTTTTGATGACATCTGAGGAAATGCTGTAATGCTTTGTAGACAGCTAGACAAAAACTGTGAAAAATATTTCTTTCGTGTTGATGGGTTGGTCAGAAAAGATATTCAAGGAAGGAGACCAAAAAAAATGAGGACAGAAAAACTGAACAGAATAGCTAAGAAACTAAGGAGAGTTTCTAAGGTTCAGACCTTGGAACAAAACTGCACTGTCCTATGAGACCTGTGATTATTGGCAAAATAAAACCCAAAATAATACTGTGCTTTAGCACACATAACCTTTTTGGTTAAACATTCTGCAAACTTGCCAGTAAGCAACTCTGTGTGTCACAGATCTGCAGGCCCTGTTAGGGGAAGCACATCCCAACATTCCAACTCTGACCTCCAAACCTCTGCAGAGGCACCTTCTCACACAACAGCGAGTGCAGGGAACAAGGAATAAAAGGGGTATTTAACCAGCTATGCCTTTGCTTTGCTTCCCCCAGGCACTGAAATTATGGAGATTACTGCATTTTTACAGGTATACTCAGAGGTTATTCTAGTATATAGGTTATTAAGGATGACTTCCATGAAACACCCATTTTATAGAGGAGTGAGATATTCAAGTGAATATACTATAACACAAATCTTAAATCTTTAAGGCACTGTCCTGGTTCAGTAACAATATTTTCATCAACTTCCAATTTCTTTAATATTGTCTAAACTGGCCGACTTTGGGGTTTTAGAATAATTTCTTCCCATTTTCTAAAACACCTGAATTGATTTGTCTTCTAATGAAAAGAGATTCCCGGTCATTTTAATACCCCACAGAGACTGGATTTGACAGACAACATAACAGAGCTTCTAAAAATGAAAAATCTAATCTCATAGTGTCAAGAGGCTCTATCTTAAATTCACTTTGCTAAGGAGTGAAGTCTTCTGTAGCTTAAATATCTACATTTAAAAACTTTGCTGCCTATAATTTTTACATAAATTTTACTCATATTAATTCACACCTGAGATGATGGTGATGATTTCAAACCCTGCTCTGCAATGGGTCCATTTTAATCTTGATTAGACATGTGCTCACTTTTCAACAGCTTATTTCAGAGCTATATATTAGACTTGTTAAACTGTGGGAAAGAAAATAATGTAAAACTTCAAATCCATGGGTTTAATTGTATTTTTAAATTATTTCCATCATCATAATTTTGTTACATTTCATTCACTAACCATAACATGGGGGAAAAAACAGGGATGAAATGATTCTGTGACACACATTGGGGAAAATGCAGGAAATCTGGGCTTTCCTTGACATCATTGCTTTGTACTCATTCATGAACAAGATTCTAGAGTAATGACTGAGAAAGAAATAATATGGGGCTACTTAATTCACTTGGTTTGAGTCTTCAGAAAAAGAAATAAACTTTAATGAAAGCCTCCTTCAGAAATTACTAGTTTCAAACATTCTACAGCTAATATGTTACTAACACCCTTCCAGTGACCAAAGGAGATCCATAAATATAATTTCCTTGGTCAGTGAATATTGAAGGAAAACACTGTAATGACACTTAGGCTGTCAACAGAGCATTTCCAAGAACACATTAGACAATTTCACTGCTCTAGTCAACTTAATTCTTGACCTTTATCACGACCCAAGTAAAAAGCAGGTACAACACCTACAGCAGGATGTGTCTAAGCAAATCCTCAAAGTCCCAGCCCTGCTAAGGTTCATACCCAAGTTTCCATTGTTTCCAGCAACAGTTGATGATAAGGCTTTGGAGAATTCATCCCAGGAGCCTGAAGCACAGTCATCTCTGATCCTCTCTCTCATCAGAGAACCATTCTTAAAACTGAAACACACAAACACACCATATGCATTTTCCAAAATGTTTAGCTCTAAATTTTTAAAGCATTTTGTTCCTTTACTTGATATTATTTTTTAGTTTATCAGCTGAATAAAGCTGGGAAAGTTAAAAGATACAATCACTTCATTATGGAAAGAGATAGAGAAGGAAGAGTGAGATAAGAGAAAACAACTTTTACAGGAGGTGCTGAGGAACACAGTGCAGAGATGGTGATACACATTTCTCCAGTGAGTGAGGTTAGATCCAGGCTGGCAGGCCATGCTAAAGCCAGGCTAGCTCTGAACAGCTGAGACATCTCCTCAGGGAACTGCCCTGACACCACTCTCTCTGAGATAACTCTGCAAGGAGCAGAAAAAACACTGCATTTATCATTTCAGGAGCATGGTACCTGTGAGGAACCAGCTTGGGTCCAACAAGACTTATGATTCTCTCTGTGCCAGGATCTGGCAAAGGAAAGCACCACAGCCAGTAAACAAACCATGCAGTAAAATATTCATCTCTTCACATTTTATGGTCTTTGCACACTTTACACTGTCACCTTCTTTGTGAATATCACACTCCTGCAAAATACTGCAGTGTTGGACTCGTATCCAGGGGAAAGCAGCTTGAACACTCTCCAGCACAGAGATGCCACA
>NW_008246064.1:4935515-4957434 GCF_000691975.1 Corvus brachyrhynchos
GCACAGAAATATCAAAAATGAGGGCAAGGAAATCACTGAACGTGCTCAGCAGCACCAGCTGAAGTTATTTGAGTTTTCTATACAAATACTCTGCCTGGTAGACCAGGCATTCTTTTTCTACTGAGGGTCCTCTATTAACTCTAATATTCTAGAAATAAAGAGGCATAGGTGCCAAAGGGGCAGTGTCAGGTCAGAAATTACTACAGAGGAGGAACAGGAAGGATTAACTCAGCACTGTCAAGGCCACCACCAAACCACATGTTAAGCTGCAGTGAAAGAACAGCAGTGTAACATTTATTCTGAAAAATGCCTCAGTATCTGCTTTCCTGTTATGAACAGGTTGTTTATATAGCTCTTTTACACAGCAAAAGTAAAGAAAACACTGGGTAGAAGAAAAATGTAAATTAAAAACAAAGCAAGCAAACGAACAACCAACCAACCACACACAACAAAACAAAACAAAACAAAACAAACAAACAACAAAACCTGCTGGGAAATCACACAATAAAACTCAGTAACTTGCAACTGACATCATGTTTCTGAACTCAACTTCATGAACACTGTTCCCACTGTCATCTACTACTGTACAGGTGGGACTCAACAGTACAGCTCCAGGGCAGACTTGAGCTTTGCTGAAGTTTTGAGTTTCAAGCATCTACAATCTAGGGGATTTAGACACAAAATTTATCTATTTATTACTTGCAAATATTTGCCAAAACACTATGACCTGGATTGGAAGTTTTAATCCAGAATACAGTGGTTCAGTGAGGGCAAACACAGTTCCAGACCACCTTTCCACCTACTTGGCTGGCAAGGGGTCAAACTACTCCCAAATCACAGCAGCCAAAAGCTACCATGAGGATCATATTCTCAGCTGGGTTTCTTGAGATCTCAATATTTTCCTCAAGCACAGCCCTAAAACATCCCTGAACAGCATTGATTATGCTTCTCTCTGGAAAGGGAATCTTCACCCACTCCATTATGACCTCACTGGACCACTACAGGAGCACTGAAGTTCCACAGCCTGGTCAGGCTTCATACATTTCACATTCTGTCTCAGCAGATTTGTTATTCCTGTACATTAAATGTATTACCTGAGGTACACAGTGAACTGGCTCTATCTGTATGCCAAAATAATTTCAGCTTTTTATTGCCATGAGAATTTATCCTCCACAACTCTGCAGCTTCAGTTCCTCAAATTAAACAATAGGAATGCTATAACATTGATGGAAATGTTTCAGCAGTAGATTGCCATATACCGTAGAGAATGCTGAATGTTCTATTCATTATCATTTCACAAAAGAAATAAAAAGCACTAACGCAGAGAAAGAAATATATGTTATTGATCCCAGATGTACGAAAAATAAATGATATTACCATAAAAGTGCCATATATGTTTGAGAATCAACAGGATTGCAGAGGATATGACCTTCTAAGGCAGGAGTTGGCTCTTGGATCCACAGAAACAATGTGTCACTTGTGCCAAGGCTAATCTGGAGGGGGAAAAAAATAATTGAAGCCTTATCACAATGTGCATGGAAAGCAATACAGAAATTAAATTAAAACCATTTGTTATTACCACTAATTGTTTTTAAATTACACATTAAGTCAATTGGATTCGTGTTGAAGCTTGCTCTGACTTAGGCTGTCATGCCAGTGAAATACATACTAGATGGAGACTTAGGTTTTAATGTCTGGAGCATTAGTTAAAAATAATCACGAGAGTTTACTTAAAATCTTTCAGGCAGCTTACAGATTGATAGAAATAGAACAAGCATAAATCCAATAAACAGCAAATCAACACTAGCAGGTATGTTTAATTGACAACTGCAGCTATTTACATTTCATGTATTTCAAGTATCCAAGGACACGGACAGTGTTCAGGAGTGAGTTCTGACTTACTGCAATGTCTCCTTCTTGAAGTCTCATCCCTGCCAAGGATGCTGAAAGCAAAAAGAATACCAGGTACAATGGTAGTTCTTTGACTCAATTACAGCCTGTTATCTGAGACACCATAGGACATGACAAACATCATCTCAAAGTACAATATAAATGGCAAATATGCTCCTGATGGCCTTGGGCTATCCACCATAAAAGAGGAGCAAAGCTTTTGGGTGAGGGAGTGATTTTTAATAAAATCAAAAAGCTCAAGACAAAAGACTACAGAACAGCATGATTATCTAATGGTTTATGTATTCAGGTTTTAAATACAGTGGACCCTTGATTAACAACACACTTTAAAGGAGGAACATTCCCACTCCCATCAGATTAATCGCATATTTATTGGACGAAGTAGAATGTGATTTTCTAGAAGAAAAAATTGGACTTTTGGGTAATGCAGAGTTTACCCAACTCCCAGAATATGAATGTAAAATATATCATGATGAAGTGTCTATCATGATTCAGACCTGCACAAGCTACTGTAATACAGGTAAGTATTTATTTTCACAATCTTGAAAAACAGAAAAATTTGCTTTACACTAAAACAGTCTCCAGGATTCAAAAAAACTGACCCCAAATTAACACCTTCCCTTAGAAAATATGAGATCTATCAGTCTGACTAAAGGATAGCTCTAATTTTTAAAGAAAGCCAACAAGGTCCATCTCCACCTTTTTGCTTGAAAAGATAGAAGAGCATTTTTTAAATTCATATTTTCTAAGCTAAAATGTTAGCAGTTCATAGCAGGGATAGTTTCTTATGGGCAGGCAAACAAAAACAGAAAGTTATCAAGAGGCAAATGAATTTACCTCTGATTGCTTGGCAAAAGAGAATTAATTCGTCATACACAGCTTATCCAAGACATTTCTATCTCAGAAGAATCAGTGATGGAAGGGTGCTGGAAAGAGGAATTAATGCTGATAAAAACAATATTCTTTCATTTTATAGGCAGCATCTGAGAACCAGTAAGATTGATTTAGAATTTCAGTACATACATAATCATATCCACTGAATCTTGCACAGTTAATCATCTCACCTGGATTGTCTCCTGTAAATGCTACTATTTTACAGTCTGGGCTAAACCCATAACGCTGACTATAATACGGAGAAATAGGCCCCTAAGGAAAGAAAGAAAAAGGAAAAAAAGCTCAAAAAAAAATGGAATGTAATCTTGCAATATATGACATAATGTATTGTAACATAGAACTGAAAAACCCTAGAGCAGCTACAAGAATAATTTCTGAGCATTTAAAGTATAAATGAATATTTTAAAAATTTTTAACGCACTCTTTTCATTGTTGCTGTTGAGAAGCTCACAGAAATACCCTCAGATTAGATTTTGAAATAGGCTAGCAAATAGCAGCATTTTAGCTTTGGGTCTTTCTTCAGTCATTCACATCAAGTAACGTAAACACATCTATCTGTTTTGCACATATACATGAATATTAATAGATAGAAATTAGAAATTCAATGCAAACATAAGAGGAAACACAACATTAATATACATCACAGAATCAAATGCTCGAATATGACCCCTATTATTTTAGAGGTCAAGAACCATATTTTTATAAGCCACATTTGATAGCCATAGAGAAAAAACAGAAGAAAACTATCCATAAAAAATACAAGGACATCTATAAGGATTTTTTAATATGTTCCTCTCCATTACAGATCAGCAATGAATTCAGAGGGCTCAGTTAATGGGTATCTCCAGTGTCTCACGCTCACCAGCTAAAGAATAGCTGGTTTTGTGCTGGGTAGTAAGACTAAACTCATTTAGTCAGGAGATCTGAGGCTTGATTTGATTTCACCATTATGCTATGTGAACTGAGGAGCTTTAAATATCCCAAATTATTCACAAAGATTACCTCATTAACTCTACAAACAGCTTAAAACAAGATCTCTGGCAGGAAATATAAATGTTGGGTTCTGTTTCTGCAGCAATAAATGCCCGTGCACAACTCTGCAGTGACCAAGGGCTTTGGGGCACGGGAGAGGACCCCAAAGATTCTTATCATTGGAGCATCTACCAAAGAGTCTCTCATAGAGCCCAGGGCATGCAAGAATCCAAGGAGATCAAAGCTGTGATGGGTGCCAGCTAACAGCTTCCAAAAATGTCTGCATTTGCTCTGAAAAACACCTTCACAACACAGCTGGAAATATTAAATCAGCAGTCTTGCACACACAAATACATTCCAAGTGCCATTAGCAGAACTCCCAACAAAGCCCCAGTTGTTGCTTACAACTCTTCGGGGCAGATACATACCAGGACTGAGTGGGATGGTACAGGGCATCCTAGTCTCTCCTCTAATCCAGGAGCACAAGCATCAAGGCAGGACTTTGACCATGCCTTTTCCCAAATCTGCAGCAAGTTCATGCCAGAACCTACAGGACAGATCAAAACAGGAAGTGCATAGGATTAAGCAAAGACCAGAAAATTCCAACAACAGAAAATTTACAGGTGTATGTTTTACATTTAAAAAGAACAGTTTCAGCTCTTCTAAGAATAAAGGATACTGATAATTCAGCCTCTGGAGAGTTTTCACCTGCAAAAGTAGCAGAAAATGCCTCTCTGATATACAGTGCACTAGGCAATTCAGTCATTCACAAATTATGAGTAAAAACAAGAATATCAATGCCTCCCCATCAACTACCCCCCAAATCTTCCACCTTAGACAAGGACTTCACAACAATTAAGCAAAGGTGATGGAGCAATGTCCCTTGAAGATGTGTTGTGCTCAGCAGAGATCTAAAAGTGAAGAAATTCCCCCCTGGGTGGGATGGTTTTACACTACTCTTACCTTTGAGTAGAGTATCCTACAAGCATCTAAATCCATGCTGACTAATCTTCCCCCATATCAATATTTCCCTTTTCAATTTTTCAAATAAAGTCTCTAATTTTGAGGATAATTCGGTATCCAGTTTTGAATACCAGAGCTTCGATTTTCAGGAATGCTGAGCAGCCCAACTGAAATCTGCAAAACCTGCAAGTGTGCAAACCTTTAAAGGCCAGGTTCTGTGAACTGATTTACAGGATGCAAAAAACCTAAATAACTGATTTGGTCACCTATTTCCCCACCAGAACTATCACTTGATCTGAGAAGGCCTGTGCAGTTTTGGTTTGGTTTCTCATTGCTCTTTCCTCAGTTGTTTGTTTTTGGTTTTTTTTCTGGTTTAGAAGTTAATTGAAGTTGGTTAGTGGCCAAATCTATATAACATACCGAGTACTCCACACCCCTGGCTTATGATTCTAAGATGCCTTTAATTGCACATTTCATTTGACTTGAAAATCTGTATTTATTTCTGGTTCGTGCTGTTCAGAGACATAGTAGTCTTATTCTAGATTAATACCATTTTCATTTCAAAGACTGCTTAGCCCACCACTTATTTATCTCAGAAACACAGCCACATCCTCAGTTGAGCACAGTGGAAAACCTGGTATTTCCTTCCATTCAGTACATCTTCAAGCTTTTTAAATCATAAAGATGGTGAAGTTGATGCCACATGCAGTGTCTGTGGAACAAGACTTTGCTTGCAGTGCTGGGATGCAGAGGAAGAAAAGGATTCAACCCCCATCTCAGACAGCACATCACAAGGCTCCAGCAGAGCTTCTGCTCTGAGAAAGATCCTGCAACAAACTCCACATATGCTCTGCTGCTGGTTACTTGAGCACAAATGAGCCCACCCCATCAACTCCCAGCAGAGTTTTTCATACAGGCTTAAAAATGGGTTTAATAGCATTTGTAAACAAACTTTATATTTATCAGTCCAAACCTAAGCACCACCAGCGTGGTCTGGACCTAGTGCTCCACACAGTGTTGTAAACAGAAAAGTGTTGCACACTCGAGCTGAGACACCAGAATAACCCAAGCCAAACAGCAGGATATTTGATTATATTTAATAACATAAAAATAGAATTAATTTTCTCCAAATCAATCAATCCTATTTCAGGCAAATTAAACAGATTTAACATACTTGTCCTATGATGCAACAGCAGGCATTTGATAGAGCAAAAAGTGCAACAACTCTCCCACAGGCAAAGGATGCAAATAACTTTTCTGCCATCAAAATCACTACTACACACCCAGAAAAGGAAAAATGGCAAGAATTATTCCAGCTTCTCTCAGTTCTCTATGGGAGATCACTCTTGAATCCTGCAATCCCTTCCTTCCCAGGGTAAACTGTGTCCTGACAAGGTAAACTCACCCAGAGTCACCATCTGCGCTTTTCACAAGTAGAGGGTGTGAACAGCCACGTGTTCCATGCTCTCAGGCCTAACAGGGCTTTCTACAAGGAAATACACAAATCTATGCATTTTCCTGGAAAAGTCCATGATTTAAAAGGCCAAGAACACCTTCACCAAACTAAATTAATCAGTGAGGAACAGAATCTTTAAATAAATTGGAATTTTCTACAGAAAAGTTAGCTGTTGTTTTCTGCAGATTTTTTTTAAATCCTTCTTGCTCCACACCCTACAAGCCTAAACAAACATTTCAGCAGTATCTTCCAATGCAATTTTGCAAGATATTAGGGCAGCCTCCAATCTTTCCTGCATAAAGCAGAAAAGCCTCTAACCTTTATAACTGAATGTTTACATTATACAGAAACAACACTTCAGTTTATTGACTGGTAGATGCAGCGGCACAAAGACTTTCATATGCCCTGAGAAAAGAGAGATGAGGTAATTTGCCTCAACCTCAGAAACTCATTTAAAAAATGTGAAACAACTGTTTTAGAAGAACTATTAATCTGTTGGGCTGGATTCATCCTATCCAGCTATTGGCATGGGAACCTCTAGCCAGTGGAAAACAAAAAACAGAGCTGAATGCTCCTCTGATTATATGAGGAGTGATGCACACTGCGTTTCTAACTCTAGCACCTCTGCTCAGGACCTACACCACAAAGTGCAACACTTAAAACCAGCAATAATCTGAGAAGTCAGGGGAGAAAAACAAAATTCAAAGGCAGCCCTTTGACTTGTCACCCCATCAGCAGTGAAGGTCAACAGCCAAGGCCATGGCACAGCAAGAACTGAGGAAAAAGGTCAATTTGTGGATGAATAGAATTCCATATTTCACTGCAAACATCACTGACTTTAAGCACAGAATGACCAGGAGCACAATCAGGACTTGCTAATATTTACTACATATACAAAAGTTTAAGTGCTTGAACACTTGGGGGGAAAAGGAGAATACAAACACTTTCATTACAATGACCCAACGATGCAGACTAACTGGTTTAACTGATCAACAAAGTAAAGATCAATATTTGCATACGTTTATAAGCAGTTAAGTGCATCTGTTTCTGCATTACAGCCCTCTGGATTGCCTTTTCAGTGAGATAAGGCCATGAGCAGCGTAACTGCTGACACCACACAAGCTACAGAAGGAGTAAATTCAGCCCACTACACTCCTTTTGAAAAGGCTTCAGTCCAACACATCCTTTTTTGATAGAACAACAAAACCAAGTATGCTAAGCTACGATTTGCCTAAGGCTCTTAGAAAAGCATTTCAAAAGATAAAGCTTCTCCAGGTCAAGAGCTGAATTGCTGTTCTTTAAGGTGTCTTCTAAAAGAAACAATGCCCCAAGTGTTCAAGTTGTTTAGGTCCCAGATGTACCTTCCTTTTAACATCTGCACAATAAAAATGAAAATCATTCTTCATTCCACTAGAAGGTAATTTCATTTTTTTAAATCAATCACTCAGGGTGCTCAGCCATTCACAAGTGATTTGAACCTTACAAGATTGGACCTTTAAGAAGAAAAGGAAAAAATCCTGAAACTGAATAGCACATTTCCCACAATAACCTACAAATTTAGAGAGATAAGTTATTGTGTAGAGCTAAACAATTTGACATGGTCTTTTAAAGATGATATGACCTGAAGTTAAACCTACAGAAATGAAGAATAGGTCTATTATCTGAATATTATTTTGAGAGATGCATTTTAAACTACAATACACAGGTGCAAAGTAAAAGATCAAGTGAATTGCAAGAAATTATAAGTGACAAGTAAACAAGTTTTTCAGCTGCATCCAAATAACTACTGCATCTACTGTACTTATATTTTATTACTGGAATTAGAATTCTCTCTCATTATATTAACAGAAGAAAGGAATGAATGAGGCAAAATATAGCTTACAATGCCAAAAAATCTTTTGTCTTGTAAAGAGAACAGTAACACCCTGCTTAGTTCTCTTATCTTTTTTCACAGAAAGATTTAATAATCGTACATGCTCTGAACAGCACATAACATTTATTCAAGCTCTGTAAATATCCATAGGTCTAACAGAACAGGCTCTCCTGGAGCTGTTTGAAAAATGTGACTCATTTTCTAAGAAAATTTTCCAATTATGGAAATTTTAATTTTCTTTACTTTAAAATATTTTGTTTTCCAACAAATTTTCATGTTCTGAAATTGGAGAAGCATGGCTTTCCTTCACTTGCTTCCAAGAAGAAAAGGAAAAGTAACATTATCAAAAAATAAAAAAACGAACTCAAACCAAAGATATTTTTAATGCTTATAATTTTAAACATTCCAATCAAAATTAACACTTCACTCTCATTGAAAAATAAAAAATCAATATGTTTCTTTATCAGAAAAAGCACCTAAAGATCTCACTATCTCTCTTTGAAATACAGTGGGTGGCTGAGCAACTCAAGTGCTCAGTATTTGGACCTGCTGAGGAGCAAAGTGCAAACCTCCAAAGAGTTCTTGTTGCCAATAATACACAAAAATATAAAATTCAGCTGTGAAATACTTGGCTAAAAGGACAGGACCAGAAAACAGATATAATAATCTCAGAAGTGTTACAAAATAAGCGTGGATTGCCTTGCCATTTCTGAGGTCTCGAGTATAACTGATAGCAAGTAAGTTGTCCATTAGCTTAAATTGAGGTGCCTTGTCTTTTCCTGTAAGATTTGATGGAATAACAAAGGAGAAAAAGCAAATTGGTCTTAACACACGGGTGTCAACCATGTCTCTATAATGCAAAAATTCCATAGAGAGCCTTGTTATCTAACCTTTCAGCTCTGAAATGTATCTTCTCTTAGTTTCAGAGCAGAAATCAGAAATGCTATTTAGAAATAACAGCACAGCTCCCAGGAAAATGCTCTCCTTTGTAACTGCCATTTTAAATTGCCATTTAAAAGCTGGATAACTGAGATAACACACAACAGAAAAGAGAGACAGTAGTCTTGTCAATTTTTTTGTCTTTGTTATGATGAAAAGAGAGATAGAAGATTTTTTTTTTACTGGGTTTAGTACTTTTTTGCTTTATTTATGCTTTTTTTCCTGGTTCATTTTGAAAATATACTTCTGTTGTAGATTCATACTCCAGTTAGGTGGGGAAAAAATTATCACAGTATACATCATGTTCACATCCTGTGCACCTCTGAGAAACCAGCAAAACCAAAGAACAAATATCAGAATTCTGAAGTTTAGTTTAAGATTCCACAACTTTCTGATGCCTCTAAAAGATCTTTCACCACTCCTTTATACATCACAAAATAATGAAAAAAGCTATAATTGCATTTAAGAATCTTTTCTGTGGATCCATTTGATAGAAGTGGGAATCAGTAGGATGGGGATAGATAAGCACAGCAAACAACAAACTGAAAGGAGCAATTTAGTTTAAAATCTAATATACTTGTAATTGCAATTTAAAGACTGAAAACATATACCATAGACCTTGTCCCTCACCTGTGTAAGCCGGGGATGGAAAGGAAAATTTCCTTGTTAAATTGTTACTATGAAAAAAGCCCACACTTACCATCACTGTAATCAATGGGTGCATAAGTTCCTAGGAAAAGGGAAGCTGCAAAGCTACTGACCAAAGAGATTCTCTGCAAAAAAAAAAAGTGAGAAATAGTGAGTCCCATCAGTATTCACTTCCAAGAAAGTAACTGGAAATCAAAGAGATTAATTGGAAACAGCAAATGTTAATAGATGCTTAAAGTTAGGCCCAGAAAGCACACAAAAATACACCTAGGAGGATTATTCAGTTCTGACCATCGCAGTAATCCAGCACATATCAATCTAAAAGTAACCCCATGATAAAAGCTGTTAATAGCTCTGCCTTCTGAAACATGCAAAGCACATGTATGTTAGCATACTCTGTGTTAGCATGAATCCACTTCTGTCTATCACAGAAATTCATTTCAAACAAAAAAACTTTCTAAGGAAAAAAAAATAAGCCAAACAAAAAACCACACACGCACAAAAAAAAAAAAACAACCATAGAAAACCACCTGTGTGTTGATGACAGGGGAAATGCCCAGAACAATGCTCTGCCCCACCCAGAGCACAGGTCTGTAAGCTTTTAGAAGCTCTGCCAAGGCTCTTCAAGCACCTTTAACACCTCTGTGTGACCCCTTGCCTTCCTTCCAGCTGAGACCCCAGACCTCCCAGCAGTTACTCCCAGGAGCTGGTAATAACCAGCTTTGAACTGAACCATTGCCTGCAGCTCTGCCTCAGGGCATGCTCCACCTGCATGAAATCCAGAAATCTGTAGGGCTGGCCAAAAAATGCCCCACGTGACACAAGACACTGATCCACCATGAACCTGCTTCCTCTTCACATCTGCTGTGTGAACTACCGAGTTAACCAGCCACCACCGGGCTTCCTGCACGATCAAGTATTATCTATTCCCAGAATCTGGCACAAAAGCAGACAAATTCCTCATTCCGTGGTGTGACTTGCTCAGAAGAAATACAGCTGTCACCCAATAACTAAACAGAATCAAACCTCTGCTGGTGGAGCGAGCCAGCAATGACAGGTTTTTTATTAATGATCACAAACCACTGCTTCACACAGCATTCAAGGACAGCCTATAGCCAGAGATCTAAGAGATGGCTGTAATGACCAGGAAATTTAATGATGCACTTGCTCTTCGTGCATCTCTCCCCAGGAATACATCACATTGTGCTCAGATAACAAAGGCCTACCTTCTGTGGTGCCCCAGTGGGCACTAGCTGCCTGAAATGGAAGGAAAAAAGGATGAAGTTAAACTGTGAATCAGCCAGCCAGTTTAACAAGCTGACCTACAGAAGCAAAAATATCCACCCCCCACATGTCATTGAGATTGCCACGCTGTTAAGTGCTCCTTGAGGGTCCCCAAGAGCAGCTCTGGCAGAGAGCTGTATGTGCTTGAACACATCTTGCATAAGCTTTACTGCTAAAAGTTGCCATCAGTTCAAACAGCCCTCAGAGTCTGAAGTTGGTCTGACCAGTTCTCAGTTCCACGGACCCACTTCCCCCCATTAACATATCTTTCTCTAAATTTAGTCTTAAACTTATGATCAGACCCTATTAGTGTTCTGTTTCATCTCATACCGTACTAGTTACAATGAGAATGTAAAAGAAAAGAAGGAAATAAAACTAAAAATTAAGCATTCTCCCATAAAATAGAGAGTCAACTTTGCAACTCACTTTCTCATGAAATGAACTGCTTCATACAGGGGTGAGATTTAAAAAAAAAAAAAAAGATTATAATGCTATCAAAAACTGAAGTAATGGAAAACCAGGAACATCCTGGCTTCATGGGTCTGGATGTTTGGCATATTCTAATCACAGGACAGGAGTCCTTCTCTCATTCACATAGTTTTTTTCATGGAGTTTTCACCTTGCTTCAAACCATGGCATTTCAGTCACAGCTAGATGCAGAGTCAACAAACTGAAATAGTAACGGAATTGCAAGCTGATTTCTGAAAATTAAAAATCAGGAGGAAACCAACAACACAATGCAATTAAAATGTAATAATAGAATCAAAGTTAACTCCTCAGTGGAAAATGAAAGCCACTTGTCCTTGTTGAAGTACAGGAGGTTCACACAGCCCCACCTCTCCAGCCTGCCCAGGTCCCTCGGGATGGTGTCCCTTCTCCTCAGCACCAACTGCCCCACGCAGCTTGGTGTCGCTGGCAAACTTGCTGAGGGTGCCCTCAACCCCGTTGTCCACGTTGTGACAAAGCTGTTTAACAGCACCAGTCCCAATTCCAGCCCCTGAAGAACAACACTCATCACTGGTCTCCACTTGGACATTGAGCCACTGACCCCAACTCTTTGAGTGTGGCCACCAAGCCAATTCCTAATCCCCAGAGCGCTCCATCTGTCAAATCCATTTCTCTCCGGTTTAGAGACAAGGATCCTGTGTTGGACAGTGCTGAACACTTTGCACGAGCCCAGGTAGCTGACATCAGTTGTTCTTCCTCCACAAACTCTGTAACCCCATCATAGCAGGCACCAGATTCTTCAGGCACTGTTTTCCCTCAGTGAAGTCATGGTGTCTGTCACCATCACCTCCTTATGTCCCGTGTGTCTCAGCACAGTTTCCAGGAGGATCTGCTCCATGACCTTGCCAGGCACAGAGGTGAGACTGACTGGCCTGTGGCTCCCCAGGTCTTCTTTATTTCCCTTTGTAAAAATGGGGTTTATGTTTCTCCTTTTCCAGTCAGTGGGAACTTCACCAGACTGCCACAACTTCTCAAATACGATGGACAGTGGCTTAGCCACTTCATCCACCACTTCCCTCTGAACCCATGGATGTATCTCACCAGGTCCCATGGACTTGTGCACCTCCAGGTTCCTTAGATGGTCTTGAATGTGATCTTCTCCTACACTGTCCCTGCCTTTGCCTGCTGTGACTCAGGTGATGTGGCTGGAGCTCTTACCAGTGAAGGCCAAGGCAAAAAAGTCATTGAGTACCCAGCATTCTTCATAGCCTGGGTAACCAGGTCTCCCACTTCCTTTTGGAGAGGGCCTGCATTTTTCAAGGTCTTCCTTTTACCACCAATGTACCTATAAACGCTTTTCTTGTTGCCCTTGATGTCCCTAGACAGATTTAACTTTGTCAGGGCTTTAGCTTCCCTAACCTGATCCCTGACTGCTCAGACAACCTCTCCGTATTCCTGCCAGGCTACTGCCTTTATTTCCACCTTCTGTAGGCTTCCTTTTTGTGTTTGAGTTTGTCCAGGAGCTCCTTGTTCATCCACACAAGCCTCCTGGTGTTTTTGCCTGACTTAATCTTTGCTGGTATGCATCACTTCAGAGCTTGAAGGAGGTGATCCTTGAATATTAACCAGCTTAGGAAAGCCTGTATCCCTCCATTCCAACACTTCAGGAGGCATCCCACCATGGCTCCACGGTGCCAATAGGGTCATAACTCTCTAACTCCTGTTTATTCCCCATGCCACGTACGTTTGAACAGAGGCATTTAAGCTGGACCCCCAATGAAGGTGACTTTACTGGCTGCTGCTGTCCTTCAGGTGCTCTCTTGCTGACCTGCCATCCCTCTCCAGGCTCTGGGTATCTCTTTCTGATAGTGGCACCAAATTGGTAGGAGTGGGATTGAGGTTCACCTCCCCCAGCAAATTCAGTTTAAAACTCTATTCAGCAGCTTGAGAAGTATAACACGCAGAATTGATTTTATCTGCCTAACTATTAATAATGTAACAAAATTAAAAAATAAAATAATGAAATTTTCTATTTTCATCCTAAATTCAAACACAAGAATCAAAATAATCTTTAGCAAAAAGGTGGGTAAAAACATCTGCACAAAATTAATTTTAAAAGATTTTCAAATCTGTTTTCCAATAAGAGAATTGAAGATAAGCCAACCTCAGTTTGCTTGTAGACCTCAGGATTCTGGCTGTAAATCTTTGCTATCTGGTTTCCTGTAAAACGCTGAGAAAGAAATGCAAATGCTTAGAAACACAAACCCTAAATGGAGTCAATAATCATTAACTCTGTGTAATGAGTTCAGAACATTGCACTTTGGATATTTAATTTGCCTGATGCATGATGAAAGTCAGTGCACAGCAGGCAATCTGCACTAAACAGGGTATAACACATAGTCTCATTATGAGAATTTTGTTCACCTTTTGAAAAAAAGGCATGTGGAAAAGCATTACTATCCATAATTTACATTTCAGAAATGACAGTTCAATGGAATGAATCACACTTATTCTATGCACAGGAACCAGCACAATTCAAATGCTGCCTTCAAATCCTTGAAAAGGTTTAAGCTACACAATCTATGTACCTGCCTGTGAGGCAGGTGAATTGAAATTAAAGCAGGAAGTTTTGTACTCAAAGCAGAAACTCCAGCAGAGGCTAAAACCAGATACAAGAATATTTATTCTTCATTGACATATTATGTCAAATAGCCAAAAAACCTTCTAGCACTGAAACCTTAACATTTAGCAAGTGAAAAATAAACTGTTAGTGATTTTAACTGATTTTAACATTAGCCATAAACCTTGCATGATGATTCAAAAACAGAAACATCAGTTTGGGAGGTTAAAGACTGATTCTGTTGAACCAAGAGTATGAGCAGCCAGGTGCTGAGATGCCTGGAGGGCAGGCCTGCTCCCACTCCATAACTCATTGTCACAGTTACAAGGAGGGAAGAGTCAGGAAGAGGAGATGAGTGACATTGTATCTGTGACAGTGTCCCAAACCTCTGAAACACTTCTCTTAGGTCAACAGCTGCTTGTTAGCCTCCAGGAAAAATTAAAAGGCCAATATTTTAATTGCAGAAGTATCCTAGAACAGGTTATCCACAAATAGGTGGATGGATTTCCCCTAAATAAACCTGGAACACAAACTGGGTTTCCATCCCCATAGAAATGTGGCTACACAAGATGCCCCCAGGGGACAACCAGGCCCTGAGACTTTAAGCATGGCCACCAAACACTGTATTTGGGAACCACTGGCCAAATGCTCACTCCAACTGCCTCCTGAAGCAAAATTTCCAGTTCATTTCACAAATTTCCATATCTTCCTTTGTGAGACTAATGCAAAGCACAGTATGGTTGGAGTTTCTTCAAAAGCTCTGCCTTTCATAGTTAGTGGATGATGGTTACCTGCTGCAGATCCCTGTGATGACAGAATTGGTTCTATCACAGGATTCTGCTGGGAGCTTTCTCCCCATCCATTCCTTACCTCATAGGCCCGGGAGCCAGTGACACTTGCCAGCTGCTGGGCTCCCCCCACGGCTTTCTCCAGCGCCCTGCACTGGGAGGCTGTGCTGGAATCCATCCAGATGGGACTGTTACTGACTGAAAAACAGCCCTGAAATGAACAACACCCTTTGTTAGGAAGTCTGATCTCTGAGAAGTCCCTGCTAGAGTAATAAAAATACAGCAGCCATATGTATCAGCTCACAGCTCAGTTCTCTGACATGCCTTCTGCCCTCCTCTCAACAATTACAGAAAGCAGAATGTTGGCCAGTGATGGTAAGTTCAACCCAAATTTTGCATCAGAGGGAAGCAACATTCTTTTTCTCCTGTCACTTCACAGCCCCTACAGCACAATGTCTCAGTACATCCTCTGGTAGCCAAAGCCTCATCCCCTTTTAGAACTTCTCTGCAAACCATCAGATTAACTTCCCACAGCTCTACTAACACATTTCTCTTTAATGCTTGGCATAACCCTTTTGAAATACAACTGAGGCTTAATACACCATTTATTCCAGCATTTTAATGCCATTTCCATGAGTTTTGCACAGATGAGACGGTTCCAAAACTAGTGATTTAACACATCAGTCTCCCTTTCAACATACATCTGTCCTTTCTGACCCTGAAGTAAGTAAGGGTCTTCCAGGGGAAAGCTGATTCCTCCCAATTTTTCTTTTTAAATAAAAGCTTTGTCAAGTCTGTGTTCAAAGCTTGCAAATCACACACATACAAAATGTTGAGGTTCAACAAGGTACTTGGTTAGGATTT
This sequence comes from Corvus brachyrhynchos, assembly GCF_000691975.1. Lineage (NCBI taxonomy): Eukaryota > Metazoa > Chordata > Aves > Passeriformes > Corvidae > Corvus > Corvus brachyrhynchos. The sequence goes on from NW_008246064.1 coordinate 4,951,175, forward strand.
TAAGTCCACACAGCATTACACATCCATCCCTTCAGAGGTAAGTGTAAGCTGCTTTTTTTAATAGATATATTTTCTTATGAAATCACTTGCACATCATTCAAGGAATCTCAGGTACAACTGTCTTTTTTACCACAATTTTTTGTTAATACAAATATATTAAAGAATTTAAAATATTTACAGATTGTTCACAAAAATATTACATTTTCTAGAACAACAGGCTGTTACTCTGACACTGAAAGATTCTGGGACACCTACTGGCACCTGTAAGCTTTGAAAGCAACACATACTGTCATTCAGGAGAAAATGAAATGTCAATAGCCTTGCAACTAAAGGAATAACTACTACATTTCATTTATGCAACCCAGCCAAACTAGAGGAAGGAGAAAAGCAATGTGTAAGGATCAGGAAAAGGACAGTGTAGCTCTTCCTTCAGAGCTGTTGTGCACCTTACCTTTAGTGACTGATGTAAAGGCAGTTCAGATGATGCATTCTTTAAAATCTGGATGCTTCCTTTTTTCCAGTACACACTCCCATGTTGCTGTAGGAAATACAGAAACAGGAGTTGGAGATGCCCTCCCAAGCTTCAAAGTTCATATTCTGATCCTACACTCTAAGGAACAAAAGAACTTTCTCCAAACTAGTACCCAAAAATGCTCCTTTTGAAATCAAGGGTCTCATAAAAAAATCTTTAAGACTGAGCAAAGCAGACACTAAACCAGAATATTATTTTGAACTACAGCATCTTCTCGTGGGAACTATTATTAAACTGCTAATGGCATTAGATACTTATTTGAGGGTTCTTTGAGCTGTAGCCAGGGCTCCACAGTCAAGATTTAGTTCTGGGCTATTTCAGCACAGTCCCCTGATCCATCAGTTACAAGCCTGCCCACCTTGCTGGAGGGTGGGCAAAATAAAGGGAATATGGGCAGTCTGGAAATACGCTCCCTTTTTTAACTTGAGGTAGGGTTACTTGGCAGTCCCCAACTTCTGCTCCACTGAAAAATTCTTAACAGAGCCTTGATACCAGCTCTGATTTTCAGACACTTTGCTCAGACTTTCAACTGCAATCAATGAAACATGGAGATAAAAGCAAGGGTTTTGATTAATTAGCCCCAGATACATCAAGATGAATAACCTAAACCTCGCATGTCAGAATTAGCTATTGCTTTGGTGCTGTCCTCACCCTGAATAACATCTGTGAAAGTTATAAAAGCCTTTGTTGATTCATTGGAGTACTAGGAGGAGACTGGCTAACTGACTAAATGTCAGGGTGGGTTTTATAAATCTCAAAAAAAGGCATTATGCACTACAGGCTAAATCACGGCAGCATTTTTGTCATTTCTGCATCAAAGACTCCCATCATTTGGGTTTTGTTGTTTTTGGGCAGATCCCTGCCCTAGCCAAAAAAAACTGCTCAGTGGGATGTTACTGTGCTTTTAGCAAACTGTGCTCCTTTCTGTTTTTTCCACCCCATTTTCCACAAGCACCTGGATCTGCTGAAATTCAAAATGAACAAAAAATTAAAACAATGGGAAGCCAAGCAGTTCTGCACTACACTGATCTAAACTACACTGCAAACCTCATCCTCCACTCCCACTATCTTCTAGTGATTGCTTTGTGTGCTTCAGGCGTCAAGCTCCCCTGAGGAGTGTCTATGGATGCTTACAAAAAAATTTAGATCTTATTTTATTCCATTACAGTCTTCTGCAATACAATTGGTCAAATTTATCACTCTACCTTACACTCCATCAAAGAAATACATTAAAACAGAACTTTTCTTTATAAACTAACCTGGCCAGCACCAGACAAAGCTTTGACTTGAGAGAAGTTAAAGCCTGAAGACCTCATCTTTTCCAAGATCATATCCAGAGCCTACAACAACAAACAGAATCAAGAATGACAGTAACGAGCTCTCAAATTATGCATACTCACAATCTGGAATTAAACAGTAAATTCATGTCATCACTGATAAGAGTTCATTGGCAGATAATGAAAAATTAGCTAATGACTATGGACTTCTCAAAAATCTGCATAAATTAATTTATTAAGTGAGAGTCCATAAAAGAAAAGTTGAGTCACACAGGGGAAAAATATGATCTTTAAAGAAGCTGAATCACAAAGATCCATTCTTTGAATCCTAAATAAGAGGCAAAAATTAAAGAATTCCAATTCATTTAAAAGCACTTTTAAGAGTGCTAGACACAAAGCAAGATTATCTTTTTCCGTTCTTATTTTTGAAAATCTATGAAATCTTAATGGGGTACACCCTGCACCCCATCCTACAAGACATTAGGTAACCTCAATACCAGTACCCCCAGTGTCAGCAAATTCACAGAGTCTTTAACAGAAGGCTAATTCAAGTGATTTTAGCACTTCAAGCACACAGGTAAATTTTGTTCTTGACACATTTTTCTGAAGTTTAAAAATTAATCTAGCTTTAAATAGTTTAATTTAGATCAGCAATTCCCAGACTCTCTTGACAAATGGACCACTGCAAGACTTCCAAAGAAACATCATATATACCTGTATCATCATATTATTAATTTAATAATTACAACCGTTCTTCTTCATTATGGTTCAAAAAACCAACTGCAAGCAAATTTACCAAACCTTTGTCAGCTACTGTGGATTACCAGCTGGGAGTTCTGTGACATTTCATATATTTTAAGTATTCAAATTCCTCAAGTAAGACAAATTTACATAGTACCATGTGAGATTAAGTGTTGTAGAATCTTCACAGAAGTAAGGAAGGCCTTATTTTAAAATTAAAAAAAAAAAAAAATGCTGTACTTCAAAATAAACATCAGCCAAAGTTACTGGGAATTAGTGAATAAATTGACCTTTCACCACTTACGAGTTGCAACATCAATTGGTAAACAAAGCTTATTCTAAAAAAAATAGTTTAAGTAACCTGGATGCTACAAAAACACAGATTTAAGCAAGGCAAAGTGACAGCTGCCCCATTTGTGTATGAGGGAAAAAAAACACCAATAGTCTTTTTTTCAAATGAGGGAAAGTCAGGAAGGAATTTTTCACACACAGAATGCTCTAATAGTAGAGGGTGAAGAAACAAACAAAAAAACCCATCAAAATGTTAGCAACTTCTACTATGTTTGTTGATAGCATTACTATTTGCATACCAAAGACACAGAACAACACTTCAAAGAAACAGAATGTAAGCAAAAGGACTATGTTGATTTGAGTGATGACTTCCACTATTGCTCAGAATAAACTTTCATTTCTGTAACAGCAAGGGAAATGTTCAACCATATAAAGTTTGTTCATACCTTGACCCACATAAGCACTGGTGAAGTGACTGTCAGTCTGTCACTGTGAATATAGACTCCACCTTGAGTCCTAAAGAAAAACAGGATTTTATCTTGGTAAATTCAGCAACTTTTTTTCCCTGCCAAGCAGAGTTCTTCAAGTTTATTAATGACCAAGGAGAATTTGCAATGCTTTTATGTTAAGAGCAAGGATTGGTATTTGAAACATGAAAAAGTAAAAGCCAGCTCTTAGGAGGTGACATGTTTGACCCAGTTGCAAAGTAAGTAATTTTCAAGAAAAGGCCCTGATCCTGAAGCAAGATCTGTGACAGAATCCATTGCTGATACTGCTCATTGGCTCCATGTAATTCATAGTTCTTTCTGTCACAATTAGTGACTTGAACCCCAAAGATGAAGTTCAATTTCGCTGTTAAATCATCAAGTAAGTGTATTTTATTGAAGCTTGTGACTGAAGGATGACATTTATCAATGCTAGTCTATTGTTTAAGTAAACAAATACTGCCATTCTACATCTTATTGTGAGATTTGAACAACTGAATTTGCCTCCAAATGCCTTTTAGATGTTCCCCTCAAGTAATTTACTTGCTGTTCTGAGAGCATCCCACCCAGTCATGTCCACAAGCCTGAAGTCACAAAAGAAAAAAAAAAAAAGGTTTGTTTATATATAACATTTTGGGGTCTATTTTCTTAATTTATTTCCTGTTGGGAGCTCTTGTCATATTTACATGCAAGGAAGGCAAGAGCATATACTACCTTTGCAGAGTGGGAAACATGAACATGGCATGACCTTTTTCCATGCCTCCATACATATCAATGAGACCAATAGGGCAACAGTCCCCTCACCCCAATCTCCAAAGCTTTAAATTACATTATTCAAGTAAAATATAAAATATAAAAAGCCTTACTTAAATTCCGGAAGGTCCTTATCAAAATGAACATTATCCTCATAAATGACCCTCAGCTGTTCATCAATAGCGATGACTTTCAACTAGGAGATATAAAACAGGAAGTTAACAAAATCTTGCAATAATTGAATAGCACTCATAAGTCATTTATAATAATTTAATTCCCACAGACAAAATGGAAAAAAAAAAGATCACCCCAAGGCATACAACTGACTGAAAGTATGGGCATAATTTTACATTAAACAAGTTATTATGTGAATTTCTAGCATGTCACCAATTCAGCAACATGTAGTTTTGTTTGTATTTCCTCTCCCCATTCTCTTTCTCCTGTAATTCACAAGATCGAGCTACAGGCATGTGCTAAAGAACAGCAAACATATCACCAGGTTCATTGCTTGCATCACAGTAGCCAGTTTTCCCAATTTCTCCAAAGAATACAGTATCTTAGATTAAAGATGCCTTCTTTTTTTTTCACCTCCTTTTTTTTGTCCCATCTTACCGAGGAAGCTTACAGACCCCTTAGGGTACCTTGAACACCTTCTCTGCTCCCCAGAAGGTGAGTAAATCAAACTCTACCCATTTGGCAAAGCTCAAAGGGCATTACATAAGTGTATTGTCAGCTTCTGCAACATATGGAAATCAACATCCCCAACTCCATAAAGCTGAGCCTTCTTGTATGCATGAATTAGAAGGGTACCACAACCTTTCCTCATCTATCTTAAGTTCACATAGTTCTGAAGAAAGACAGTAAGAGCCAAGAAGAAAAGCAAGAAGGTAGGTCACATTCTGTGCCTCTTTTGACCAGGGAGAGAGTGCAAACTGCTGCTAAAGGAACTGATGAAAAAAAAACCCTACAAAGACTGTCATCTCAAGGAGCTGCATTCAAATAACAAGGCCTTCCCCATTTTTACCATAGCAGTGTAGGGCCATTATCTATGCCCTGGCACAACTCATTACCAACCTGCACTAGCTTAAAAATGGCTCTGACCCACTGTAGCCTAATTGGCTCTCCTCTTGCAGCATGTCCCTGTAAAAACACTTGATCGACCTAACCTGGATGTGTCTTTTCAAGCTCCCAAACTTCAGCACAACCATAATGGCAATTTATGTCCGAACACCTATTTTTAACATATTCAGGCCTCTGCACAACTTGGGCACAGTTTCTATTCACAGTGCAGCAATACCCGGCTGTGCCGACAAAGCAGAATTTCAAGCAGCAACCCAAAGATCCAGGTTCACAGTCTTGATTCACACAAGGACACTGGGAATCTGGGTTTGGGTGCAAATCCCAGCTCCTATAGCAGCGGGCAGAGGGGTCTTCAAGCAGCCTGCATAGAGAGAAGGGCCACAGCACTCATTTCCAGGATTTAACTCATCCCTGGCAGGATGGGGAAGCAGGACACATTCGGACACACAACCCACTGCTTCAGATGGGGCAAGCAGAAAGGGATGAAGGGTGCATTTATGCAGCTGAAGGGGACATGAGAACAACCAGGTACATGCACTCTCTGCAGGCCACAGACATCTTAAAACACACGAAGTGCTGGGAATTATTATGGCCATAAACTAAAACACAGGAAGTTCCACTTCAAATAGAGGAAGAACTTTGTTACATGGACAGTGGCAGAGCACTGGAACAGGATGCCCAGGGAGGACGTGGAGTCTCCCTCTTTGGAGACATTTCAAACCCACCTGGATGTGGTCCTGTGTCACCTGACCCTGCCTTGGCAGGGGGTTTGAACTGGATGATCTCCAGAGCTCCCTTCCACAGAGTCACAGAATCGGTCAGGTTGGAAGGACCACGGTGGATCATCCGGTCCAACCTCCCTGCTTTAGTAGGTTCGTCCCAAAGCACATGGCACAGGATTGTGTCCTGACATCTACTGACTACCTCCAGGGAGGGAGACTCCACAACATCTGTGGGCAGTCCAACCCTAAGAACTGTGTGATTCCGTCATTCTGTGAATAATTTGGCATCAGCCGTGTCAGGCTGCAGCGGGTGCGAGCCCTGGGCAGGGAGAACCGACCGCCCCGCTGCCCGGAGGCCCCGCCGGGCCCGGCACGGCCA
>NW_008246064.1:4957813-4967771 GCF_000691975.1 Corvus brachyrhynchos
GGTTAATGAGTGCTCAGGAAGCAGGCAGCGGGACGAGCGCCCCATCCCTCGCACAGCGGGGCCGGGAAGAGTTCGGGGGGTGAAGCGATGGTGGATTGGGGCCGTGGTGGGGTGCTGCTGTGGTGGGATTGTCCCGAACGCGGGCCCGTTCCCCGGTGCGCAGCCCCAGTTCACACACCGGGGCGAGGTGATGCTGTACTTCTTTCCAGTTTGCTCAAGGTAGGGCGCTGGGTGGTAACCCACAAAAGGCTGGCGCGCAGGACTTCAAAAGTTTACACTGCTTATACATTTTAACAAACAAAGGCGTCAGCTTTCATTCCTTACAATATACATGACTTTTCCCCGCATTGGAGTCTGGGGTCCGTTTTCAGTAGGTGGTCCATAGGTCGGTGGTCGTGATCATCCACTGCCACAATCACCTTTCCCCCAGTTACTGCTCGGTTCTGCTGAATTCACTCTTGGTGGCTCTTGTCCAGACAGCCCATTCATCTTGGGACTGTCTTCCCTTTTCCTTAAAACAACAGATTAGCCAAGCATACAGAATTCACAATGCAGTTGCTTAATCATAACAGCTACATCTACTGGTTAGCAACTAAAAAAAAAAAAAAAAAAACTGCAAAATTTAACACAAAGCCTTGTTCAAATCTTGAGGGGGTCAGCATCAGGATGATGGGGTGGTGGGGTAATGTGATAGTGGGTGACACCATGCCAGGGCTGTGCATGGGGCTGAGCACCAATAACCAGCACCCATACACGGGATCCCCAGCAGCAGCACCCAGGACGGTGAGAGAACACCAGAGGTTCTGTGAAGGAACCACCCAGGAACCAGAATCAAATCAAAACAAGCAACCTCAGACCATAGTCCCAATGAATTAATTAAATTTTAATATCCCATTACTGGGATTAATATCCCACAGCCTTGTTGCGGTATCGCACTCTAATCAGCACAAACACACACAGTATTCCATTAAAAACACAGTATTGTTACTTTGGCTGAAATATTATTTTCTAGCTTGCCTTTTTTCACTTGGGAGGTTGGGGAGATTTTAGGTTTTTCCATTATCTGCCATAGAATGTGACAAGCAAAGTGGTATTCCTTAATCAAAAGAAGACTCATCTAAAATATGCTTCTACTCTGCAATCAAAGAAGTATCTCAGCAGAGCCTTAATGAAGTCAAATAGGTTTTCCATGCCCAGGATCTTAAACTGTTTTTACAGTACAAACACTTAATTTGAGATAGTTCAGTTGGTCAGAGCATGGTGCTAATAATGCCAAGGTTGTGGCTTTGATCCCCATATAGGCCATTCACTTAAAAGTTGGACATGATGATCCCTGTGGGTCTCTTTCAACTCAGAACATTCTGTGATTCTAATTATAAAATATTATGAAATTTTGTCATAGACTGAGCATTTAAAAATATATCCAGTGATTTCTCAAAGCCCTAACACCCACAGGTTTATACCTTCAATATTTCTAGTTACTATTGCAAAGAACAACCTTTAAAACAATGGCCACCAAGTAGTGGTGGAATTTGCCTGGCCCTTAAGAGCTCATGCTGGATGAACCTGTCCTGAACAAAGGTCTCACTTAACCAGAGGCTGTGAAGGAAATAATGTTTTTGAAATGTTACCAAGAACTGTTTCCTCTGTGTAATTTATACCAGAAAACAAAGGATCAAATAACACATAGAGGCTGGGTTTTTTAATAATGCAGAATGTGACTGGTGAGCCAGACAGGAGAGGCTGGGTTGGCCCTTTCACTGGCTGCATAGTCCCTGTAAACAATAACAGATTCAAAGGCTGAGGCTTGAAGTGCTGCAATTTTCAAAAGATTTGAAAAAACGAAACTGAAGCCTGTTCTGAAAAGAAATGTAAGAATGATTAATGACTTCAGAAAAAGAGAAATTAGTGGATTTTTATTTTTTAAAAATAGGTATTGGCTAGTAGAAAGGCAACAAGAGTTTGTAAATAAATAAAGCAATCTTGTGAGGATATAAGAATCAGTTATATTCTTCAGCAGTCAGGTCAGAATAGTCTCAAATAACAAGAAATCATTTGACTTAAACAGCACAGAAAATCTGGGGCTGGGATAACCACCCTTGTATTATCAAATCTCCTTAAGTTAGGAACAAAGGGGCAAGACAAGTCAGGAGGAAAATCCACTGAAGGACAAAGTGAGAATGTTATTGTTGCTGCTTTCACTCTTCACATTTCTCCAAAGAAAGTAAGGAAGTTTGGAGAATCAATGCCTTACCCAGTCACTCTGTTGCCCATCTTTTCATCAAGGCAGCGTTGTCTCCAATTTATTGTTTGTGTATGGAAAATGTGCATTGCTGCTGTTCTTTCTGGACTCAAATTCATGCTTGAAGATACTGCCATAGCCTCCAAAAATGTTTCTTGAAGCAAAGAAGGTTTAGCTGTGCATTTATCAGTGAAGTTGCATTCATGTACTAGTGATGTTTTAGCACTGACAAATCCAGAATTTCCAGAGGGGATGGACAAAATGCCGTTTATAATTGAAATGTCACCACTGCAGATTAACAGCTTGAGGCAAAGCACAGATTAATCACTCAAGACACATGGAGCAGAGTAAAGGGAAAAGCAAGTTTATTCCCCTTTTCCTATTAACTAGTTTCTGACCTGATGGAGAAGCAATACTTCCATGCTTTCCTAGGCCCTTGGCTGTTTAGATAAGTTACAACTAGGACGCCAATTAAAGCTATTTTTTCTTTCCCCACTGTCAAGTTAACAGCAACTGCACATTTATTTCAATTCATTGCAAAACATGAATTAACTGTATTCCACATTCCTACCCACTGAGATTTTTCACTTTTTAGTCTCACTTCCAGTATCAAAACCTGCCTCCGATCTCAGCTGCACCCTGATATGAACTTAGATTTGACTGCACTCTTCAGCTTTGCACAGGGGAACTCCTTCGAAAACAGTGATAGCCTAAATTCTAGGCTTCATTATCGTCACATCTTCTGAGACATGCCAAGCTAGAGAGCAGATAGACCACACCTTTGATATAAATTAGGATGACTGTATTGACAGCAGTCCAGCTAACCTGATTTATACTGGCTACATAATTTAATGGGATGTGGAAGGACTCACACTCACTCACTCGCACAGGAAGTGCATGGTCAACTACAAAGCTAACAATCCTTCTGCTTCCAGCAGTAGATTTTGGGCACCTAACCAGTTATCTAAGTAGCAGGGCAGAGAAGTGTTTCTAAGCCCCAAGCAGGTATTTCACGTTGGTGCATCAGCATAGGTAGGCACAGTAGGAGCAATGGGACAGGTAAGAGTCACTGCACATAGAGACTGAAGTTATGAACATGCAATAAACCACAGCAGCCCATGTTAATAACAAGCATTGTTGAGCCTGTTGACACAATTATTCTTTTCCCAGTAAGAAATCTTGTGGCTCTTTAATTAGCCTCAGAAACATTAAACATAGTAAGCTGGGTCCTATGCAAACCAACCTTTTTGCCAAGTGACCTGACTCACGTGCACTGCTACTAATGAGGTGGGAGATGTTTACAATGTTAAGCTCCAAGTAACACAACAATAACACATTAACACATCACATTTAAAAAAAAACAAACCAAAACAACAACTCTCAGTCTGAGCATTAGACCTACCTGCTGGAACAATATCTGAACAATGGCAATGCTCTAAAGGTCATTCCCTTTCTACTTAGCATTGCAAATACTCTTATCACAAAATCTCCAGCAATGTTTAACCAAGTACTGAGAATATAAAATACCACAGTACCATAAATTAAAAGATTAAGTTTCTGTTCTTTTTATTGAGATGGCATTATAACACCAAAAGTGTTTTTCTTTCCCTAAATATGTGCTTATCTGTTTAAATTATTTTTGCACACGATCTTGTCATAGCCATTATGTTTGTCCATACCTCCAAATGCAGTGGAAAGTCTCATTATTCACTCTGTAAGAATAAGAACTTGATGTTTAAAAGCAAGGGATTGAGGCAGCTGATTTTTTACTGAACACCTGAATATGAGGAAGTCCTTTACTGTGCAGTGAGCACACACTGGAACAGGCTGCCCAGAGAAGTTGTGGAGTTGTGGAGTCTCCCTCACTGGAAACATTCCAGAACCATCTGTACACAATTCTGTGCAATGTGCCCTACGACAACCCTTGAGCAGGGATGTTGGACCAGATGACCCACTGTGATCCCTTCCAACCTGACCCACTCTATGATTCTAGGAAGGCACATACAAAGATCCAGCAAGATCCCTGTGAATGAGTTCCACAAGAGGAAGCCAGGAGCACAGTTGTTACATGGAGACTGAAAATGTAGATTATTTAAGTATAGTAATTATTCCACAAACCTACTGGCTGATTTAATTTTTTGACATGTGCATATTCAAAATGCCAGGTGTGGTACTGCATTAACCAGTTCAGGCCCTTTACAGAGAACTCATGAAGAATTGGTGCAGGATTCCATATTTGTGTGCACACACAAGCACACAAATAATGGATACAAGAAAAGAATTTAAATGATGGCTCAACTACATAATCTCAACTATATCATCAGTTTCGTAGGTATTGGTCAATTTGCAGCTTTTATCTAATCATGTACATAAAATCCTCCAATTTCACTTTTATTGAATTCAGCAGAAGATGTTTTGACTTCAGTGGGTACTGAATCAGGCACTGTGGAATTGTATGTGGTTTTATATACTCTAGTTTCACAGATGTAATTTCCTTGACTCAATTAGGCTACCAGTGATTATGAAGTGCAGTACAAATTCCTCATGAGATTTCTGCAAGGAAGCAAAGTAAAGGATGCTTCTGAATAACAAATTATTTTTAGGATACTTTCCTCCTCTGCACAGACTTCAAGACCATGTTCATTCTCACAATGGTAATAGTACTTAACCATCCTCTTTGGAGGACTATCCTAACTACCACCATTTGCAAGGCTTAATAAAGTTAACTTATGCACCCAGCAGATTTTCTTGAAGATGAATACCAAAGTGGTTTGTGCTCTAATGCTCAAAAGCAAACATCTCAGAAGCTAGATGGTGTCATACAGATAAAACTTTTCATTAACAACAGATTAACCAGTTCTTTCACGTTGTACTTGATTCTTATCAAACTCCACTTACAGATAAGTACATCTTATTGATTAAAAGCAATTAAAGATAAACTCATTCCTACTAAAACAATGCCTGAATTGGAAACTAATAAGGGACAAACCTTTCACTTTTCAGCACCATCCTGCAAGGAACAAAAATCTTCTTGCAATCAAGAGTGAATCACAATCCTGTAGTTTTCAGGTGGAAAAATCAAGGCAGAAAAGTTAGATAGCTTATACAATTTGTTTTAGACCCTGCTTGAAATTCCCACACAATTCCTATATGCCTATTATGTCTGTTGGGAGAACAAAAAACCACAGGCTGTTGTCACCTCCTAGAACTGTAGCCTTCATAACTCCATGGATAGGAAACAGCCAGAGAAGTAGCTGGTATAGAATAGAAGGAGGCCAAGGAAAAACAGTGAGGGAAGATGTCAAAAGTTCATTTGTTTAAAATCTCTAACTGGTAAATACGTTCGGTTTCTTTTTAGACTTGCCTCTGCACATTGTCACTTCTAAAGGGAATTTCAGAAGTTCTTGGTGGGCAAGGATAGCAGAGCTGTAAAATGAACAACTCCTGACCCTCAGTTTTGGAGGCTGATAGTTTCGCACAGGAGAGATTCCAGTCCTATCAATGAGACAACCAACAGAGGGAGCAGCCTTCCAACAAAGCAAATTTCAGCATTTTACTTTACTTTTTGTAGCAACTAACACTCCAAAGAAATATTATGTAATCCTCAGCAAGTCAATACAAAAGAACAGAGGTTTTTAAATGCTGCTTATGTCAGGCACAAAAACACACACAGAACATCTGCTGCACTTAACTCCTCACAAGCAGCACAACTGAATTTGACCTACAGGAATCCAGCAACTTCTTTCTGACCACATTTACCATCCACAAAAATTAAGAAAAAAAGCAAAGAATGTGGTTCTGCAAAGGGAACTGGATAGCACCAAGCTCCCAACACCTGCAAAGCCAGATATGTGAGTACTAAATCATAGAATCACAGCATACCAGGTTGGAAGGAACCTCAAGGATCAGCTGGTCCAACATAGAGACTGAAGTTATGAAGATGCAATAAACCACAGCAGCCCATGTTAGTAACAAGCATTGTTAAGCCTGTTGACACAATTATTCTTTTCCCAATAAGAAATCTTGTGGCTCTTTAATTAGCCTCAGAAACATTAAACATAGTAAGCTGGGTCTGATGCAAGCCAACCTTGCATCTTTCTTGCAAAAGCATGTAAAGCACAAGATATTTGGTATGATACCCCAGCGCTAACTTGGTGTTCTTGATTTAAGCCTTTAGAGACACCCAGAAGGAGTGCAGGATCAGAGATATTTGGTATATGCCTACCTACACACACCACCTAATTATATTTATATAAAGACACAAGGAATAAAAGGGATAATTAGAATCCTATCAAGGAAATGTGAAGATGGGCTACATACAACCCAAGCTCACCAAACCTTCAGAGTGACCTGAAGGACAGCTGGTCCCTCCCTTTGACATACTTGAACCCTTTAGGTCTGAAAGCACATGAAAGATCAAGTCAGAGGAAACATCTCGAGATCATCTTGAAAACTTCCATCGTAGGATCCTTCACCCCATTAGCAAGGACATGCAGAGAGCACCAAAAATAATCTTGCACCATCAGAAAGTCCTGTGCTCTACTCACAACACCCCGTAACTGGGGCATGCTTTAAGGTTGTGCTTTCAAACAATAGAAATGTGTGTGCTCTTATCAAAAATCTCACTAAAAAGTAAACAATTACTATTGATTCTACTGTTACTGTCTAGAACCCAAATAATAGCAGCCACCTTGCTTCTCTCTTTGTGTTATTACATTTTCTAACAATAAAACAGTCACTTTCTTACACTCCAAGTTTGTACTTAAATTAAAATTTAAAAAGCACTATAAAAAGCTAGAGAAAAGGGATTATCCCAGTAACTTTCATTTTCCTTTTCAGTGCCAGTTAAAATCTACAGACATTTGTATTCTGTCTTTTTAACCTCCATGAACAGTGCTGAACATGTCTATAATTCAGCACACGAATATCATGAATAATATACCTCTGGTCTCAGGTGTGCAGTAAAACCCAGCGTTACAGGAAGTGCATTCAGTCAGTTAACCATTATGAGCATTTTTAATTATCTTTAAATCAACAATTATTCCTAAAAGGTCCTCCAAACAATTTTTAATAAAAATCTAATTTACTACATGCAAATTAATTAGTATGAGATAAAATTAGTTGCATCTTTTTAAATGAGATTTTGCAACCAAGGTCAAGGGCAGTAAACATCTACTTCAAGTTCTAAAAGCCACTGCTTTTGGACTATGAAGTATTCTCAATTTTTTTTTGCCTCAAGGAAATGAAGAATTGGTTCCATTGTGATAGAAGAAAAGACTTAAGGGAAATAGGGCACTTCAGACTTCAGTGGATAATCAAGTGAAAACCACTCAGATGATGTTTTGATCAGGAGTTTGTTCAATTAAAAAAGAACAAGTTTTGACACAAACCTAATCATGGCAATAAATTCTCAGGACATATAGTGCTGTTCAGAGATACGTGTGCCAGTGCTAGAAAATGGCTTGGCTGCTTATATTCCTCAGCAACCTACAGCCCAAATGGAGACCTCTAACGTTTCAGATTCAGGCAAACACAGTCATGCCACTCCAATAGTGCCCCCTGCTGCGTACTGGGAAAGCATACAGGGCTCTGGAGCTCCAGGTAACTCAATTTAAAGATTGATTGACTGATTAAAAAGAAATCACACATTGGTGTGCATGTATGACAATAGAAATTTATTTTTATTTATTAATAATACCTAAACAGGCAATACCTAAAAGGAATTCCACTGTGATATAAGAACAGAACCCACGGGTAATCCGTTTTCAAGTTTATCCCAGTGGCATAATAAGGATTAGCTACATCAGCTCACTACACATCAAAGTCACAATTAACCTCATGTACTTTCTGATGTCATGCAGATTAGAACTGCAATTCATTTCATTAATCATATCCTGGTTGCAAATTATTCACAGAAAACACACACACACACACATATATATATGTGTGAGTGTCTATATATATACAGACATACAGACATGCCTTGATGGCAAAGTGTACCTGCACAAACATACATACACAGAAACCCACACACACCTCCTGAGACTGAATCAAGCACATCTGAAATCCTATGTGCAGTTTTGGGCCTCTCATGACAAGAAAGACATTGCTGGAGTGTGTCCAGAGAAGAGCAACAGAGCTGGGAATGGGCACAAGTCCGATGAGGAGCAGCTGAGGGAGCTGTGGGGGCTCACTCTGGAAAAAAAGAGTCTCAGGGGGGACCTTCTCACTCTCCACAAATCCGTGAAAGGAGGTTGTAGTGAGGTGGGGGTTGGTCTCTTCTCCTGGGTAACAAGTGACAGGACAAGAGGAAATGGTCTCACATTGCACTGGGAGAAGTTCAGATTGGATATTAGGAATATTTTTTTCATGGAAAGGGTTATAAAGCCTCGGAACAGGCTGCCCAGGGAAGTGGTGGAATCACCATCCCTGGAACTGTTCGAAAAACACTTGGGGAATGCCACCTCAGAACATGGTTTAATGGTGAACATGGTGGCACTGGGTTAACTTGCTAACATTAAAGATCTTTTCCAGCTTTAAAAATTCCGTGAAGACACTCTATTCACAAGATTTTTCCTGAAAAGGAAACAAATTGCGATGTATATGGGATTGGCTGAGCTAATCCTGTTCCCAGTTCCACCACTCTGCTGTACCACTTGGATTAATTCCCTTCATTTCACCAGGCATCTGGGTCCTTTATCCAGTTTGTGGTTTTGTTGCTTACCTGTGCAACTGCTTGGGAAGGGACTGCCTTGTAGAAACTATTCACATTTCCATGATCCCACGGGAATGCTACAGTACAATTAATAATAATTTCTGGTAAGATACAAACTCGCTACACGTTAAATGCTCTTCTAACAAGAAGTGAAGCACGCATTTCTGAAGACAGAGCCTATGTTTCAGGTTTAAGGATGCTATCCCAGTAATTCCTCCTGTCACACAGAGGCAGGCTGCTGCACAAGTCACTTTCACAGGAGGTCAGAGAGTCAAATAGTGTGACTGGAATTTTAAAAAGGTTGGGTAACTTTTATGACCATTAATAATGTTTGTATTGAATGCCAGCTCAAACTGTAATGAGGTTAATTAAATCTCCTGTCCCAATGTATAAACCAACTACCTGAAGGTCCAGAGGCAGACTCCATGTGACAACAACTCAGAACACCGGACAACCAAGGCAATTGAGGCACTGCTTGCTAGAGAGCACCAGGTGTTTGTCACTGCTGAAGGCAGAGTATCAAAGTATATATAACAAAGCCATGATACATCAGAACAATTCTAACATGACACATGCTTTTTCTGGGGTAGAGAGAAGCCAGCTTCAAGAGTATCCAGTGTCTGACAGAGAATTGTGTTTACTGTTCTCTCCCTGGTTAAGGCAGGAAAGGACTGCAGCTGAGGTAGGTAACACAACTGTAAGACACAAACATATTGGGAAGGTGGGAGTAATTATTAACAAGTCAGCTGCAGCAGACTTACACATGAGCCTGCTGAGCCTTCCCAGAGCTCTGCACTGCATAACTAGAGTCTTGTCACCTGCAGGCACAGAACTTCCAAGGGCATTCCCAAGATCTGCAGGATATGAGCCTGATTCAGTCAATCATTTATGATGCAACCTGAGGAATATGAAGAAGCAAGTGAACTGTCTGAGCTCAGGCAACTGGGAAGCTCAAGCGTGTTGAACAGTCCCAGGGAAGAGAACGGCTGCAACACTTCACA
>NW_008246064.1:4967786-5018768 GCF_000691975.1 Corvus brachyrhynchos
CCCGCCAAAAGCCTCCTCTAAACCCAGCCACTGCAGCACTTCGGGCACATCAGCAGATTTCTGCTACAAAATGCATGCCAGCCTGCAACAAAATGAACTTTTACCCTTTCCCAAATAGGAAAGGGCCCAGAATTTCTGAAGCAGCAAGGAGGCTTGGATTATATGTCTCACAGTGAGGACATTCAGTAATACCTAAAACTTAGTCAAAAACTTAACTAAAACTTAAAATAGCCAAGTAGTCTTCCCAGTTCATTACACAGATCAACCTGCTGAGGGTCTACTACTTTTATTAGCCATGGAAGATTCTGACTAGATAATCTTTAATATCTTTATAATTTTTTACATATTATTTCATCATTCACTTTCAAGATATTCAAGATAATTTCTGATGTATTTTTTAAATCAATTAATAAAACCTCTGCTCATTTTTATTTTTAATGGATCTTAAGAAATGGCATCTTTTTCTTCTATATAAATTTTATAATAACATATTGTTGCTTCCCGACTATCCCCAGTATTTTGTTAGAAAACAAAACTTGGATTTAATTACTCAGTTCCCTGATACCATCTAACAACACACCTTCCTTACCAGAGTGTAACACATCTTTCTGCTCTTACCGTGTGTGCACAAAAGGAATGTAACCATTTCAGCTACACAGATGTAACTGTATTAGCACAGCTGGTTTTTATAGAGAGGGTTTAACATCTTGCCTGGTGAATGGAAGGTTGTGCAGATCCCATAACAACCTTCCAGTATCTGAAGGGAGCCTACAGGGAAGCTGGAGAGGAACTCTTCATCAGGA
Source organism: Corvus brachyrhynchos (assembly GCF_000691975.1). Lineage (NCBI taxonomy): Eukaryota > Metazoa > Chordata > Aves > Passeriformes > Corvidae > Corvus > Corvus brachyrhynchos. Next base: position 4,968,590 of record NW_008246064.1, read on the forward strand.
TTTGTAGTGACAGGACAAGGAGTAATGGGTACAAATGGAAAGAGGAGAAGTTTAGGCCGGGTATTAGGAAGAAATTCTTCACTGTGAGGGTGGTGAGACACTGGAACAGGCTGCCCAGGGAGATTGTGGATGCCCCAACCCTGGCAGTGTTAAAGGCCAGGTTGGACAATGCCTTGAGCAACCTGGTTTAGTGGGAAGTGTCCCAGCCCATGGCAAGGGAGATAGGACAAGATGGTCTTTAAGGTCCCTTTCAAACCTTAACATTCCATGATTCTATGAACTTCTCTTGTGCCACAACGACACCACAAACCTGTGCAAGCTTTCACAAGTGAGTGGTTATTGCCAGTCTAACAGCTGTGGTTTATGTCCTTCTAGACACAAACTCTTCTCAGCCAGAAAAATAAAACACCCCCTCACAAGGTATCTTGGAAATAGACCAATGGATAAGTAAAAACCTGTTGTCAAAGCAATAGGAGTATTATCCATTTCTAAGAGAAACTACTATTTTCTTTGCACTCAGGGCAACTTCAAACTATTAATCTTCCCTACAATTCCACTGACTTTAACTCAGTGGGTTAGAGCATGGCGCTAATAACACCAAGGTTGTGGGTTTGATCCTCATATAGGTCAGTCACTTAAGAGCTGGACTTGATATCCATGTAGGCCACTTTCAACTCAGGATATTCCATGATTCTGTGACTTCTGTTGTGCTCAATGGAGGATGTTTGCACAGAGCAACCCAAGCCTACACTTCCAGTGCAGGAGATTCACAGTTCTAAGTGTATCACAGGACTTCAAGTCCACAAAAATGGAAAAAAAACCATCGTGGAATCCACTGCTATTTCCTCTGGCCATACATCACATTGTCCATTGTGACAAGCGCCCTCCTGGCTCCTGTGTCCCTGCGCCCCGGGTTCCATCAGAGCCCACTGCTACTGCTGTGCCCACAGCCCCCACCCCGGACGCTCCAGCGCCTTCGCCTCAGGGACAGCAACTCTTGTCTTGCTCCTGGGAAGGAGCTCAGCGAGCAACTGGGTGGATCCCCAAGCATCCCCTAGAGGCTGTGCTGATCCCGCAGGGTACAGGTGGGTGCCTGGGGCTGCCACAGGGTGCTCCCAGCTCAGAGGGATGCACAGGACGCTGCTTTGGTGCCTCCACTCCCCCAGCCATGAGGAACATGTCAGAGCTGTGCCAAGTGCCTTTCCTCCTTGTCTTTAGGAAAAATTAATGCACCCTGCTTTATTAGCCAGCCGTTCTGACAATCCTCTGTCCCTTCCATCAACCGTTTGGCTTTCAAGCCTTATTTCTCTATGTGGTTTATGTCACACAAAAGGTAAATTGTCTGTAGAGGATGACATTTGAGTTACAGAAACTCAGTCTTGCATTCAAAGTGGCTCTTAGGAAATACTGTTTACTCAAATTAGTTTTGAGAAAGACCTTTTAAACCCTTACCAAAACTGTGTCACTGCATGAAAACGAGCAAACACACAGTTGTATTAAAACTACAGTTTAACTGCATTTTTTTTTTTTCACATACTACTGTCTTGGGCCCTTGATGGACCTATTTCAGGGACAAAAACTTGGAGTACCCAGCCCAGGCATAGCTTTATACTTCACCTGATACGATCAAAAGCCACATGTTTTTTCAAATTCGTGCCTCATTATGAGATAATACTGTTAAAAGATCATTAAGTTTTAAAATTTAGCTTACCATGCATTTGAAGAGTTTGCTCAGCTCTCAGTAACAAAATTATTATTCCTGTAGTTTATTTCATTCTACAGAAAGACAGAAGTCCTAAATGAATCAGAGTAAAGTGTTCCTGTCTCCAGCCTCCCAATTCCATGTGTTGTTGGCCCATATTTTTTTGATTCTGCACCCAGGCCTGAATACTTTTTAACATATTATTTAAAAGGGAGCAATAAGCACAAAAGTATGAAGGCATAATAAATCCTCCCCTCCTACCCTACTGCCCCAAGGAGCGTCAGCAAGAATGTAACTGGGTGAAAGTTAAGGAAGGGAGAGTGGTGGGGGGGAAAGACACAAAATACACAGGAAAAAACATAGAAAAATATTTCCCAGGTGGAATTCCTGGCCTGGGGATGCCTCCACAACAGCATGCCTTTAAGAATTAGCATTGCTACATAAACCAGTATTACCCAGCCTTTTCTGCACTTGACTGTGTTGAACGAGGGTTTGTACTTCACTGGTTTTTTTGGCAAAGGTTCATATGCTCACAACCTTAAGTAAACATAAAATCCAGCTATCCAGTCCTGATCGTGAATTCTGTATGCAGGAGCTCCGGGCACACGGCATGAAAACAACCCGACTGACATCCACAGCTTCAGTGCAGACCAGGCAACTCCTGACACAAGTCACTGTGCTTGGAAGAAAGTTATCCCTTCATTTAAGAAGATTTCAGATGTTTCATACTTGATTTGCTTTTTTTGCCAGCACAATGAAGGAAATGTCCTGCTTCTGCACGACTTTTTCTTCCTTGTTGGAACAGATGGTGAAGGCTTACAAATACGTGACTGGTATTTTTTCAGTGACTCATAGCTCAGAGCCACAGGTTTCAGACGGTGATAAGAAGCTCACCAAGATGGATGTAAGCGTACTTGAGGAGCAGTATGACCATATAAAACAGAAGCAAAAACTGCAACCACACATTATTGTATATAAAACAGGTACGCTTGTATTCATAGAAAAAAATGCGTTTGTAATGTAAAAATTATTTCTTTAAATCTTTAATAATTCCTAGTTTCATTCTTTTTGTGTTCAGCTTCAAGAGAGGTAAAAGTAAATTCCTTTTCTGTCATTTTGGGGTTTTATTCCTTTTGCTGAAAGATGGTTTTATATTTATATCAATAAGCTTCATGTCAGTGAAATATTAATATGTATTTGCAACAGATGAACATATTTGAGGTAAGGTTTTACATGTTTTTTACCAGTAAAATAAAGTTCTAAACATAAATAGTAACTCTTACAGGAACCATGTTCTTCATGTCTATGGTAAGTGTATTTGTGCAACGTATTCTGTAATATTTCTGCTCTCTTGAATGCTTCCATCAGAACTAGCAATTCTGGGTCATCTTTCTCTTTTTACCTTCTCTATCTGGATAAAGAAAGACTACAGGAAGCAATGGCAAATAGCAAGTAACAAGCACAAATTGGGGTTTTGTTAAAAAATAACTTTAATTAAAAGTCATAGTGGGTAACTAAGATACAAGCTTTGAACAAAAGGTCCTGTTTTGAAAGTATTTCAGTGCATATTGCTTGGAAAGTGCATAGCTAGAAAAACAAGTAATATGTATCACTCATCTACCTGCTATGTCAAACAGAGTTTATGTAAGAAACTTGCCATTATTTTAAAGCTTTTAGTTAGACTACTGCTTACAATACTACACTGATACATCAGATTTCCAAGTTAAAGCGATATTGAGAATACTAAGACAACTAATGAAGTTGTCTTCTGAATTTAATTGTAGTATTCAAAACATGCTTCATTCACCTCTCAGTATTTAGCTCAGTAAGTGCAGAACTTAGGTTATTTCATTCTTTACATTTTCTTCTAAGTTTTTCAGCAGTTCTAGCATTTGGCTGTGTCACACATGATCAAAACAATCAGAAAAAAAACATGTAATTATGAACTGTACAACAGATTTGCTTCTTCAATATTCTTTCATCCAAATGTTTTGAAATTCTCATGTTAAAAGAATTAAGATCTCTATGAGGAAGAAAAAAATATATCTACAAGCTTATATTATCAGGTATCAAAAAGCAGCTAACTTGAAGAAAAAACAGCCCATCTAATCAGCTATAGCAAAAATACGTTAGTTTAAAAAAAGGGAGCAGAAACCTTTATTCAGATTAATTGAAATGAAGTTTCAGATATAATGAATGTAATCAGAGCAGATTTTTTGCAAGGTAATTTGAAGATTAAAATATGTTAGAAAATAGGACTGCACAGTTTCTGGAGAGTTTAAAACGTAGTAGGGCTAAAAATCCACATACAAATATTTTTATACATATGCACATGCCCCAAAACATTCACAAGACCACATAACCTGCTGCACTGAACTTCTATCTTCAAGCAGCCTGTGTGGAAAGAATTCATGTCACTGTTAGAAGCAGTCGGAGTTTGGGCATTTTTAGTTATGCTGAGTTCTCAAGGTCCTAAAAGTTTATCTTTTACATTCCTGTGGAAGCTGGGAAAACCTATTACATGGCTCAGCACTTTGCACCTGTTACATGCATCAGCTTTCAAGCATATGTGGAGCAGAAATGAACACTGCCATATAGGACTGCCCTACACTATCCCGAAATTCAGGTAGTTCCAAAAGGAAGTCCATGTATGTATCAGTGATTCGTACTAGCAGAAAATTTTTTCCCTACCTAGAGGGGGAAATTATGGCTGTACTGGGAAAGGGGTGACAACAACAGCACCACCACAAACCCCACACATACACACAAACTTCAAAGGCCAGACACAAAAACTCTCATGGAACGAAAGCACCTTCAGTCCCTTGGGGTCTTAAAAGTCCCTGACAAAGGTCTTTCTTCTACCTAGTAAAACCCTGCTTTGCTCCTGCCTGGCAGACCAGCTGTCCTTCCATGTAACCACAGGGATTTTGAGCACTGTATGTTTGTTGCACCACAGTTGGAACAGTAACTCCAAGTTTTCTGGAGGACTTTGTATGTCACTACCTGTCTTCAAGAGTCATGAAATCATGGACCTTTAAACATAACTTAAGACCTTTAACTTCTCTGTTTTTTTGACAGAGGGGTTAGTAACCAAGAAGTCACCTGAAAACAACTTTTTTCTGTTTCTTCCCCAATACACACAGCCACATCCGTGCTTCTGCCCATTCCTGATTATTTGAGAACAAAGACCATGACAATATTTGAAAGGCACCATCTATGGGATAATACAACAGTGTATTCACTATTTACTGGCTAAGAAGCTGAAAAACAGTATTTACTTTAGGAATTAAATGGGAGTATTCAGCACATGCAGTCACAACAGAATAAATACTGGGGCTCTGATTGCAGAAATCTCTTCCAAGTATTTCCCAAGATAACTTGAGATAAGATTAACTTTTGCCACTCCAGAACCTTAAAAGTTTCTATTGATGATGACAGTGTATGACCAGATGGTAAACAACTCTGCAACAAGGCTGTAATACACAATTTACAGGAAAAAAAAAAGACAGAAAGACAGAAAGACAGAAAGACAGAAAGACAGAAAGACAGAAAGACAGAAAGACAGAAAGAAAGCTTTCTTGAGAAGTTTGGACAGTGCTGAAGGTGTGTTAATTCAACACCCAGTGGTTCAGGACTATCGCATTTCTATCCAAGGTCATTGCTCAATTTTGTGTGCTGCATCTGTAGCCAAGCAAGGAATCAAATCAACCTTAAACTCAAAACCAGTGCACACTATTAAAACTGGACTGTATTTGTCACTCTGAACTTTCTGATCAGCTCAAGACAGATCATAATTCTTCTGATGACCAGTTCATAAGGTTCTAGATAACACCTGAAGTTGCCTATTAATGTCAGTTCAACCAAGAGCAGAGTTAACATCCACAAGAATGTGCAAAGCTACTTCCCCTCAGTCTCTCAGTTCCATTCTCTCTTGATTTGTCTCCAACACACAGAGAGCTGTGGTTTTCACAGCTTGGTGCAATACTGTGCTGTTCTACAGAACACACAGGGCTCTGTTTTGCACGTGGACCTTTTTGTAGCCAGCCAAGCTCAGCTCTACTTCTTGGATAAGGTCCAGTCATAACTTTGATTCTCACTGCTGCATGGTAGAGAACTGTGTGTTCTTATCTCTCCAAGTGGTGTCACCCTAAGAAATTCTGTTAACACACTTCACTGTACAGATGGATGCACAAACACACCTGTATCTCAAAGCTCTGCACGTGCTTCAGTCTCCTTTCTCCCAGTAACGCAGCACGAGAGCCAATGTGGGCTAACATGGTTCTCCCTCCCAACCATGCTGCAAAACAGCTCTTATCAGATCAACCCTGCATGGCCAAGGAGCAGAAAAAGTTCTGTGATATTATGCTGGGGTTGTTGTTTTGGCAGTGGGAGCCAAAGGCAGCAGTGAAAGCCCTTGCTTAGCAAAATCCCTGTTGTACAGGTTCATTTACTGCCAGTAAATCAGCTGGGTCTGACATCTGCAAATACTTATTCATAAAGATGACACAAAAGGCAGCTATAAAGCAGAGGTTTGCTGTTGGGTATTTGTGCAGGCAGCATCCTACTCGAACTAGCTTCATTTCAAATTCAGGGTTACAATCCTTTTAAAACAGCTGTTCAGAGACACTCAGAATATAACTGGCACTCTTCTATGTCTACTTTTCTCCCTGTAATGTGTTTCAAAACTTATACTGCAACAGACACAGTCGCTATAACTCAACCCTCTAAATAAGGCCAGTATTCTGCACAGCCCCTACTTTAAACTGTATTTATACTAACTGAAGTATATTTCATTTGTGTCAATGGATTATCTTTAGTGTAATAGATCGGTTTCTGTTCATTTTCAAGACACAGACAACCAGTCATGTCCAGCAATTTGATGACTTCTACATGTAATTAAAGAAGTATTAGCATTTCTATCCCTAATATCTTAAACATTTTTAACAGTAGCTTTAATAGTGCTTTAGAAATCAAGCTGTAGGGGTAGAAGAATAAAAAAAAAAAGGAAACCAGTTTCTCTCCCACTGTTACAGCTACTCTATACCTTTCACAGAGGAAGCAGATTCCTCTAAGTGATCATTCAGGCAACATTAGTGTGATAAGGTATTTACACAATTTATACGGACTGGAATAGTAAAATTGCAGTAAAATAATAAAAAAAAAGCCTATAATGTTAATGATCCCTCATTAATAAAAAGAAGACATTCACAACTTGTTTCATCTAGAAATAGTCAAAATATTATTAAGTTGTGAATACAAACTTCAAACTGTATCAAACAGAACATTTATGTCTTTCAAATTACATCACTTGCCAACACACTGAGCAAGTCCCTACTCGCCTTAAGAGGTTTTGCTTACAACCAATTAATTACTGAAAGTCGATTCTCAATCTGTGCTGTTAATGCATCTTAGAGTACCAGTTAGATCAATATTGTCTTGATAAATTTCCATTTTCATTTGAAAAACTAGGATACCATTTATGCCCTCAGAACTGCAAAAGCAAGCATGAAGTAGTTCTACTCCTTAACCTGGCATCAGAAGAACTTGCACTACTCGCAGCCACTGAAAGAAAGAGCACAGATAAACTCATGTTAAAGCTTTTCAGATTAGTTTATGCTGCAGAAATCATACCTTTGACTTTTGTCACCATAGTAATGTGCACAAATGCATTTCTCTTGCAGGTGGACATGAATCTATTCTCCCAGAATCAATGGTCAACCCTGTTCTAATTAATAAGAAAGTTAAAAGATCAAAGTCATATAGAGGAGATGTCCCTGTCAGAAAGGTCACACTGGAGGCAACCAACAGTGGCAACTCAGAAGACAACTTGTTATGGCGTGTCCACCTGGGAACTCACCGCCTGAGGCAGGGCCCTGGACAAGGAGATTCCTGGGATCTTTCCCACTGCAACAAGGCACCATGGAGTTTTGACAACCAGAGACTGATTTCAAAGGGAAATGACACACTGCAGACCAAGGAATATGAAGGAGCAAGTGAACTGTCTGAGCTCAGGCAACTGGGAAGCTCAAGCGTGTTGAACAGTCCCAGGGAAGAGAACGGCTGCAACATTTCAAGCTCCTGCCAAAAGCCTCCTCTGAAATCAGCCACCGCAGCACCTCCTTTCCCAAATAGGAAAGGGCCCAGAATTTCTGAAGCAGCAAGGAGGCTTGGATTATATGTCTCACAGTGAGGACATTCAGTAATACCTAAAACTTAGTCAAAAACTTAACTAAAACTTAAAATAGCCAAGTAGTCTTCCCAGTTCATTACACAGATCAACCTGCTGAGGGTCTACTACTTTTATTAGCCATGGAAGATTCTGACTAGATAATCTTTAATATCTTTATAATTTTTTACATATTATTTCATCATTCACTTTCAAGATATTCAAGATAACTTCTGATGTATTTTTTAAATCAATTAATAAAACCTCTGCTCATTTCTATTGTTGTAAAGAGACTTAGTAAATATAATTTCTTTCTGATACATAAATTTATCATAATATATTGTTGGTTCCCATCTATCCCTAGTGTTTCATTAGAGAAATAATGAGGTCTCCCCTTCTGCAAGATCTTTAGAGGGAGGAGACCCTCTCTTGCAGGTGCTTTTCAATGACACAAACAGGAGCTATGCATCGCCCACTTCCGGCTGCAAGTGTTCAGACAGGTCTCTTTTTCAAATGTAGGCTTCACAAAAATTGGAAATGGGAAATGTCTCCACATTTAATAATGGGTAGGATAGCATAGTAACTGGGTTTTTTTCTTCACAGTAGTTCAGTATTTAAAGAGTGATTAGGAAGAAAAAAAAAGATAAAGCATAGATATACCTAATAGGTATAACAGGTAAAAAGTACTAGATAACAATTAGTCCACATGAAACAAATTACCTGGAAGAAAATACTTCAAGTATTTCATTGTCCTTTGATTGAATTAGTTATCTTAATTAAACATGGACCTTGAAAACCTTGGTTTTAAAGTCAGTGCAGGTTTATGCATGGACTAAGTAACTAACTCCTTTGTAAACTCCTTCATACAAACACTTTATCCTTTCCTCAGGCTTCTCTAGCATACTACTGTGCTTTGTACTGACTGGAACTAATTTAGAAAAGGCATTTTGCCTTTGGAGAATCTTTCAATTTAATTTCCAAGGACATTATGAAAGAACATTTTCAGTAAGTTTTCATTTGTTAGTGGAGTAGTTTCAGTTATGAGAAAAGTGGCTATACTAACATTTCAAGAGACTGGAATACTACACACACACAATTGTCTAATGAGAAAATGACGGGTTTTTTCCTAAAGCAGCTGTGGTGAAAATGAAATAGGAAAATCAGGAAAAAACTAAAACTTCAAACACTACTAAGTCCCACTTCTCAAGTGGGCAAAACCTTTCCTGTTAACTTCTTCATGTTTGGCCATCATGGGCAGGAGCTTTCATCACTGTTACCACAGGCTAAGTTTCAAGCACTGAACTTAAGACTGCCATAAAGCAAGTTTACTCTGAGTTTATCAGTAGGCAAGCCTGACTGATTTATGCACATGGGGGAACCTGGAATCCTGAAATTCTAGTTCAATGTCTTGTTCACAAGCCCATGATTCCTGTGAGGTTCCCATTTCCAAAGCTGGAAACGGGACCCTCATGTAGTCCGCATGACTTCCTAAGGAAAACGTTAGGACAGTCCTGCAGGTCCCTCCATTCTAGAATATTTCACACTGCAGAGCAATGATTTCACTTACACATAAATAAAATAGAATAAAATAGAATAAAATCCCTTTGCTGCTGGGACAGCATGCTGCTGGTCACATGAAAGAATCAGCCCGCATGAGTTACTTGTAACTGGTGCTACCCATTAAAATAAAATCTTATGTCTTTTACAGGTCTCAAAACCATTCCAGGCCTTCTGAGAGCCTCAAATACAAAACACAGTATTGAGCAGCCCATATTGTACAGCCAGATCCCTGAAGCCTTGCACCTTGCTCCCATTCCAGGACATTTCGGGAACTAGAAGTGACACTGGAGCACTGCCTCAGCCTGAGGTGGTGTTTAGCACCAGGTTTTCCACACCGCTCATGTATTCTTCCAGCCCAGTCTCTGAACCCAGGTTAACTGTTGACAGCCTCACAACCAGGCAAGACCCTGCCCACTCTGTTGATGGGGAAATATAAACTCCCATGTTAAATCTCACCTACGACACTGATGCCTTCAAAAAATACAGGAAAAAACCCAAACTGCACATTTGTGCCTCGCACACAGACTGGTGGTAGATGAGGGGTGGCTACAGAACACTCAGACCCAACCCTAGCCTTTTCTGGAGGGACAGTCCCTCAGGCAGCCTTGGGGACCCCCACCACATCCTAGGGATGAGCAATCAGATACTCTGGAGCCAGAAGCTCCTGCTATTGTCCACAAAATCAGGTTCATTACCCAGTGTGCAACAAGCCAATAATTACACACTTGAGAGAGACATGATTTATTTCAGAGTCGTGCAAGCCTGGGTGCTTCATGGTACTCCACGAATCAAGTATGCCAACTAACAAAACTTTTTACTATTTATACATTTTAGCAAACAAAGGCATTATTGTTCATTTGCTCCAAGTTAGGTAGTTCTCTTGTTAATTAGTATTCTATCTTCTACTGTTTAATGATTCTTTCGCTTCTTATGCTAATTATTCTGCATGCTCAGTCTTTCTGTTCTTTTGAGTCAGTGGGTTTCTTGGGTCAGTAGTTGTGATGTGTCCCTGCTGGAATTACCTTTAACCCAGTTGGAGCTGAGTTGGTTTTATTTGCTTCTTCCTTATCTTCGAGTTCCGCCAAATGTCCTTGTGGCCTGTAAATTCTGCATTCTTTGTGTCACTATCAGTAGCAGCTCCTTCTTCCCAAGCTTTGTTAACCTTCCCCAAGGTCTGAGATTATTGAAACATGTCAAGCCCTAAACCTTAACAAGGTTGGTAATTCTACCAACAAGTAATTTATTTTTATAACACCTGGCCATCATTTTGAACTTGTAAGCTGCTCTTTCATAAGTTATGTCTCACAGAACCACAGAATGGGTTGAGTTGGAAGGGGCCACAGTGGTCATCTGGTCTCATGGCACAGGAGATTGTATCCAGGTGGTTCTGGAATAGTGAGGGAGGACTCCACACTGTCTCTCGGCAATCTGTTCCAGTGCTCGGTCACTGTTCAGGGAAGACGTTTTTCCTCATGTTCAGATGGAATTTCCTGTGCATCAGTTTCTGCCCGTTGGCTCTTGTCCTGTTTCTGGGCCCCACCAAGGAGAGCCCAGTCCATGCTCTCGGCACCCCCTCTTCAGGCCCTTACACACATTGATCTCAGGGACAGGATGAGAAGACACGGCCTTAAGCTGTGGCAGGGGAGCTTTCGGTTGGACATTTGGAAAGGAAAGGAAGATTAGATACTGGAATGGGCGGCCTGGGGAGGTGGTGGAGACACCATCCCTGGAAATATTTAAGGAAAGACTGGACGTGGCACTCAGCTCTGGCTGATGCAGTGTTCCGTCACACGTCAGACTCGATGACCTCAGAGCTCTTTTCCAGCCTAACTGACGCTACGATTCTGTGATTCCTTTCTTTTTCACTAGGCTTGAAAGCATGCAAAGAACCAAACACTAAAGCACCCCGCCCGAAGGCAGCTCTGCCACAGCGCGCGTCGGGCAGCGGACACGCCCCGGCCCCTCGGAGTGAGGGCAGGGCGCGGACATGGCGGGCGGGGCGCGGCTTCACGCACGTCACGCCCGTCTCCCCGGGCCTTCCGGGCTGCCGTAGGAGCCGCTCCCCATCCTCTCCCTCAGGGACAGCGGCCGCCGCCAGGGCGCAGGTGGGTGCCCGGGGCCGGGGCCGTGCTGGCACGGCCGCGCTGACAGCGGGGAGCTGGGGGTGCCGGAGCTGCCCTGGCACGGGAGGCACTGGATGTGCTCCTGGGGAGGGATGAGGATGCCCCGGCACCCCGGGCCCGCAGGGATGGGGCTGTCGTCCCTGCGTGTTTGCTCATGACGCTGCTTCAGTGCTTCCCCTCCTTCAGGCACGGAGAAATGTGACAGAGCTGTGCTTTCCACCTTTTTAGGGAAAATTGATGTGTCCTCCTTTATTATCCAGCCGTTCTGACAATCCCCTGTTCTTTCCACCAACGATTTGCCTTTTGAACTTGGTTGCTGCATCTTATGTCATGCATCTTATTTCTCCACTTGTTTTATTTCACGTATAAGGCAAACTGGGCTTAGAGGACGAAATTTTATTTGCAAAAGCTCAGTTTTGCATTCAGAGTGCTTCTTGGGAAACACCCCCGGTTGTTTACTCAAAGGAGTTTTGAGAAAGTCCCTTTAAATTCATACCGAAAGTGAAATTGTGTCAGGAGTTCTTGTGGCGTTTCGTGGCTGATGGAAGAGTGAGTCACAGATGTTTTTGCTATGGATTCTCATGCAATTTAGTGATGGTGTGATGGAGTTTATTTTAAGTGTTAGAAATGTTACATATAAAATCATAGGTTTTGTGTTTGCGAAAGCAAAATTTTGTTTTTTATATAAAGGGTTTGTAAGAATAAGTTTGACTGGAGACTGCAAGGGTGTTTTCTGTTTTGATAGCTTAATTAAAAATCACAAACTTACTAAGCTATAATATTGTTAAACAGATGAATGACCAGTTTATAAATATCACCTGTATTTACAGTTCTTAATCTTAAGCATAGGCTGCAATTTTAAATTTTATCTGGGTGACCCAAAACCATGAGCAACTTTTTTTTGTTAATGTTAAGTAGAATTATGGGTATAAAATGGGTCTTCAGTATAACTTAAAAGTGGGAAAATGATGGTTACAAGCTGTTCATGAGAATTCCCTGGTGTATTTTGGGAAAGCTGCTTTAATAACTACAGTGCAATGTTTTGAAAATTGAGTGGTTTTGTCACTTTTGCTTTGTAAATGCCACTGTTTGCCTTGGCTCTAAAATAATAGCAGTTGCATCCCAGCAGGAAAAAGAATGTGTGGTTGTCTCTGCTAGTATTGACAGACACTGTGCAAATTACAGCAATCCAACTGGAAAGATTGTTAAACCATCCACTTGCCCAGTTCATCCCTCTGACTCCTGTTTAGGGGAGACTGTTGTCAGTGCAGCTTCCAGGGAATTCTTTGTAGCTCAGCTAAAGCTGGGCTTGAGGTAAGGCTGACCAGTCAACTTACCACATATTGGATATTTGCCTATATTTTTTTCGCCTCAAATAGTGTTTTTCCGAGCCAGGAGCAGTTTTTGAAACAGACAACTCTTCCCTTTTCTCCTGAGAGCTGTGTGCCAATAAACAAGAATGAAAGATGGAAGCCACTCTGAAAGAAAAGTGAAGCTGATTAATCAAATTTCATGCCAACCTTAGTGCATGTATGCCAACATTTTAAATGCTTTTCTGTATAAATTGCAGGACATTTTCCATATGATTCCCAGTGTCCAAGAGCCACAAGTCTCCCATGCTTTATCATGCACCTAGTTATTTTTTTTCTTCCATTGAGATCTCTGCATGCACCTTTCCTTGCCCTCTGTGTGCCTTCCCTGCTTCTTGGGGTGTTTGGTTTTTGTTTCTTTTCCCAGGAACATGCTGATTGACTCAGAGTTTCCTGCTTTCTCTGGGCTAAATCAGAACTGGTGGATTGAGCAGCTCCATCCAGAGCAGGGCAGAACAACTGAATTGTCAATTTTGATGTATTGACACTTTCTGCAATCACAGTTCACATGAGGGGATAGGAAGAGGTTTAATTTGTCTCAAAATGGCAGGGCCCTTCTAAGTTATCTCTACTCCAATCCAAATTTCACCCTCTTTTCAATAATTTTTTCACCATTTTTTCTCATAGTTTGGCCTCAGTTTCCTCTCCTCACCAAAATGCATGAAATACATTTAATACTCATCTTTAATTGCAGAATTCCAAAATGTCATTTAGACTTCTTGAAAACCAAAATATCTTACTACACGAAAGCTATATTAAAGGATTGTTTATTTTTCTTTCTTTTCCCTTCCAACTGTCCTTTTTTTTTTTTTTTTTTTAAAGAATGGCACAAAAGAAGTATTTGATAGCAAAACTGACAAGCTGCTTAAGAGAGGACAAAATTCAGCTATGGAAACCACCATATACAGATGAAAAAAAAGAAGCTGGTAAAGAGATGAAGGTAAATATTTTCTCTGAGTTGATGTCATACATCTTCCATGTCATACTGCTGGTGCACTTACCCAGTTTTTCTTCTCGTTTTCTCAGGAGCTTGTACAAAAATACTCATCCAAGCTGAATATCAATGAGAATGATACAGAGAATATGCTTGAAGAAATACGGTGTAAAGCAATTGAGCGTGGGACAGGAAATGAGAATTTTAAAGTGACTGGGATTGCAAGACTTGATATATATCTGCCTCGTAGAAAAGTGAGTAACACTGCAAAAAAATCTGCATAAGTAGCTTCACTTCGAGCTTTTGAGTTCTAGATCTGTGTCTATGCAGATATTTTTACTTCAGCTTTTTGAATGAGTGATCTGTGTCAGGTATATAAAACATGGGGAGAGGGGGAATTACATATTTCAGTTTCCCAGGTATACAGGAATATCGTGGCAAAGGAATATGATATTGAGGAGATGAGTAGTTTTTCCCTTTAGGATTTCATGACAAATAATATTTTAATTAAGAAAAATAAGTTCTATTTAAGTGTCTGTTTCAATTTGATTCCTTCTGATGTGACTGCTTGTATTAGCAGTAAAGAACAGGTGTATTTTTTCAGCTGAAGAATACCTCAAGTGCAGTCAGCCTATTAATGTTGCTTGAACTTGGAAATGAAAAGCAGGATTTTCTGTTGTGATGGCACTCACCTGTTCCCTTCATAGATTCATAGAATTGCAGAGTCACAGAATCATTAAGGTTGGAAAAGACCTCCAAGATCATCATTCCAACCTTTACCTACCACCACTTTGTCAACTAAACCATAGCACATAGTGCTTCTTCCAGTTGTTTCTTGAACACTTCCAGGGATGGAGACTCCACCACCTCCCTGGGCAGCCCATTCCAAAGCTCAGCCTTCTAGAGCAGACTCCTAAAAGCTTCTCCAACAGAGAACTGAATTAAGTTTTGCCCTTTTAAAGTCAGGTTTCAACTTCTAATTTCAGGCATAAAGTACTCCTGTAGTGAAAAATAATTACCTGGGCTAAAGGGTAGAGAGTTTTAAGTGATTGCCATGCAGATACAACAACCAAATAGTTTCATAATTCTACTTTATAATGCTGCTGGGCAAAGAGGGGAATGAATTAATTTAAAATTCCAGTTTATCTAATCTGGGACTAGAGACACTAACAGGAATTAATCATAACCTAGCCAGTCACAGGTGAGTAGCATAATTGCAAAGCACAGTTAAGATTGGAGGTGCATAATTAAATTAATTTAAATTGTTTGGCTCTGAATTTAGATTTATTTAATTCTGAATAGTCTGCTGTTATAATGCTTATTTTTAGCACTATATAGCAGGTACAGGACTGGAAATTACTATTATGTATGTCCAGCCATAAGCCTCTAAACATAATTGTTATTTGAAAAAGAAATGTTACTGTAATTAAGAAAATGTCCGAAGTATCTTGATACCATGCTTTTCCTTCCCTTTCTTTTCCCCTAATTACTACAGAGCAGGAAAATCCCACTGGAAACCAGTCTGTTCATCACAGGCAAGGAGCTCAGATCCCAGTAAGTGCAATCATCCTTCATGCTTCTCTCATGAGATACCATCCTTCATACAGCATTAAAAAAAAAAACAATTTAAAACAAACACACTTTTTGTTTGAGTTAAGCTTTTTTTTAGCATGTATTCTCTGAACAGGATGTCCAGTGTCCTTGTAGGGCAGTTCTTCATGGGAACAGCTGTGGTTTAACAGATGGAAAACAGGAAAAAGATAGTGCTGTGTAAATCCCCAGCAAGTACCTGAGAAGGCACCAGTGATCAGTGTTCCAAATCTGTAACCAGGCAGATCTTCTGAACAGTGAACATTACCTTCTCTTTCTTTTGTGTTTTTAAGCCTAAAATAATCAGATTCTTTTCTGTCTGTTTTGCTTTTTCCCTTTTTGTATCCCAGATTTTCCCTATATGGTACACAAAGCTCTCTGATGATGTTATTTTAATTCTAGCAGCCTTTTGTAGCAGAAATTTTAAGCCTTTTATAAGCACTAATTGCTATTGTAACAACAATATTGTGTAGCCTTACAAATTTACGCTCATGGATGAAATTATTTATTTCACAGGATAGCACAGGAATATGCATTACAAGAAAATGCTGTCAAAATAATCATAAATAAGAAGCAGCTTGATCTGGGTATGTATCTCTAGTTAAGGATACCTTTATGCTAATTTTCTAGTTTTCTAATTCTCAGAAGAAAAATGGCCTTGTAACTATATTAATTTCAGAAATTTCCAAAAAATAGCAGTTATATTTGTCAGGTTCTGCTTTACAGGAAATGTAATAAATTATGATGATCAAAATTCTTAAATAGAATTAGATCAGTTAAAGGAATACTGTAATAAATGTTGAAAATCCCCTTTTCTAGCGTTGAAACACTGAAAATGCACATTTAAAAGAAACTAAATTTCTTCCAAAATTTTACTGTGTAATAGCACTTGCAAAGACTTTTTGTATTGCTTTGCCCATGTTCAACCTGTCAGACATGTGGGAAGTGAGGATACAGCTTTTGCTTTGCTGATGGCCCTGGAATATATCAGAATTAGAACCATGGAACTGATAAAAGGAACTTGGATTCAGTTCCCAGTTCCTCTGTCCTGTCCTCTTGTGTATGATCCTGGACATGTTCTTATTCCAGTTTTTGCCTGAAGATCAATTAACTGAAACAGAAATAATGGTATTTTTGGTATGTCTTGAAAATAACAAGGAAAGAAACGTATCAGTCGCTTCAAAAGCACTTTAAAGATGCAAGTCTGATTCTAAATTTTGCTGACTATGTCGGTAATTTTCATGGTTTTTGACTGAGTTCTCAAGTCTTGAAATTTCAGTACTTCCAGTACTTGAATTGTATAATTCACACTCTGTTTTGCAGGTAAAACTCTTGAAGACCAGGGTGTCACACACAACGCAAAAGTTATGGTGCTTCAACTGGAACAGAGTGATGAGGAAACCAAAAGAAAAGTTCAGGAAGAAGAACTTCAGTGTAAGAAAGAAAAAGAAATAAATGACAAGATGCAAAGAACTAAGAAGGGTTTGGAAATTCTAGCAGAGAGAGGTAAGTAGGCTGGTTGGGTTCAGGGGGAGGTGGGTGTTCATTAATTTTTGTGCATCAAAAATTATATTCTCAGAGGCCTTTCAATGTGGAAGAGTGCCTATACCATGGCTGAATTTCAGTTCATACTTTTGTAGGTTTCTACCTACTTGAAAACTGGATTTTAAGTTGGCTAAAACTTTATTTTCTACCCTTTTTACATAACTAGAATGCTACAAAAAAACTTTGGCACTTTGAGAAGGATATAATACGAATCAATTATTTAATTGGCCCTTGGCAGTTACAGGTCTGAAGACTTGTGAGAAGCTTTAGGTTTATTGTAGACATAAGCAGAGTGGCATGATGTGTTATAGGTCATGAAACACTTTTTGTAGTTCAGCTATGGCTGTGTGTAACCATGGTCTCATTGTGCAGAGCAACTCATTTGTCACTGTCATCTGCAACATGGCTGTTGTGTTCTTATTCCCTTGGATGTTAATTCCTGGCAACTGTGGATTAAGTTAAAGGGATTTACTTCACTTAACAGTAATAATTTTTCAAAATGAGGTTGTGTTTGTGAACTGCAGTGCTTGATGGTGAGTTTAAATCACTTCTCTATTCCATTGTTTCACAAATCCACAAGCAAGGAACTGTGGAGCTGAGCAGGTAATGAATTCCTGCCAAATGCAGGAACACCTGAACAAAGCTTCAAAGCTGGTGACAGCCAGTTTCTTACCATAATATCAGATTTTGAACACGACAGAGGTGTTTGCATTTTTTGGACTTAAGGAGTGATTTAGACCCCAAATTTTGAATCCTGAATGGGGTCTCTTTATGGTTTTTGCCACTGTCAATTACAGCCAATCCCAGAGTACAGATCAGAGTCTGTAATGGGCTCCCAGGCTGGAGGTTCTGTGAGAAGTGTAGTAAGGGTTTAACAACCCTTTTGTTTCACCTGAGAGAAACCTCAGGGCAGAAGCTTTTAATCTCAACAAACTCTTCCTTAACTGTCTTCTGCTTACAAGAAAATCATCTTTTCATTGTAAATAGAATGGAAGTTAAAACAAAATTGATAGTTTGGTTATAAGCATTAAAGATGTGGGAAGAAAAATACTGAGCTGTATTTTTTTTCAGCATTATCAACTGTGCTCAGCTATATTTTTTAAATATTGTATGCTTTAGTTGATACATCATTTCAAATGCTATGTTGTGTAAAATATAGGTGTTTTGTCTTCTGCAAAAAAAACCCCTTCTTTATAATTCATGTAACTTTTAATACTGTATCTAAATTTATGCATGTACAAGGCCTTTTCCATAGTGACCTTTCTAGAATTTCCTCATGTTTACGTGGCCAGAGCCTCTGTTGGTTGCTATGTCCAGAAAAACACACATGCAGCCTTTATATGTAATTCTGATTTTGTTGTTGTTGTTGTTTGCTGTTTTGTTTAACAACATATTTACTAACATAATCTTATGGCAGCAGAGTTGCTCTGTTGAAGGTGGTGTTTAAATTTTAAACTTTTTTATATCTTTCAGAGGAGTACTTGGATCCAGACTCTGTTCCATACCTAGATATAGCTAATCAAACTGGAAGGTCAATTCCGATTCCTCCTCAAGCTAAAAAAGTAGGTGAAAGCATCATACAGTGCTGTTAAGATGGCTCTTTAAAGCTTGGTCTGTGAAACATTTAAAATAGGGGTTTGAAATACAGTCAGACGTCCTGGGGATGTAACCCTGGGTCCACTACATGTTTGTTTAATTCAAATACATTAGAAATAAAATTTAAGGTGAACTCTATAGTAAACTCTATATTTCAGTCACCTGGAGACAACCTCTGAATGCTGATCTCATTACAGGTCTAGTCTTGCACTGACCTCTGTATCATCCATATCTTACTTTTGCAGTTTAAGATGGGCTTTAATTTTGTTGTATCCTAGTGCCTATTATAAATTTTAGGTGTCCTAGAAAGGCATGAAAGTAACTTGTTTCTTAGGCCTTATTTCCATTTGGAACTTGATGAGTCTCTCTAAATTGGACTCTGTTAATATAGTTTTTAGATCTTTTTCAGTGTATCCCCTTTCAAACTTAAATTTGTTCATCATTCAAGAGTGTTCCACATTCTCAACTGAAAATAGCTTTGGTTGAGTGCAAGTATTGAGTTACAGAAGGAGTGACACACCTGATGTTGGCCACTGAAGGAGAAGACTAGCAATAAGTGCTGCCAAGATTACTGGATTTTCTGAAGATAAACAAATTTTTTACAAATACTTGGAATTACACCCCAGAAAAAAAATTGTGAAGAACTGAGCCAGTGTGTGCCAGCTGCTGTTCCAGCCTCTCCTGAGGCCTGCTGTGATTTCTGCATCACCTGGAGTCTCTGGGTGATGGAGATGACACTGTCCACTCTAACAGTGCATGCTGTTCTAATGAAGTGGTGAACATAATAATTCACCTGAAGAGTTAAAGCATCCGGTGTTCAAGTGAATGACATTTCATCAGTATTGATCAAAAATAAGAGGAAGTATTGCAGGTTGTTTCTATCCAGAATTATTATTACATTTCCATTTGTTGCGTTGCAGGAGTGTTTTCTTGACACATTCAAAATTTAATTTTCAGTTATAATGTTTCTCAGGAGGTGAATTTCTAGGTTTTGCAAGATAACTGTGATAGCAAAGCGAAACAAATTTGATGTTGTTAGGAGGTGTAGTTGAGCTTTGTACCACTGAGCTCTAATGCTGAGCTTTGTACTACTCACCATTAAAAATCTCTCTGGGGTTGCATTCTTAAAGTAAGCGTGGTGCAGCATTTCATGTGCCAGTAACATCCATTGCTTTTAACTAGGCAATATCTGACATTGTCAGATGGGAGAAAAGTGTGAAGCAGTGTGAAATGGCACTGGTCTTACAGAACTGATACAGTGGTATTTTTCTAGAAAGAACAAGGACTCTGATGGATTATCTGGATATTTCCTTTTAGCTCTTTGAGCTGGGGAGGTGCCGTCAAAAGTCTCAATCTGTTTTTCTAGGCGCTTGTGCTGGCTATGGGTTACCATGAGAAGGGCAGAGCATTAATGAAGAAGAAAGAATATGAAATAGCACTGCCATATTTGTTGGATGCTGATAAACACTTCTGGTAAGAACATTTTGAGTCCTTGCATCTCTCTTTACTGTCAGCCCATAAAGGAACAGCACAAACTCTACCTATGCTTATAAATCAGGGCCAGTTTTGCTTGGGGTTGCTTCACACCCCGTCTTGCAGATGGGAAACAGCAGATAAAGCTCTGACTTGCAGTGACAGGTGGCTTCATGTACAACAGCTGAAACAGATACTGCCACTGGGCAAGTTAATCTTTCATAACAACATAAACAGAAACTGTCAATATTCATGTACCGGGTTATAAATTGCAGGAGAGACAGTTACGGATATTCATTTGCAGTTGCTCCTGTGAAGTAATAATTTCTTGTAAAAGGTGGAACAGATAGCTGAGATCAGTAACCATACCAGGGCTTCTGCAAGTAAATTAGTTTCCTATCAGCTGTCAGAGCCATAAATTGCTCCTTTGAGATCCCGAAAGTCATACTGTCCCTGTCTGTTTCTCATCTGTGTGGGTGTGCAAGGGGACTGGCACAGTACTCAGCATGTTCATGTGCACCGAGGCAGTTTCTCAGTCCTCCCAAAGATTACACAGGGTTTAATTCCATTATGCTTTTAGAGATGCCATCTTAAAACAGTAGCCACAGCTCATTTTGTTACTGTAATGCTTTAAGATGTAGGGTTGGTATCTGTCCCGCATGTCAGTGTACAGGATGGGTGATCAGGACTTGATTCCCATTCCCCTGGCATCAGTTTGTTGCCTCAGATATGAAGAGTGTGCTTTCCACAACATGAGTGTGCACACTTATAAGATGTTGTCTTATGAGTGTTAAAAAGTGTGTGTGTGAGGAAGAAATAAACAACCCTCTCCCAGAAAAGAAAAAAAAAAACTGTTTTATTTTCCAGTGAGTGTAGCATGGAGCTGCTGAACACGGTTGATAATTATGCAGTGCTGCAGCTGGATATAGTGTGGTGCTACTTCCGTCTGGAGCAGCTGGACTGCCTGGATGATGCAGAGAAAAAGCTATCCACAGCACAGAAATGCTTCCAGAGGTGCTATGGGGAGAACCACGAAAGGCTTATTGACATAAAAGTATGCTGGGTTTGATTTAATTAGGGTGGGATTTTTTTCTACATGTATTCAGTTACTGTTCAAGTATTGCGAGACTGGCTTTTAGAAGTTTAGTTTTCCTGTGTATCATTAGCCTGTCATCTGGTTCTGTAATTGTCAGCACATGGAGAACACTGGGCCTGGCAAAAAGGTCATGGTAAGCGTGTGTTTATATGCACAGACATCATCAGGGGTTTAGGTGTGATGCTTTATCTGCACACTGACTGTCACAAAGCCCTGACTGTGTCTTCTCTGAATGTGTAGAGTGTTCTGTTGATAATGAACTGGTATTCTACCACATTCTTCTATCTACATGGTCCACCCTCCTTCTTTAAACAATTCCTTAGGGAAGCTACGGTCGTGAAAAGGTTTTATTTCTACGGCTTTACCTCCTTCAAGGGATCGGGCACTACCACAGTGGCAGAGAAAAGGAGGCTGCAGAGTACATTCAGAAGGTAAGGCAGCTTTAGCTAAAACTCTGGAGTCCTTCACTCCAGCCCCTCAGTTTGGGTTCCATCTTGCATCTGTTCTTTGCTTACTCAGAGAAGCAGGGAGGCATTTTTTGTTTGTATGTTAACAGTATAAGTGGTGACATTTTGCTCTTTCCATATCCAGGCGTCTTCTTTATACGGAGAGCTGTCCATAGATCCTGATAAAGTGGATCGCCTTTCTCTCCTGGGATTCTCGGAACAGGAAGCTCGCCTTGCCCTGCGAGCATGCCACGGGAATGTGGAGCATGCTGCCAATCTGATCACCAACAGGAGAGAGGTAGGGCCAGTGAAAGCATTAAATCACAGATCATCTGAGTTGGGGTGTCATGAGACGTGTGTGTGTGTGGCCAGAGCAGCGTGGTGCTAAATTAAGGACTTGGATTATCTCGCTTTGGCACTGTTGGTGTAGCTGACAGTTTGATGTGTTGGCACAAGTTTGAAACCAAAACTTAATGCATTAACAAGGGTAGCTCTGTCTCAAAACAGATGGAATGAGAGCACCAAAGACCTGTGGTTGTACCACAGAGGCACATGGCGAAGGCTTTGCACCAGTGTTTGCTACTCAGCAGTGCTCCGTATGGGAATAAACCACCAGGACCAAGCTGTCACTCCCAGGCTTGGCTGCCCCCTATTGTGGCTTTGTACTTGGAAGATCCAGGAGGGAAAAAGGATTTTTTTGTGCTAGAGTGAGTGAAGACAGTGCTGTCCAGATCTGAAGTGATGTTTCGTATGCTGAGGAGGCAGTTCTAGACGTAAAACAGTGAAGTGTGGACTGAAAAGCCAACTGGCTGAGGGAAGGCTGAACAGAACTCTTTGGCTCCGTGCCTGGTTCTGACTGTCTGTCCTTGGCAAGTCTTGTCTGTGGGCCCATCTGCCAAACGGGTTTGTCACTTACCACACAGGGCCGGGAATAGCTGCGATGGCACTAGATCCGATCTGCGGAGCGGAAGTGTGGCGACAGGGCTGGCTCATGGAAATGCAGCTTTATTTAGGAACGAGTGTCTGGCAGCACAGTCTGTATTTACAAAAAAAAAAAAAAAAAAAATAAAAAGGACAAACAAAATAAAAAGAAAAACACCATCTCAGGTCAATAAAGCAAGAAACAATCATCTCATCATTCCTACTCTTGTGTAGTGGCATGTTTTAGACTTTTGCTTAAAAATATCCCAAAACTAGAGGACATTCTGCATGAAAAGAATGTAGCCAGAAAATGGCAGCACAGTCTGTTTTTAAAAAAAAAAAAAAAAAAGCCTTTTTCCTCAAGAGATTCAAAGTTAAAGCAAAAAAATCCAAGAAACCCTACATGCACAGGCTGTGTGTTAAAGCATTCCCATGCACAGTGAGCTTTGCAGTATCTGTGCTCTTGCAGGAAAAGGCGCAGATCAGGAGGGAGGAAAGAGCTAAAAGGCGGCAGCGACTGGAAGATATCAATACCCTGAAAAGTATGGGCTACTCCCAGAGAGCTGCTCAGGTAGCTCTTCAAAATACACAGGGAAACCTGGACCAAGCCTTTAAGGTAAATGATTTTTCAGTAGTAGTAGTGTTGTACAAAAGGAATTTGGTTGGGGTTTTTTTTATTGTTTAGCAGATTCTTATTTTCTGTAGTCTGTTTTTTAGTTCACAGCTACCTTTTCTGAACTTTAATGACTGCACTTGCACTTCCTGACCCAATAAATCAGATACCACTTAAGTTGGCTGAGGTTTGCTTTTATCAACCATTGGGCTGCATACACCACTGAGTTGAAGACTGTTGTAGCTCTGTTGCTCTATCCTAATCTCTCTGTTTTATTGCAGTTTATTCTTGACAATCCCGAGTTACTGTTGGAAGATGATGGTGATGATTCTGTGGCCATGGACCAGTTTCAGGTTTCCCAAGAAAGTATTGAGCAAGTAAGCTAGACCACTTGCTTTCTTGTGAGCTGCTTGTCTTGTCTCTGAATTACGCTTGCAAAGAGAGCAGATTTTCCTTAAGCAAAGCTTCACAAATATTCTTTGACCCATGTCACTCAGGCTGTCACACTCCAGGGTCTGGCATCCACTCCTAATGGTGAAGTCACTCGAGCTAACGTGTAATTTGTGTGTACTTCCTGCCCATTGCACCAGCCTGCCATGCATGGATGTGGAGGGGAAGTATGTCCATAGTAATGCTTTATCCCCAAAAAAGACAGCAAATGAGAAATTTATTCAAGTCTCTAAACTCTGCAGTGCACAAGGGAAAGAATTGGAATGTGTATTTCTCATGACAGGCTGTCTGACAAGCTCGTCAGTAATTGGTGTGGCTGTGTAATTGCCTGTGTAACAGGCAAGAAAACTGTATTGCCTAGGAAAAGTAAACAGCACATGTACCCCCCTGATACACTGGAGTGCTATGAAGTTTCATTTTGAAAACAGAAAAAGAATTGGTCTGGTACTAGACAAGAGGCTCTTGATCGTGCTCAACATCCCCATGCCTTTAATAGGTCACTGCCCTGTTAACTGTTCCAGTAAACCAGAGTCAGTGTCCTGGAATTCCTGGCATGCAGCACTTTTCTCTGTGTGAGAGAATGACTGTCAGATGCAGAAGCAGATTCCTGTCAGACCCTGGTGTCAGATGAGCTTGGATTTCCCCAGATTTTCTTTATTATTCCTTTTCCCCCTCCTGCAGCTGATGTACATGGGTTTCAGCCGTGAGTCGGCAGAGCAAGCTTTAAAGGTCTTTAAAGGGAACATCCACGTGGCTTCCCAAACCCTTGCTCATTATGGGGGAGTTCTTCCCCCTTCACTGCTGCTGTCCTCAGAAGGGTCCAGTCCATCAGAGGAATCCACTTCTTCCAAAGACCTGCTCACAGAGTCTGCAGGTGAGAATGTTGCATCCAGCAGGGGGGAAAGGAAGGCAAGGCTTTTGTAGGAAATAGTTAAGTAATTTCTGCTGAAGTAGTGGCACAGGGGCTCCAGTAATGCCCCAGGCTGCTTTTACTGGGAACACAGTTACAGGAAAGCAGCTGTTGTCCCAGGTGAGCTGCAACCCCTGCAGTGACGCCACGCAGGGACCAGAGGGGACAGGCATCAGCTGCAGGCAGGTGCAGCTCAGAAGAAAAGGTGACACTCAGGGTGTCCTGGGCAGGGCTGAGGAGTTTATTCCAGATCTGTGCTCTGCAGGTGGCTGACCTGCCTCCATACTCCTTTGTGTCCCTTGCAGGATAGAACCATAATTGATACTTTCCATTTAACGAAGAAGCTTGCACGTATTTTTTTCTCTCATTATTTGTCAGAGCTGTAGTGATCCCTGTTGTATAATTAAAGGCTTTCCTACACCATGTTTAAATAACAAGGAAAAATGTCCATCCTGCCCTATCCTTTGCAGAATAGTTGTAAGGGGTGGTTGTGCAAGAAGGGGCTGGCAGAGCAGCCACGCTGGTGAAACAGAGAAAGCACCAACTTCTTTCAGAGGTGAATTCACTGCTGCTGCTTTTTATTGGAAGGTTCCTCTAGTTCACCAACAGATGAAGACATGGAGACTGATGCAGTCAATGAAATCCTAGAGGATATTCCTGAGCATGAAGAGGATTATCTGGATTTAACACTCGAGGAAGAAGAACAGATAATTCATGAATACTTATCCTATATACAAGTACCACAGCACTAAATCCCATTAAATCTACTTCAGTTATATGTATTTACCTTGTCAAATTGAGTTTGGATCATGAATGCACCTTCAGCTTATCTCTTACTAAGGGCCTTGAATTCAGTTAAACTATAGTTGGAATACTTAATTCCTGCTTATTTGTAACTCTGCTAAAGCCTACATTTGTGATACATTGTAATTTATTGTCATAGAAAATAGAAACATTTATTTTCAGAAGAAAATTTAATAGAACTAAACTATATTTTTATTGTGAAATAAGTTAACTCGCTTAGTAAAGAAGCATTTCTATACCATTTTAAAATACCAGCTTTAAAAGAAAAACATGGGTTTGTAAATGAGAAACCTTAGCTCATGAGGCTGTAGAGGTGTATCAGCTTTCCAACTTTTCTTCTGAAAGATTTCTAAGAGACATTAATGTATCTGTTGTGCGTGGGTTTATACCGTGTTCTGCTTGTCCCTTGCTGCAGGTGTTACACAGGCAATAAAGGTAACTGTGCTGCTTCTGCCTTCGGTGAGAGACCTCTGTGCTTTGTTAAAAAAGTGGGAACTACCTGGCAGGGCCCTGTCCTGGGGCTGGGGGAGTGATGTACTGGAATTTCCTTTTATAACTAAATAACCACTTTCCCCAAGCAGCTCCGTTTAACCTCTGCAGGTGTGTGGCTTAAGGTTGATGGATTTCCAGGGGATTACGGGATTTTCTGCAGTCAGCTGTTGAACAGAGCTTGGTTCAGGCGCTGTCTCAGTAGTTGTGTCCAGCTCCAGCGCTCTGAAGAAGCGTTTGGGGGTTTTTGTGGTTTTATAACATCCCATTTCCTGCTGTGTAAGCGCTCTTCTGCGCCGGGAACAGACATTGCTCTGCCTGGCAGCTTTGCTTGGACGTGGTTTATTCGCTTTCCATGGCTCCACGCTCTCGGTAGAGGGAGCCCAGGCCCCGTGCGGAGCCGGTGGGAGCAGGGAAGCGGCCGCGCTCTCCACTTACAGCCAGAACAGCAACCGTGTGGTGACAGTGTCTCCTTACCCGGCACTTACCGACCAGGAAATGAGGGCTTGAACTGCTGTGGCACTGCAGGGAGCAGGGCTGTGGCCTGCACAATGACTGCTCGGCTGCAGCAGCGGGGAGTGGTTTTCATACGGATTCCCTCAGCCAAGCACAGCAAAAAGCAGGCAGTGATTACACTGTTAAGGAATTATTTGTATTTCATTCTTCTGTATCAAGGCAAGTGCTATAAAAATTGAGTGGCTTTGTATCTCTACCCTGAAGGCTGAAGGATTGCCAAGCCAGCACTATGAGCTTCAGAGGGAAAGCCAGCTCCAGCACCCATTATACAGTGTTTCTTTACAGGCCAGCACTGAGGAACCTCTGGACAAAATGCAGAGCAAAAACAGAATAGAGAAAAGAATTTCAAATTGAAAACATGCCAGTCATGGATGTAGTTTTAACAAGAAGGAGGTGGAAACATAAAAATTTACTCCTTCCTTCCCCAGCCTCCTGGCATGCTGGCATTGCCTGCCAGCCTCTGGGCATGCACTGAAGGCAGCATTGGGCTGCAGAGGCAGCAGTTCTCCTCTGAAGTGGCTTGCACAGCAAACTGGCAGCGACAACTTCAGAAGGGAAGGTTTGTCCTTGGGGAATTTAAAATTAGCATCATAACATGCAGTGCTTGTCAGAGCAGCCATTCATCAATGATGTAACTCTGCCATCGAAGTTGTAAGTGATCAGCAGGGCAGGAGGCATTGGCTGAAAGCTGTAAGTTAATTTTGACCATGTATTTGGAGGCACTGATATGTTTAGCAACAGGCAGAAGTGGTAATGACTCATTAATTCCACTCTTTGAGATCTCTCTCTGCTGATTGCATATGCAGCTGCTGTATGCCCAGATTGGCTCTTGTGTCTCAGGTAGTGCGTGTGAAGTTTTAAACAGAAAATACAGCCCAGGGGGTCTGAGCAACTCTGTCCATCTCCTAAAGGCTTCCTATTTAGTGTTGTCCTCAGAAGCAAAATACAGTCAGCTGCATGGCAAGCCACCACCAGCTCAGAAACGTGTCACTGAGATACAATGACCAGCCTGAGAGGGTTACAGTGGAATTAAGTCTGCACAATGCAGATGACCTCCCAAATCAGGCTCTTGGTAGGCATTTCACATAATTTAAATGCTGTTTCCTACTAGATGTGGAAACCTGTCAGGTAAGAACTACCCAAGCTGCTTAGGAGGAGAGCAGGGTCTGTGATGGGCCTGGCCCACTGACACAGTGTGACACAGTGGCATCTTTGTGTGCCAGGTGACACCAGGGCAGCACTGAGTAAGGGCTCAGCACTCTCTCATCCCTGCTTTCCCTTAAGTCTGTGCTTTTGTGTCTGGTGACTCCTTCCCCTGATAGGGGAACTGAGCTTTGGCACTCTGGTGCCTCCTGGGAGGCAGGACAGTTCCACACATATCCAACTCCAACCCTAGCAGAGAGGGGAAGGCAAGAAATGTTTCCAAAAATCTATGTGAGTTTTTTTCCCCATATTCCATCCATTCTTAACTGCTGTGCTTCTGCAGCCAGGCCACACCCCCTCTCCCCCCCATATATGAGACAAAAATAAAAACTAGACAGTCAGTTGTCTGTAGATACCACATGTTTATTAATCCATTCTAAAAAAGGATTACAGCAGTTTTATCTTGCTGTAGTACAGAATAAATAAAGCCATAAAAATAAAAACATGTGGTTAGATATTTTTGTACTGGTTCTACAAAGAGCGATATCTGCAAATAGAAAAATAAAAGAACCCTTGGTAATTCATGGCTCAGTGGTTATCAGAGAAGGATGAACCTGGAAAAAGACTGGGAAAACTCTTGAGTTTGACTGTTTATCCAATGCTACTGGCAACCTAGCAAGACACAGCTTTGGGAGGAGGAAAGACAACACAAGGTCAGCAAATAGGGCTGAGGTTTAGCTTGTTCTGTGGCTTATGTTTTGTTAAAAAAAAAAAAAAAAACAAATTAATTTCTGTCCTACTACTCCCAGCTTCCCAGAGAGGTGTCTAGTCTGCTTTAAACTCCTGCTGCAGAGCCAAACCCTCCTGTGCTGGCCTTGTCAGCCAATGCCTGACCCAAAGGTCAGCTTGAAGATGGAATTCAAGGCCATCTTTCACTGCAGGACACGTTTCACTGCCACACTGGGCTGAACAGGGGTCATGGGAGCGGGCAACAGCAATGGCAAAACATCTCATTAGGCACTGGGCAGCCAGAGATGAAACACCTCTGTGCCTGAGGGAATTGACATCAGCAGCCATCAGGAAAGTTCCTAATTGCACACACAGAGTGGTACCTCACCTGAACCACGCTGCCTCCCCTCCCAAGCCCAGAGCTGCTCAGCTGAGTCATCTGCAGCCACAGGATCTGACCTGAGTCCATTTGGCAGCCACAGAGAATCCTGGCTCCTCACACAGAGGTTCAGGCAAAGCCACTTCCCATCTCTTTCCAAGTTCTGGTTTACATGGACACAGTGGTGCAGAAAACAAAAGGTTCAGCTTTGCTCACTGACATAAAGCCTGCTCTGGGCAGTCACATCAGTTCAACAGCCTCGTGCTCCCCATTCTCTTGCTGTACCATACAGCCAACTTTATTGTTGAAGAGACGAGAGAGACTCCCCTTCTGGGAGCTCCTGCCCTGCACAGACCTCTCCTTCTTCAAGCGTCGCTTATTTCTCTTGCATATTCCCCGGATGTCCCAAATCCGTAGTGTGCCATCATGGGAAGCTGTGTAGAGCAGCTCGTTGTGGATCTGGAACAACAGGGTCACACTTAATACCGAGCCATACGGCTTGGAATCGGCACAATCAAACTGTCAAAAGTCAGAGCAAACACAGCTTGATCCCAACACTTAGGCCTGAGCTCATTGCAAGAGTCAGTATAAATTATCACAAAAGCTGCTGAAGTGGGATGAGACATTACCAAGTCAGGACTCATTTCTCAGCCACTTCACAGAGCCATAAACAACAAGTTATTTATAACCCAGACCCTCTAGAAAAGCAATGGAGAACTAAACCCAGTGTCAGAGCAGGCTGTGGCTGGGAATTTCTGCACTGTTTTCAGACTGCTGGTTTTGATGTGGAGCTTAAGTAGGCACCAAAATCATCATCAGTGGACAGCAGGGGGTTCTGCAATGCTTCCGTTCTCACTTCCCTTTCTCCTTTGCAGTAAGTTATAAGTACAATTCCTCCTTCAAACTCCACTGTTCTTCAAAGCCTGCAGTAATTTAACCTGGATTCACTGCTGTGGTTTCATTTCCTTTATGAACCATTTGCTGCTGTTGGTAATGTTCCCAATTGTCCTCATCCTGCCCTGGAAGCCAGAAATCAGTCTTGATGATCTTCCTGTTCCTGCATCAGTCTTGTCCCCGCCGTGGGTACTCTGTGCCAGCCTGCCCATGCTGTGACAGTGAGCATCCCCCTGGCTTACATGAAGCACCCCACAAGCACCCCACCCCTCATCCAGCTCTCCTTAATATACTTAAGATCACCTTAAGATTGCCACTTCTCAGTGCTCTCTCTTCCCAGGTTTTATTGCCCCTGTACAGCTGGAAATTAAGTTACAAAGAAGAACGCAAAGCCAAGCTTTGGTCTTGTCTATTCTTGGGGCTGCCCAGGGTGATTCTATCAGGTACTCCCCAAACACATCCAGGTGCCCACCTGCTACACAGCAACTGCCCGGTACTGGGAGTTTGAAGTTTAAGATCATACAGCCCCTTGCTAAGTCAGAAGAATATACATGAGAAAACCATATTTACAACTTTATGTGCTTGGGATCAACTCCAAAAGAAATTTTATCTCCTCTCTTTTTCTTTGGACTGTCAGCCTGCCAGAATTACCAACGTCTCACACTGTTAATGAAAATCTTCATTCTGCACACAGCTTATACTGAGTTCCCAAGGCAGAGAGCTGCAGGTTCTTAGAGTGGCTGCTTCATCTCTGGAAGTGTTCAAGGCCAGGTTGGAAGGGGCACTGAGCAACATGGTCTCGTGGAAGGTGTCCCTGCCCGTGGCAGGGGGGTTGAAATGAGGTCCCTTCCAATGCAAACCCCTCTAAGATTCCATGGGTTTTGCATGGCCACCAAGGATTATTAATTCCTCCTGTTTTAACTATTAAATGCCAGTCTCACTTGAGCCTAGACAATATGCAAACATTAACTTTCAGTTTTTAGCCAGAAGCAGAGACTCCTCCATTTGCCTGGCAGGATGTGGGTCAGATATCACTGCTGCTTCAGACTGTTTAGGGATGCCATGCCCCAGGGCGGTTCGGGGGATGATGCTAGAATTATTCTGCCTGCATAAGGCAGGAATTTCTTTTCCCCTTAGAGCACTGCAAACACTTATCATTAGTGTCTTGTAATGGAAAGGGTCTCATGAGGCTGGAGTCCATTCCATGCCTCACAAAGCATCAGTTCATCTGTCTCAGTTCTCGTGGCTGCTTATCCAACCTGACCTGAAAAATCCCTGATCCCAGACATGGGGTTGTCCCTGGGGACTTATTCTGTGGTTTCACTTATTATTATTAACAAGCTTTTGTAAAACTACATACAGAATATTCAAGTCTTATCCTAGAACAACATCCAATCCAAGACACACAGAACAGTCAGCCACACCAGTTCCCACAAAAAATGAGGGAGCAACCAAAAGGAAGAAACCCCACCATGAAGCCCCTTCCTGACCTGGATACAGTTGATGATGAACTTGTGTCCTCGGAAGATCTTCTGCAGGACTCCACTCCTGGAATTGAAAGCTCTTGCACAGGCATCACCACTTCCTGTGAACACTGACACACAACCACACAGCACAGCCAGATGTGAGCAGCCACGTGAGGTCAGTTCATACAAGTTCATAAATGTACCTAAAACCAGCTCCCAAGGGACCATGACATATCATTTTGATTCTCTCCTCAGTCAAACCAGATCATTTTTATTCTGCTGACCCCAGCATGCTTACTTTCAGCTGTATTTTTCAAAACACTGAACTGTCTTCAGACTGAAGTTCCTACACACACCAGCATTTCACTCCACACATTCAAGTATCTATTTCTGCTCTTCACTTCCACAGATGTCTCCCTGCCTAAACGTGCCTCAATAATTCTAAGTAGGCAATTTATCTCAAGTCTGGTTTTAAGGATTTCCACTCAACCTTTCATTTGTTTTGCCAGAGTTATTTACAGCTTTCCATTCAGTACTCCAGTGTCTCCATCACTTCTGCTGCTACAAGTGGGGCAGGGCTGGGGTAACTAAATTGAGCATGACCAGGAATGTTGGCTATTCATCAGGTTTCCTTAGAGTACCTTACATGTTGAAAGAAAAATTTCTCAGCACTTCAGGATCTTCAGATCAGATCGCCACAACTGGTGCATCCAGAAACTGTAAGGCCATGTTAATATTTAGATTTTGTACTTAGCAATATGACCAAAAAGGAGCCCATTTTTCTGCTTTAAAGGTTACAAACTCTCTTTATAAACACTCACTTTCCTTCAGTTAACCCAAACTCCTCAAGTTTATCTAGAGAAAAATATTTCAGAGCTGCAAAAAGCAATATATTCACTGGTCCCTGCATTTCATGTCTTTGTAAAAGCCACTAGCATGGAAAGAGTTTTACAAAACTGGAGTGCCTGAAGGCAACAGATTCCTTATCTTTTGGGAGAAGTCAGGGACTGAATCTCTAAAGAGGGGTGAAAAAATTATCATGGTAGTAAATTCAGGACTACAATAACAGATGAGAGAACAGACTATGTACTGCCACGAGCTTTTTAAATTCAAATGAAACAGCAGGGAGCTGGGCACGTCATGGGTGCACCTCCAAGAAACATCTGGATGTGGAAAATCAATGTCACTTTATATGGGCCACTATAATTCAATTTCCAGCAGAGTCCTGAAAAAGCATCATGTCCCACTCTGCAAATGAGTAACAACAAAGTAAAGCAGGGAACAGGTACTGATTTTTTTCCCAGTGAATGGAAATCACTTAATTCTGTTACAGACATGACGGGAGTAGGAACCAATTAAGAGCTGTTTTCACTATGCAGCTGCCAGTTTACTTCAGCTATCAGGACTTTGCTTTTGACAGACATCCTTTATGTCTTTTGAACTGTCACTCTAGATTTAGGAAGTGTCTCTGCACCTCTGAGTTTCAAAGAAGAGCTGTTGATCTAACTCAGATTTAGCATTTAAATATATACTTATATATACCACCTGTGAAATAAACAACAACAACAAAATAAAATTAGTTTTCATTTTTTACTTAATTTTCATAGATCCTTGGGAGAACAGTTTTGAAACATTCCCCTGGAACTTTTGCAACATGAAAAAAATATAAACCACATTAAATTTTTAACAGCTGTGCACATACTTCAAGAGAGAAATAATCAACATATCATTAAATAAATTAGATTGAGAACCAGCTGTAATATTCCCCATGCTATTAATTACACAAGCAGAAAAGCCACTGGAAACACATTTTGAGGATTTAATGCTTAGTTTTCACATCTGTCTGGACTCCCTGTACTCTATAAAGTGATTTTGGAAACCGACATGTATTTTTCATCTTTCTTCAACTCTATTTTCTTATTTAGACCACAAACTCTTTGGGGCAATGAGCCTTTGGGCACTGATCAGAGAGAAAGCAGAAGAATTAAGATCTTCTAACAGAAAATTACCACTTCTTGGCTGAGATGTATTTTTTCATGCACTGGTGCAAATGTGACATAAACCATAACAAATATAATTTATACTGAAGCGTTTTCTCCACATTTTTAAAAGACAGTTCTGATCCGTCCCAGGTGAAGTGACAGAATTTTAAGCTACACTAGTTCCAACACTGGTATCCAGTAAACATCTCTTTATAATTCCAATTCTACCAAAATTATTAGATAGTGTGGAAATAAGTAATGGATGCACCACAATAATGCAAGCAATCATACTATATAAATTAATTTTAAGGGGAAATTTCCTCTTTCATTAATTTAAATGCATATAGTGCATTCAAACAAATCCCTAATATTTTTCTAGAGCACTTTTTCTACCCTTCAAGTGGAACAATTCGATACTCCCTGTTTCACACTTTTAGTATTTTTGCATTTGATTTAAATTGAGATCTTAAATAACTCTGTGAACTCTTCTATCACACTACCAGGATGTTCTTCACAGATCTGACTAAATGCAGCAATATTGTCTTTATTTTAATTTAAAAAAAGAGTGTTGTGGAAAAATAATGTATGTGTATGGCAGGGACAGGGTGGTAGAATGAGGGGGAAGAGAGAGAAAGCTGCAGAGCTGATGGTGGTGGCATCAGATAATGAAACTTTTGTTTGAGCTAAAACTTTCTTTTCTTTACAGTCTGGTCTAGTCTCTACTGCTTGCATGAAGAGTAGGATCAACACTGAAGAAATGCAGCTCTGGAGGTTTCATTACTGAAGGAGACAGTCTCCATCTCCCACCCCAACACAAACGTTCCTCACAGGATCAGGCAAATACCAACTTAGCACAGTTAGCTCACCTTTGGCTAGTCTTGACAAATTCAATATTTGGGTTTGTGTCTTTATAATGAAAAGGGGGCAAACACACAAACACACAAAATCATTGGTATTTTGTCTACCAATGATCATCCTGGATTACAATTTCTGGTTTCATTTCCCTTGCTCTACCTGCCTGCATCTTGGAGCAATAATAACTTCAAGGTGCAGTGTAGGTTCAGACCCTTTCCCCTTCCATTTCAGCCTTCTAGCCAACTGCAGAAGCTGAAATCAGCAGAAATTACTACTTGCAGGTAGGGGAGAATGGGGTAGTTCGTCCATGTAGGTGAGGAGAGCTGAAATAACCATAAATTACAAATAAATAAATTACAAATAAAAGCGGTGATGTGGGACTCATGCTGAAAGGAAGACCAAAAAAGGTTTCCAGACTAAAATTCTACCTCTGGGCTTGGTTACATGCTAAGTTTCCAAACATAATTAAGAAATCAATTCAGTTACTGGTTTATAAATGTAGTGAGGAAAGCATGGTGCCAGACAACTGCCACTAACTGTGCAGGTACAACTCTCTGCTAACGTGCACCATCTTGCATCTGTCAGCCATTTATCACCATCACACTGAGAAGCTGCCAAAAGAGAGATCAAAGCCCAGATAGCAACCATTCATTTAGTGTGTTGTGTTCACTTCATAGCTGAAGTGCAGAAACCAAAATCAGGAAAGCACTGTGAATGCCTAGGTTAGTTTAAGACATCCATAGCCATCTCCTTCAGGGTAGGAAAGAAGAAAAGGAGAGAAGAAGAAAAGGAGAGAAGAAGAAAAGGAGAGAAGAAGAAAAGGAGAGAAGAAGAAAAGGAGAGAAGAAGAAAAGGAGAGAAGAAGAAAAGGAGAGAAGAAGAAAAGGAGAGAAGAAGAAAAGGAGAGAAGAAGAAAAGGAGAGAAGAAGGAGAGAAGAAGATCTTTCTTGGGAAGCAAGTGAAGGCACGTCAGGTCCAACACCAGAGGCAGGATAAGACCAGGATGACACAGAGAGAGGTTCACTGATAAAAACAGAAGTGCTGTCTTGCAACCCAAACCCAGACATGTAGAAGGAAAGCCAGCACAGAGAGGGATTTAAAGAGGGAGGTTTGATGGTCAGAACATACTGTTGTGTCAGCAATAGACACTGATGTACAGAAACCACTGTAAAGAGTGAAAGTGGGAGAGCTGAGTCCTGAACATTACTAAGGCAAGCACTGCTTGGCTACTGGAGAAAGTTGGTTTGGGGAACAAATCCATGAATGGGGACAGGTAATGGGAAAAAACTTGTGGAAAATGAGTCTAGGAGAATGTCAGAGCCTGAACAGGAAGCCTAACAGTTAGAAAGGAGCAGTGAGCATCGGAGGTGTGATTCTGGTTTAGGACAGGGTGTTACACAGAGTCTACAAGGCAGCAGAGGCTGGCACAGGGCTGTGTGTCCAGCAGCAGCAGCACTTTCTGTCCCTAGCACACAGCAGAAGCAGGTGACAGACACCAGACTAGTGAGGTTAAACCACAGCTACACAAACAACCCCCAGACAGCTCAGGATTTAAGCCACTTCCCTTGGCAACAAAAACAACAGAACTGCCTCTTCATTTGTGAGAAGAGGGAGGTGGAAAATGGAGGGAAGGTCTAAGCTTCCCACATGGAGTGGTGCAGCAGTTTGGTACTGAATGTAAACATGCTGGAGTTGAAAAAAAGTGACAACTTCACAAGCATTCAAAATTATTCTCCATTAACAACCTTCAATCAAAGACAAACACTGAAAAGAGACTGGAGGGGGCTGGACAACATAGGAAAGGCAACTTACAGATCCCAGCATGGTATTTCAAAGTGCTAACGCTGTGTTTGTGAGCCTTGTACGTCTGGATCCGCTCCCCAGTGTCTACAAACCAGCACTTCACTGTCCTGTCCGCGCTCCCCGAGTACAGGTGACGATTCACCAGCTGAGGGGAGAGAAAAACACATCAGCAATGGCCTCTCAGGCACCTCCATGAGAGAGCTGCACTGAAGGGACTCATCCCAAGTCAGTTTCCAACTCAACAATGAGCAACAAGCTGCACCTTGAAACAGAGGGGTGGTGAGCAAACCAACCTTGAGTTCCTCACAGTCGCATCTCCCACTGACTTCTGGGTCTTAAAAACAGCTCCCAGCTTTGAGAACATAAAAATTTAGCCCTTCTGCTGATGCCAGCAAGCAGGATTCCAGGGAGCTTAACAATGCTAACCCTACTTCCATAATCAGTTTCATTACTAAAGCCTCAAAAAACCCCCAGCAGTGCAGTTTCTGCAAAGCATATTTGACAAGAATTCTTACCAGACTGTAAGTTTTAGTTACAATAAAAAATTCAGAACAATTCTGAGTAACAAAAAAAAAAAAAAAAAGGAAAATTAAAACTAAAATCCTACACACCATAAACCAGGGCTTACGTTTATCATCACTCTGCACAAGTCAGTATTTGGAATGACTAGCTCTTCCTTGAAACTGTTCTGTATCTACATTTCCACAAGTCTTTTCAGACTGTTATTGAATGATTAAATAATTAACCATCCTGCCACAGGTTTTTAAAATATCTTCAAGCAGATTGTCTTCTGCTCTGTGTTTCCCAAAGAAGAACAGTGCCTCATTGCACCAGTCATCCTGCCCATTGTGAGAACTCACTGGTGGGGAGGATGGGGTTTGTTCCATACAGACAGGACAGGGAATGACAAAAGGAAGGATTGCAGTTGGGGAACAGAGACAGAGAGAAAATAACTGACCTGTGCAAGACTAAAAAACCAGCCAGTGCACAGTAAACAAACTACACCGAGCCTGGAAGCTCAGCAAGGAAAAACTCCACAGTGCATAGAAAAATCTGGCATTCTCTGTCTGTGTAAAGAAATCAAACTGAAGGTTTTCACAGCTATTGCTCTGTAGAGCCCAACCCCTGCTGAAGGCAGCCAGTCACTGCAACACCTGGCTGTAGTTCAAGGTAAGTTTTACAGACTTGCAGCAACCTCTGCATCACAGGGATGGAGACACAGGAGGGAGAATCCTGACCCCCCCACCAAGGAGTGGAATTTGCCTATGGAACAATGAATGGTACCTTGTCTGCCCCCAAACACACACATCAGAAGGTCCAAATGACCAGCAGTGCACAAACCCCTGATGCTTCTCTGGTATCTCCAGGAAACCAACAAATGACAAACCAACTTGTCATGGTCTTGCTTGTAGGGCACTTTCAAGAGCTGGTTCTTCTGCCACCTTAGATTTGGTCCCCACTCTTTGCATACGCTGTATCTGTAAGGTTGGAATGTTGTTCATGCTCTTCCATCTCCACTCCCAATCCAAAAGGGAAAGACCCCATTCCCAAAAGGCATCAAAAGTGAGCTTTGTACAAAACAACATTGCCCTGTGTTACAACAATGAAAAAAAACGTTGAGATACGAAGCATTACAGTGATGGGATGGTGATAACCCACACAAGAAATGTGTGCAGGCAGACCAAGAGGCTCCCTGGCCACAGCTCCCACCAGCCCAGCTGGAGCAGGACATGCCACACATCCTCCCAGCAGAACCTGGCCTGTGGGAGAGATTTCATACCTGAATGCCAGGAGCTTGTAAAGCACAAACCACTGTAAAAAGCCAGCAATACTTTGAAATGTCACTTCCTATTACTTTTAAGCTGTTTTAGGAACAGCATTAATACGGCATCTCCATGAGGAGAGAGAGCGAATGGCCAGCGGCACTAACAAAACCGAGAGCCACAAGTTAGCCTGAGGAAGGACTTTTAAATTTCAGTCTCTCCCTGAATGGGCATGAAGAGCATTGTCATGTGCACCTGCTAAATGGAAGAGGATGCTCTGAGGCAAGATCCTGCTGTGTGGTTCGTGGCCAAGTGTTGCATTTCTTTTTTAGACATCTTGCTAGCAGCATCAACCCGCCCACTGAGCAAGGAAAAACACTAAATTATAACCTCCTGCAGGTAAATGCCACTCTGCATTAATGGTACATTAGGTTAGGCCGCTTCATTTCTACATTTAAGTGGGTGTATCAATGCCAAAGTGAAACAAGAGAGCTGCAGCTTGCCTGGATTTGCTAATTTGTTAGATATAAAAATGTATTAAATTATGTGGACTTACTCAGGTAATTTATAGCACCAGGATTTTAAGAGCCTTAGAATCACAAAATGGTTTGGGTTGGAAAGGACCTTAAAGATCATCTCATTCCAAACCCCTGCTATGGGCAGGAACACCTCCCACTAGACCAGGTTGCTTCAAGCCCCATCCAAGCTGGTCTTGAACACTTCCAGGGACAGGGCCACGGCGCAGCCACAGCTTCTCTGGGCAACCTGTGCCAGGGCCTCCCCACCCTCACAGCAAAGAATTTCTTCCTAATATCTAATCTAAATCTACCCTCTTTTAGTTTAAAACCTTTCCCCCTTGTCCCATAACTCCATGCCCTTGCCCAAAGTCCCTCTCCAGCTCTCTTGGAGCCACTGGAAGGGGCTCTAAGGTCTTCTCCAAGCCTTCTCTTCTCTTCTCTTCTCTTTTCTCTTCTCTTCTCTTTTCTCTTCTCTTCTCTTTTCTCTTCTCTTCTCTTTTCTCTTCTCTTCTCTTTTCTCTTCTCTTCTCTTTTCTCTTCTCTTCTCTTTTCTCTTCTCTTCTCTTTTCTCTTCTCTTCTCTTTTCTCTTCTCTTCTCTTTTCTCTTCTCTTCTCTTTTCTCTTCTCTTCTCTTTTCTCTTCTCTTCTCTTTTCTCTTCTCTTCTCTTTTCTCTTCTCTTCTCTTTTCTCTTCTCTTCTCTTTTCTCTTCTCTTCTCTTTTCTCTTCTCTTTTCTCTTCTCTTCTCCAGGCTGAACAACCCCAACTCTGTGCTTGTCTCCATAGCAGAGGTTCTCCATCTCTCTTCAGCATCTTCACAACATCCTCTGGACACGCTCCAACAAATCCATGTCTCTCTGTGCTGAAGACTCCAGAGCTGCATGCAACACTGCAGGTGGGATCTCACAAGAGCAGAACAGAGAAGAAGAATCACCTCCCTTGACCTGCTGCCCACACTGGTTTTGCTGCAGCCCTGGATATAGTTGGCTTTTCAATGTCTGAGAGCTGGTGAGATGGTCAGCACATCAACCATTTCCATTACATTCAAAGCCTTTCTGCTGCTCCATGAAACACTTCTGTGCACCTTCCTCCCCCTCACCAATTTAAGCAGGTGAGCACAGTAGCAAAGGATTCTCAGCCCTGCATGGAAAAGGAAATATTAACAGGTTAAACTATCTACCAGATGCCACAGACTGAGCTTGCAGCAGACCCAACAGCAAAATCCAGGGTAGGCTCTGACTGTCACACAGCCCCTCATTCCCATGGCATTTTTATAAAACAGCATGAAATGGCTATCAGTGGAGAAAGCCATCAAGAGCTCTCAGCTCAGGCTGAAGTTGCAAATCAGATATGCCTTTAGTGACATGATAGGCATGATCTCATCCAAGTTGGTACAGATTTCCACAGCTAAGATAGTCCCCATACAGTCACTGTGGTCTAGGACAATTCCTCTCTCTCATCCTGAGGCACATCTGAAACAGATCATGCCTTAAAACTTGCTATTTCTCCTTCCCAACAAGGACAACCTTCTCAGGTGTAGCCAGATCAATTAAGGCAAGATCACTCCTCCTTCACTTGACTTAAGATAGGTCTAGCTTACAACTCCAGCCTAAGTTACAACACTTCAGATATCTGCATTTAATCTGTATTTAAAATAATAATCATCATCA
The DNA here is from genome assembly GCF_000691975.1 of Corvus brachyrhynchos. Classification (NCBI taxonomy): domain Eukaryota; kingdom Metazoa; phylum Chordata; class Aves; order Passeriformes; family Corvidae; genus Corvus; species Corvus brachyrhynchos. The sequence continues at coordinate 5,008,094 of NW_008246064.1, forward strand.
CTTTCTGTTCCCCCAGCCAAAGCACCTTACAAGCTGGCCTCACACTCTGTGGTTTAAAAACATTTAGTAGACACAGTTACATATTCCAGTCTGTGACTGCCCAGAGAAGAGGTGGTATTTCCAAACCTGTATTTTCCTTGGCTGGCTTTTGAGCACTTGGTTCACTTTGGCCAACTGCCCAACAAAGCTCTTGACACAGAAAACCATGGCCAGGCAAGGACACCTGTGGCAGAGTGGACAACACAGAACAGATTTGCAGCTCAGATACCAATGGGCTGAGTGGACATTTCAAACCCACACAGCTTCAAAAACATTAAAAACCTGACAACAGTTTGATGCCCAGTTCTAAAGCCTCAGCTAGACAGCAGAAAAAAAACCATTGCATTGATATTTGCAATTCTTGATTGTTAATTTTTCTCATTGCTATGAGAGATTTTGCTTTGAATGAGATGAAACACTGAGACGTGAATGGAGCAAATTTGTCTTAACCCTCGGGCCAAAGCACTGGAGATGTAACTCCATGTCATTCCATGAAAAGGTTCAGTCAAACTGCCTGTGAGTTGCAGAGTAATAGCAGTAGCAAAAGACAAGTTGTAAACACTTCAGTAGTTACAGGTCTCATTAATAAGAAAAAGCTTGGTTGTAGCCCCCAAATACACCAGAATTTTAATAAAAAAACTAATTATCACATCCAGGGTTGGTCTCTCAAGACAATCACAACCCTGTTGCTTCACAAGCTTGGCTGAATGGATAAATGCAGCAGCTTAAGACAATTTCTACCCGTAAGAATGCCAAAAATATCTGCAAAAGAGCTGTTTAGCAGGTATTTCAACCTTACAGGAATGGACTTTGCCCTCCCAATTAACCTTTGCTATAAGAAACAATTTTTAAACAGCCAAGGAGAGGCAATTGGTTCTCCAAAGAGATTTGGACACATCCTTTTGCTGAGGGTCACTGCACTCAAACTGGCTCCCATGAACTCCAAGATGAGTTCACATCAGCAGCCACGTATCCCATCACCACCTTATTCTTCTCGTGGGGGTCAGTGTTCCTACAATCTGGAATTTTGGTCTTCTGTTCACAGCCACTTCTAAGTCCAAAATCACCAAGCTGGACCAATCTCAAGTTACAACTATGTAAGGCTTGGGCCGAGTTAAGAGTTTCAGGATCCCATTCAAACCACATCCATTTTAACGAGCTAACAAACTCCCTGTGGTCAAGAAATTGTTGGCACTTTTTTTCCTGAGAATCCATCTAGAATGAGCTCTCTGGGCTGGCTGTTAAGAGAATGTTTTTCAACTTTTTTACCGCAGTGCAAAGTGATGGCCCAGAAACATGTTTCATTCTTAGAGGTGTTGCACACCTTCACATTCCTCTCATTCACATCTTCATCCTCTGATGCAACAAATACAAACACAAATTATGAAAAAATCCGTGCACTTAATTTAACTGGTGTGGCAAGAAAACATTTCTTTACCCCACATGATCACAACAGTTAAGCACATAAACAGAGTTCAGGCAGCGGCTTTGTTCAAAGCATTCTTTTCTTCTAGTCAGCTTTAAAAGGCAACTGAAGGGAATGGTCCAAACAAAGGATCTTTTGCAGGAAAACCAGAAGCAAGTCTTTGCCCACTCATGTTCATGTTCTTCAAAAGGGAGTTTTCTTGCAAGAATGTTTGCTGTAGGATCCAAGCTAAATTCCAAGCTGGATCATTTCTCTCTGCCAGCTTTGGGCAGCACAATTTTGATAAATACTTGGAGGCAGAACAATCAGCAAGGACAAAGCAATCCTTGTGAACAGTTTGCAAAGCTTCTTAGGAGAGACATTTAGAAAAACATACACAAGTAAATATTTAAATCAGGGTTATTCAGCCTATTGCAGGCAGTCACATTAAAGAAAATGCATGTTTGATTTTAATTGCAAATATTGGCCTTTAGCCAGGCCTGAAATTTTTAAGTGGAAGAATGAGCATGAGCTATGTGATTACACTCAGCCCACCCTTGCTTTTTCCCATCACTTCCTATAAAATCTCATTATTGGCTCTTATACGAAGAGGGAGCTCCCAAAACAGCTGCTGTACTTTGTCTGCCAAGCTATCAACACACCACAGGAGAAGGAGAGAGAAGAGTTCTGGCTGCTCCACTGCGAGTTACCTTGCCTGACTGGGAAAGTCATGTAATCAATGCTGCCAAAGCACCTAACATGGACCCAGTTCCCACTGCAGATAGAAAGCCTCCCAGCAGAACCTCTCTCTGTGCAATTCAAATGGTGGAAGGAAGAGAAAAGTGGTATTATCACAAGCTGCAGAACTCCTTTGGCAGCAGAGCACACACAGTGGGTTCAGCTGGTCACCTTCACCAGATTGACTCCTGGACAGCAGGACAAGCCTGGGGAATATGAACAGCTCACCCTCATCTCTCCCTTGTCCAGAACCACCAAGGATAGGGCACAAGGGAAAGACCAAAGCTCACCAACACTTTCTGTTCTGCCATGCTAGGTAAGAGTTGTTTCCAGGCTCCCCTACTTACACTACCTGGCAACAACACCTTAAAGGATCTTCAAGCAACTGGGGAACATTGAAAATCTGAACGTGTCTGGAGCATCACTCCCCGGCTTTCCACACACCAGCACTGCAGGAAGCAGCGTGGAAAACATGGGTGTGCTTTATGGCTATCTACCCAGAAAACTCCTTCAAGAAGCTCCAGGAATTTCCATTCACTGCTACAGCAACACTATTGGTGTTTACTGGAAAGTAATGGGAGATGACTGGAACAGGCCAGACGTAATTTGCAGAAGTTCAGAACATCCCGGGGCATTCCTGTTAATAACAGCTTTTTAAAGTTGGGGAAAATATGGTCTCAATATCCAAATTTTTCCTGATCTGCGTCCAGGATGAGGAATCACATTGAGTATTTCTCAAACTTTTTGAAAGGTCACCCTCCCTTAGGGATCTTTACTTGAATAAATAAAATGAAAAGAAGTCTCTATTTTTCTTTTCCTTTTTTTCTCCCCACACAAGCACTGTACCACCCAGAGAACAGGTAACTGCCTTCAATTCCTGGTACCAACCCAGCTCCTCCAGGACAGGAGAGTGAAAATCGGATGTAATTAGCAGCTCACTGTTGCACTGAAGAAAACAAATTACTGTCATCAATTAAAACTGCTGGCTACTGTAAGCAAATCACAACTACCTCTGAGTCCTCCTGACCCAGGGTCTAAAAAACACCATTCCAACTCACTGCCAGATTGCAACACTGTCACCAGGAAGCCTGAGGCAAAAAAGGCCCCCAGCACATATTGAGAACAAAACAAAAATAGTAATAAAAAAACCACCTCTATTCAGGAAGTTTCCTTTCTGTTGAAACATCTTTGTATGGATTCTGGTGATTGACCCCTTTCTAAAAGAATGAAAATACCATGTGGGCTGTGCTGAGTGGCAGCCAAGTGGAACAGAAGGGATAGTGTTGAACCCAGAAAAGCAGAGAGAGGAATTAGGAAAGATCGACAGCCCAAAGCTATTCAACAGCAGTGACTGCTTAAGCTGGGATAAGTTTGAGAGGCCTGAACACTAAATGCTCTCTGTGGGGGCTGTTTGTACTTCAGCTGGACCCTCCCAGCCCCACACATTAACTGGTGATGAGAGAAGTGAGGGGCTACCATATCAAGAAGATTTGGCCAGGGCTGTTGCCGACACAGTCTTGGCAGCAGCAGCAGTCTTGTGTACTCTGAATTGTTCAGGTTTTCCAAATAGATGTATTGGTTTTGCTTTTCTTCTCCCGTACAAGAAGTTCTGTTTGTTTAAAGCCATTGTTTAACTGTGCTCACAAGCATTGCTCATTCCTGAGCATTCAAAGGGCGTAATTGAATTTCCCAGGCTTCTGGGAGAGGTCAAGCCAGTTTTGTGTAACAATTTTAGCAAGAACCCAATTAAATTAAAGCAACCTCTGTTGTTGACAATCTGTGCCTTGGAGAAGGGTTACAATTAAACAACAAAACATAGCGTGACACTAAGGACAACAACAGATTTACTTCAGCATCCTCAGAGTACATTACTACAGTATCATAAAAATAAGGTTTAACACTGAGAATTTATCCAAGCAAGACAAACATTACTCCAGGGCAATACGATTTTGTGGGGGCTTGGTTTTTTTTCCTTTCTAAAACTGAAGGAAAACAGAATTCCTTCAGTACTGCTATGTTTTTAGTCCACTAGTGTCAGCTGTAACTACCTTATTTAGAAACAAAGGCAACTTTTACTAAAGAGCTGTTAAAGATACATCCTGCAGCCTCTGTAAGGGAAAAACATTTATGGACAGCAAACACAAACAGGGAGAGCAGCGAGAAAAACTACTGTCATTAACTTCAGTCAGACACATACATGTATAAACATTTATGCTGACCTGAAACTGAGTTACAGACCATCAGGTACTCTCTTTAAATACACTATTAGCATTTTCTGGTGGATAATGAGTGTACAGGATAAGTGCTTGTGCGATAGTTTCCCTCTCGCTTCATCTGCCTGAACTCCTCCTCTTCCCTGCAACATTAACAAACCTGGCAGCATTCAACAGAAAAATACTGCAAACAGAAAAACAGAGTATAGTTTTTCAGATCACATTACATTTTTTCCCCTCTCTCCTCCATCATTTCCTGATTTCTCTCCCCCATGCTCTGCTTTTCTTTTCCATTTTCCTTGCCCGTTTTCTTGTCTTGGCCATCTGTTTCTCCCTTTCTTCTCTCAAATCATGTCTGTGTGGTCTTTAATGTAGGATTTCTTTCAGCTTTATGCTTTCCTATTACCTTTTGCCCACAGTTTTGGGTTGGGCTTTGGGTTGGGTTTTTTGAAGTTATCTGGCTTACTCTGAGTGTTTTTCCCGTCCCCTTTTTAAGTTACCTGACCCTGTCCCTGTTTATTTGCTCAGGTTATTATCTTCATAGTCTGGTGATAGTGAGCCTGATTACACAATCCCACTCAGATGAACAGTGCTCTCAGCACACCTACTCATGAGTTCCACAACCTAGTGGGATTTATATAGATATTGAGCTAGAAGTTAGACCAGGGCAACCACTAGAAGCTAAGAGGAGATCAGAAAGTGTTTTAGAGAAAGAGGGTTTGCCTCAAGACCAGAGAGCACTATTCTTTTGTTACTACATGAATATTTAAGCTCACCATTTATAACCTGTCTCAGAAGAGCTTCTTTATGAATGAAAAGACACCTGAGACCCACATGAGTTAAGACATAGACACCCAAAGGCTCTCAAGGAAACCTCTGCCCTTACCTCTAGGCAAATTACTGATCCTTGGTGCTCTTTGAAGACTTTCAGCTGCTCTCCAGTGACAATATTCCAGGTCCTGATGGTGTAATCCGTGCTGCCAGAGAACAGCTCCCTGTTTGGTGCATCAAGTATAAGGCATAAGACGGCCCCAGTGTGTCCCAGCAGGGTCTGGTAGCAGCGCCCGCTGGACACCCACCAGACCTTCACAGTGCAGTCCGTGCTCCCTGTCACCAGCAGGTCCCTGCTCACTTTCTCCTCCTCCTCCTCTTCCTCCTCCTCTTCTTCCAGCACATCCCTGGAGGAATAGTGAGCTAGAGTCAAGACACAGTTCCGATGGCCCCGGAACTCCTGGATTTGTTTCTCTTTGTCCACACTCCAGCAGCGGGCTGTCCTGTCATAGGAGCCACTGAAGAGATAGTCCTTGGCAACCAGGATTCTGCAAAAAATAAAGTTTGTGTGTATGAACAGTATTGATCTTTTTACATAACCATCTTTTGTCCCAATTTCAGTGCCAAGTACCCCAAAGTATGAAACAGCAGCATGAACATAACATCTTTGGCATTTTTAAAAACCAAACACTTCCCTGTTTCTACTTTTAAAATTGAGATCCCTCATTCAGGTACACTGATGCAGATATTTTCACACTATAGCACTGTAAATTTGAGCATTTTGTTTTGCTAAAATCCCTTCCATCTGGGATTATGAACTTTCTTAAGTTATATATAATACCTAGAAGTTTGTTGTGTTGTTTGGTTTGGGTTTGTTGGGTTTTTATTTAATTAATTAATTTTTGGTAATTATTAATTTATACTTCTTTATAAAAAATTATTTAAAAACAGACCTATGACAATAACTTAGAATTAGAACAATAACAACAACACAGCAGCAAAACAACATTCCAGGAATCTGAACTATAACTGACAGTGTGAAAATAGCCATCTTTCCATCATCAAGTAAGGAGACTGCAAGAAAAAAAAATACACCTAATTTCACTTATTTCGGGATCTCAAAAAAGGTAAAGCAAGAGCACCCCACTTATTACATAAGTGAAGAGCAAACCAGAGTTTACAGCTCAGGAATTCAGCTTCCTGGGCCTTCAAAATAATGAGTTGTAGCTGCACAAACATACAATAACAGAAAAATCTCTACAGTTCATCTTTCCAAACCAGAGATAGAGAACATCCATAACTTGCCTTCTTTGTCAGCTGAGCTTGGTCCTCTGGAACCTTTCAAACAGGCAACAAAATCATATGAATGGGGAACACATTTCCCATTTGCTGATTCAAGCAAAAATCAGGCCAGTGCCAAAACACAGAGCCAGCCTTCCCAACTATTTACAGAATCTCGCTACATATCAGATGTGTTTTGAGTTTAGAAAGGAACTAAAAAGCCCACATGCCCACAAGAAAAGAAATGTTAAAAAAATACCAATCTTTGACTGCTCTATTTGTCATTAATTAAATCCAGTCCAACTATTAATATGCACTTCAGATGGACAGGCCAGTAAGCCACACACAGTAAGTTTATTATTACTTCATTTGCCCAAACAGAAATAATAATTACAGAAAAATCCTGACTTTATCCCTCTTGCTGACACAAAAGCTTGCCACAATGTTTTTAAACCTATTTATCAGAAGCATCTGTTATCAATTGGATAATTTCTTCTGGAATTTCTTTCCTAGACCTGGATTCCATTCCCCTGCTGTGTGCCTTTCATTTCTCTCCTATCTGTGTCAGCAGTGTTGCTAGAAAAACTAATCACTGCAGCACAGAACATGAACTCTGGGGTTTCCACAGCCCCTTTTATGAGTGCAGTAATGGGGAACTGCAGTGAAATGATAAAATGTGTGATAACAGATGACAGAAACATGAGGGGAGAACCCCACCTGTTGACAATTGATGTGTGGCCTCTGTAAATGGCCAAGCACTGCCCGGTCACTACGTCCCACTTCCGAATGGTGTGGTCAGCACTGCATGTGAAGGCAGCCTCGTTCTCCAAGTGGCAAAAGGTGATGTAACTTTCATGTCCTAGGAATAACAAAGGAAATCAGTCACTGTGCTTGTAGACTAGTCCAGCTCTTCACCTTAACCAAAAGAAAAATACAAACTAATGTACCAAAACTCCAGTTTTAAATGCACCACTGTGCTCTTCACATTTAAGGATTTGTGTAAAGCACAACCATTTCAAGTCACAGCAGAAAAATTCACTGGTATCAGGATTAAGTGAAAGAGTAAAACAGTACAGTTCCACCAATCAGGTAAATCAAACAGTATTATAAAAATGCAATGAACTAAACTAATATCAATATAATAAAACTCAGACCAATTAAGTTTGAAACCAGTAGAAAACGAGCTTATTTTTTAAAATTAAAAAATGCTTTTTCTTCCTTCTTCTGAAATCAGGGAGAAAAAGGCTGCATTTCATCCCAGCCCATTTATTGTCAGGACACAAACAGTCATAAATCAAAGCACGAAACTCTGAAAAAATGACCTGAGACTTACCAGCAAGTTTAATTTCATTGTCCAGGCAGAATGAAAAGCAAACAAAAAAACATATCAGGTAAATAGTTAGCCAATTCTTTCTTCCACCATGACTAATAACATGAATAAACACCAGAATTTTCTAAATATCACTATATCTTCAAGAAAATTACACAGAAAGAATAAACAAGAGCACAATTGTCTATACAGTATTCAGAGTACACAGAGATTCTACAGTTACAATAAAAACAGACACAACCACTGGTCTAAAAACATCCCACTGACAAACAAGGCAATGCCAGAGAAGAGGAAGCAATATTACCACCTCAAGCTTTTGGTGCTGCTTAGCAAGATATGTCATTTTTCTATTGCAACAATAAATGCACCACATTTAAAAATCACCTTAGGATTCAAGTCCCAGCTTCATCCAAGACCTCTTGTGTGAAATTGCTGTCACCTATCTAATCATTGGACTACTATTACCTTGAACCCTTGTGTTTTAACATTTAGACTGTAAGCTTTCAGGAGCAGAACAGTTTCCTCTTAAGTCACTATTACAAGAGTGACAGTTATGGTTGAAGTTGGTGGACCCTACTGTGACTTAAATACGATCCTTTGAGAAAAAAAAAAAACTAAGAAGGGCAAATGTGATTAAAGAGAGACAGATGGACAAAGGTATTAGAAAAACAGAATGTTGTAAAATAAAGAGATGGTAAAAAAACAGAGGGAAAGAAGACTGCCCAGTAAAACAGTTTCACTGACTGCAAAAAACAGATTTCACTACAACTCCTATAGTTCAAAAGCCTTATTGTAGTTCAAAAGCAAACAAGTATCCACACTACAAACATATGGCTTGTTTCCTCTAAAGAAAATTCATCAGATGCCAAAAATTAAACAGATCATCAGGGCTATAAGCAAAACTACACTCATTCTCCCATATTTGTGAAACTTTCTGCAAAGCAGCCTGAATGGATCAGGTTGAAATCACTGGGATTTTTCTTACAGCATCTTGTAATCCAGCTCTGAGATGAAAATAGCACCTTGGTTACTGCACCAAAGTCTGCCAGTCAGATTTTAACCATCAGTCATACCCGACCCACACACAGGATGCCAAAACCTTGTGGCAGACAAGGTTTGGTGCTGGTCTGGCCAAAAGCAGCCACCACACAAGTCTACTGGTTGTGCTGTGGTAGAGCTTGAAACTGCACTAGAGATACAGGTTTATCAGTAATTATAGCTTGTAAAACTAAAATTGACACGACAACTCTGTGTGCGCAAAAGTATAAAATACATACAATTATCTGATTCGACTGACAGTTAACAAACCACCCAGCCAACCACCTTCTTCAGAGTTTACCCTAAACACTGGCACTACTGGCAGATTCCATAATAATGAATGCTATCCAATACATTTCTCTTTCTAGTTAAAAGTTAATTAGTGGTTTAAAAGGATTTCTAAGCCTAAAGCAAATGCAGCGAGTTTTCCAGAAGCTAGAACCATGGCAGGATGTGGGGAAAAAAGACAATACTCCATAGTGAAAAACAAGCAAGCAAGCAAACAAACAACAAGGAAATCACAGCAATGTGATCGGTTCTTTGGAAGAAAAAAACATTAGAAATTCCAAATTTAACAGCTTTATTTTTTCTGTATGAAAAGAACATGAGTGGGAATACAAACATCTTTATCCTATATCTAGATGTTTGCATGACCACCGGGTCTACAGAGGTTTTTTTTCTTTTCAATTACTAATATGCTAGTCTAAGGATAATAAATTTTGTTTAAGATGCAAAATGAATTGAAACTGAAAAAGCCCAGCAATTAACATTGCTGTGTGTCAAATGAGGAGGGAAAACAAAAGTAACCTATTTTAGCAAGGTTCCTTTCCAGACCTCTGGGTCAAGGGGTTCTAAATAAAGACCACCTGGAAATGAGATGATTAAAAGCACAGGAAAAAAAAAAAAAAAAGGGGGGGGGGGGAAGAGAATAACAAAAAGTAAGTCAGTATTGTTTCCCAGTGTAAAACAGGGCTTCTAGAAATTGACATAAGTTAAACAACTTCGCACACCCTGAGATAAAAGGATCCGTGCATTCAGTAGTGCTGGTAACCTGTTTTGGGTTGAAACAGCTCCTGCTTCACGTTGCTATAATAAACACCAAAACAAGCAGGATTTTGGCTGCCCGGCAGGGACTGAAAGAGACCAGAACATGCTGTGTGGCCTGTGCCATGCTTCAGACCCAAACCCCAGGCGAAAAGCCGCTGCCGTACCTTGGAAGTGTCCGTGGCACTGGCTGTCGGCGGTGCTCCAGAGCCGCGCGGTGCCGTCCTCGCTGCCCGTGAGCAGCCGCTGCCCGTCGGGGCTCAGGCTCAGCCAGTTGATGCCCCCTTGGTGATCCGTGCAGACCTTCACGGCCGAGCCGCTGTTCCCCATCCCGGCGCAGATCACGGGCGCTCTGCAGCCCCCAGACCGTGGTCGGGACCTCCGGCCGTGCCCCACAGACAGACTTCTGCCATTACCTCAACTCCGGAACATCAGCGCAGCAGTCCAGGCTCCTGCACATGGACACAAAGGGGGAACGGGAGGGCGCGTTAAATCATTTCATCTCTCCCTGGATGCATCGTTTCCTCAGCCAGGATGAGCCGAAGCTATTGAGCGCCTGTTTCCCCGCAGGATCCGAAGCCCCACGGCGGCAGACGGGCGCACGCGCTGCGCGGGGTGCCCTTTGCATGGGCACCGGGGCACGTTCAGCCCCTTGCGGGGACTCAGCCCGGGCGGCGGTACCGCTACCTGGTGCCCTCGCCGAAGCTTCTGCTTCTTAAAGCAATCTTAGGGCTGACTTGGGGCACGCCGAGGAGGCAACGCCTCCGAGATGGGAGCCCGGGCTCAGGCGGCCCCCAACCCCCCGGGCTACCGCCA